>NC_139537.1:36738307-37072756 GCF_965153285.1 Podarcis tiliguerta
CTGTTGGCAAAGGTCTTTTCACCTCTCACTGTGAGGTTTGGGAAATTCCAGGAAATCTAATGAGAATGAAAATTGCATTTGGTGAGAACACTTAGGAACTTATGCATATTTTCACTGGAAATTCTAACCTGGGAACAGGTTGCCTGAAATTGAAAAGGGTAATATGGAAGGTAATACAGAACCCATAAAGATTCAGATGTTGCAGCTCTAAACCTCTATTGAAGTGATATACAGTTGTATCTTGGTTTTCGAACAGCTTAGTTCTCAAACGTTTTGGCTCCTGAACGTCGCAAACCTGGAAGTGACTGTACCAGTTTGCAAACTATTTTTGGAAGCCAAACGTCTGATGGGGCTCCGCGGCTTCCGATTGGCTGCAGGAGCTTCCTGCAGCCAATCAGAAGCCACACTTTGGTTTCCGAACATTTTGGAAGCCGAATGGAGTTCTGGAATGGATTCCATTCGACTTCCAAGGTACTAGGTTTACAGAACTCTCTTAAGGCTTTCTCCTCCCACAGGGGTGGAAGATATGTTGACTTGTATTATCTCTGAAGCAAGGGAGCTATGGACTCTTATCTCCTTCTCCCACTGAAACAGCAGTGGATCTTCGAATGGTATATGGAAGCCCAGAAGTACAAAATAAATGTCAAAAGCTAAGGTTGCAGAAGACTTCTACCCAATTTGGCATAAAGTTCTTTAGAAGGACCGTGTGATGACAGTGGAACAATCTTCATCACCACCATTGCATAGTATCACACTTCAGTCATTGGCTGTAATAAAGAGATTGATAATATTACTTTGGCATGCACTGCGTGGACTTCTTTCTTCCCACCTGGGTGTCAAATTATCTGTCGTTTCTGCAACAGATTTGGAAGGCACTTTACAGCTAAAATTCGCTAATCTCCAGTCTGACTTTGATAACATATTTGAACCAAAGTCCTGGGGTTATTTTCAGTTTGTTTCCCCCTTGACTGATTGCTTGGTAAGAGGGAGTATCCATACTAAATTCTTGCCCTTCTGGGTGGTTAAAATACATGGGAAAGGCTGGACCTCTTATAACAAGAGTGATTTTTAGTTCATGAAGAAAATGGAAGTTTGCAACTGCTGAATGCAGGGTTCATTTGGCTACTATGTAAGAAATATTTACTTGATGTCAAAAAGCTCATTTTCATTCTGCTTCCTCCTTTGTGGGAAAATTGGGGAAATTGTTACAGCATGTAGTTGGCGTACAGTTCTAGGCATCTAGGCATTCTGCCTTGTCCTTTTTTCAATCCTGCTTCTAGTTTTGGAACACAGTTTGCTTCAATTGTTTCGAGATTAAATTAGGAAGTTTCTGACCACTCTGGACCATCTCACACTATGGATGTCCAGATATTGATAAACCATAATCTTTATTTTGTGAGTACACAGGGGTTATCCTTGAATGCATGTGTGAGTTTCCTGGTTGATAAGCTGTGGGATTCTTTAGTGATCATATCTGCACTTGTTGTTACCAGCTCTGTTTGTTGAAAGATAGCAAGCAGCCAAAGGTTCAGAGTAAAGTGTGGTAATACCACTCATCTCATTCTCCATTGCTCTAGGGGCAGAAACCTCTCTTCTGAATCACTGTCTGGGGTCAAGGTCAAATTATGACCTTGGAACTGAAGCCATACAATACAGAGGTGGTGGCACTGGCGATTTTAAATACTCATTTAACGTATGGCAAAGATGTGACCTAACACAGCTATCCTTCTAGATGGATGGGACATGGGTGGCACTGGTCTAAACCACTGAACCTCTTGGTCTGGCAGATCAGAAGGTCGGCAGTTCGAATCCCTGCAATGGAGTGAGCTCCCGTTGCTCTGTCCCAGCTCCTGCCAACCTAGCAGTTTGAAAGCATGCCAGTGCAAGTAGATAAATAGGTCCCACTTTGGCGGGAAAGGTAAACGGCGTTCCCATGCACTCTGGTTTCTGTCATGGTGTTCTGTTGCACCAGAAGTGATTTAGTCATGCTGGCCACAGACAGCTTTCTGGCTCCCTCGACCTGAAAGTGAGACGAGCCCCGCAATCCTATAGTTGCCTTTGACTGGACTTAACCGTCGAGGAGTCCTTTACCTTTACCTTACCTTCTAGATACTGTAAGCACTGTAGGAGGACCTTATTATTTGAGTTGGCTTATATCACTAGAACTATTTGTAGTGGTGGAATTTACCTTAAAGCTTTATATGCTTGGGAGATAATACATGTGTGCTGGTTTTAGATGTGCTCCAAGCCTTTGAGATAAGCTGGAATACAAGTCATGATTAATAAGAATAAATGTTCTTCAGTTTTAGAAAATGGATGTGAGTTTGAAAACTGAAGGGAAACTATTTTATAGAAATATATGGCTACTGTCTTCTAAGAGCATTTTGTTCTGGGATTGTCTTATTAACATTCTGTAGCACTCAGGCATTCTTGAGTAAGTACCTTGATAATTACAGTATGTTATGTTAACTGCTGCTTGCCACTTCCATCGCTGATGAGGTTTACTTCACATTTGGCAACACTGATGCTGTAGTTCTTGCTCTTATTAAAATGCTTTGACCATATGGAGCTATGAAGCAGTCAAACATGTTCTAGTTGTTACCTCGAATACATTGTCAGCATATGACATTAGGGAGAGAAAAACGAAGAGGAGGTGCTAGTTGGATCCAAGTATAGATAACTATTGGGACACAGGTGGCGCTGTGGGTTAAACCACAGAGCCTAGGACTTGCCGATCAGAAGGTCGGCGGTTCCAATCCCCGCGACAGGGTGAGCTCCCATTGCTCGGTCCCTGCTTCTGCCCCACCTAGCAGTTTGAAAGCACGTCAAAGTGCAAGTAAATAAATAGGTACCGCTCCAGCGGGAAGGTAAACGGCATTTTCGTGCAGTGCTCTGGTTCTCCAGAAGCGGCTTAGTCCTGCTGGCCACATGACCCGGAAGCTGTACGCTGGCTCCCTCGGCCAATAAAGCGAGATGATCGCTGCAACCCCAGAGTTGGCCACAACTGGACCTAATGGTCAGGGGTCCCTTTACCTTTTATAGATAACTATTATGAGTTAAAAACATGATGGAATAAGGTTGCAGTCGTAGGCACACTTACATGGATGAACTGAGCAGGGTTTTCTGGGGAAATGTGTAGGATCAGGCTGCATGTTTTGAACAGGTTCTTCAGAGAAAACCAATTACTGAATGTTTTGTGTAGGGAAAGAATAAATTGATAAGCATTCTAGCATTGGAAACAGGATTGTTTTTAAAACAAGGTGGCAAAAGTAAAAAAGAGGAGATGAGGATGAAGATGTAATAGTTACAAGGACTAAAAGAGCAAGAACAATTAGAAGCCCCAAATGCATTTTGTTATGCTCTTATTCTTCCTGTATGTTTTATTTCCATTGTTGTGCCAGTGAAGTAAATGCAAAACTGCATGTGAGTGCTGGTTGTCTCTTTTCTGAGGATCCTGCAGTGACAGGAATGGTGATATATACTACTCTCTGGTACTTCATGTGTTCTTTCAGGGATCAGGTATCTTAATCCTGCTTCTGGACAGCTTTAATACAGTTCCGTCTGCTTCCCAACATCCAGAGTTAGTTTGCCTTAAGCCAAAAACAACACTTTTGTAATGTTCATTGCACGGGGACAGGGTCCACTCATTGAGGTTTGAGGTTTCTTGGACTGAAAGGTCATTGTTCTAAATTTCACTCGAAATGAAATGATTTCCTTGCCATATGGTCAGAGTGTATGGTTTTTAAGCCTCCCCTCCTCCGAGATTAACCTTTTAAATGATGTCCCAGCACTGTGGCTCAGTGGTAGTGCATCGGCTTTGCTTGTAGAAGATGCCAGGTTCTTCAGAATATCCTGGTAAGGCTGGGAAGGATTCCATCTGAAAACCAGGAGAAAAAGAACAAAATGAGAATATAAAAGCTAGGTTGATTGGCTTATACAGTCTTGAATTCATTTGTTTCGTTTCTGTTGGAAGCTCCCATTCATCCTCATGCACCCATGAGATCTACAGCTTTGCCTACAAAACCAGCAGAGTGAAAGACTAGCACATTTGCTTTGCTCATATGTATGAAGTATTGTCCTTAGTTAGCATAAACATATATGCATAGATTTAGACAGATGATAGTCAGTGGGTGAAGGATGTTATGCAAACGATAGGTGCGTCCTGTTGCAATTGACACTCAAATGCAAACAAGGTGATGTGAAAAGGGGAAATGGCAAATGAGTAGGAAGCCTTCTTGACTTGTAAGGAACCTTCAAAACAAGATGAGTCATTGACTTAAACACTGGATAAGAAAGAATTCCTTTCTGGAGGGAGCTATCTGCTCTCAGGCTCTGTTCACTCCCTGTTTGATAGGTGTCAGGTCTGCAAATGAATTCCAGCTCAGCAGTGGCTGGTAGGTGGAAGCCCACTAACACAGGGGTGGAGAGCCTCAGGGCCACCAAGCCTCTCTTATCTGGCCCTTGGAATCCTCCCCAGGTCACATCCCCTATTGGTCCTGCATTGTGTCCTGCTTTTGCCTGGTTGGAATGTGTCCTTGAATTCTGATAAAAACACTGTGATTCTCTAAATGGAGAACAGAGAGGGGTGTGTGAAACTCGGTCTCCCGTACAAAGGTACAATCTGCAACAGTTGCTCAGCTGCATTTGTCACCTGCTGCTGGCATTTGGCCCTAGAAGGGAATGTGGCCACCAAGCTGAAGAAGGTCGTATCCCTCAGTTTCTCTGTTGAAAATAAAATAAAAATCAATTCATCTCATCACACCCATACCCTTCAATAAAGTGTTGGATATAGGCTGCAATTTTAAACACTCATCCAAGTGAGATACATTTTATTGGAGCTGGGATTATATATTACTCTTGTATAAACTGCCCTGGGATTGAAAATATCCTATAACTACCTTAATTATAATCAAATCAAATCTTTCCATTAAATAGAGGGAGGCTTACTTCCACAAATGATCTGCATGAAATGCAGCACAACTTATTTGCAAGTAAGCATAACAATGATAAATCAGACTGTATGGACTTTGCATTTCAGGTGTATGAGCTTCTTGAAAAGGAGAATGTGAGCACTAACCTCAGCTGTGGAACTTCTAATTTTTCTCCCAAGAATACTAATAGTAGATTTCTAAACAGACTTAACATCATAGCTATCTGATGATGACTGTAAACCAAACCAAACAACGATACCCTTCCTTTCAAAGTAGAATTGGTTGGGT
This sequence comes from Podarcis tiliguerta, assembly GCF_965153285.1. Taxonomy (NCBI): domain Eukaryota; kingdom Metazoa; phylum Chordata; class Lepidosauria; order Squamata; family Lacertidae; genus Podarcis; species Podarcis tiliguerta. The sequence continues at coordinate 36,743,527 of NC_139537.1, forward strand.
TTTGTATCAAGCCAGCAAAACCTTTCTCATCTGTACGTGTGTATCCTACCTTTGTACATCCTGAAGATAGCCTTAAAAAATATTTTTCCAATAGATGTGGTCACCAAAAGTGTAGATTATCTAGCAAACTACTGTAATACTACCCGTTTGTTAAAAGATGCTGCTCTTGCAGTGTTCCACATGATTTCCTCTGAGGAAAAGAAAAAGTCATAAGAGCTTCCTCTGCTAGTCTTTTCCCACATTTGTAGGGTTACAAGGGCAATACTTTCCAGTGGTAAATTGTGGTTTATATGTCAGGTTCTTTCTATAACTCTTCTGTGACACTAACCCCTACCAGAAAGTTTAACATGCAACAGTCTGACAGACACCAATATCATCTTACTTCATTAATACATATACCCCAGATGTTACCGAAATACAAGCTCAATGAATATTCAGGTTCATTGGATGATACCAATTTCTAGTGTAGCGAGAGAAGAGAAATGTCTTTCTATCCACCTTCTCTGCACCATGCCTGATTATATATAGCTGTACATGTCCCCCCCCCTTACTTGCCTTTTCTCTAAACTGAAAAGCTCCAGGTTTTGTAATGTCACCTCACCTCACTGCTTGAGTTGCTGCAGGCCATTGTTCATTGTTGAATATTACTTCATTTGATATAAGTTGCTTATTTTAAAGTTATGTTTTATTATCACATTTCTCTATTGGATTAGATTGTTATAAGGTGTACATTCTTTGTTTCTTCAGCTTGTAAACTGCCTTAGGTATTGTAAAAATAGAAAGACGGTATTCAAATTAAAAGTGATGGTGCTGATGATGATTTTGGATGCCCTTTCCTGCCCCTTTTCCATCTCTACAATACCCTCTTTGAGGTGCAGTATTCCAAGGGTTCTCACAGCATGTATTTGTATAATGGCATTATGGCAATGGCAGTTTTATTTATTTTCAATTCCTTTCCTAATGATCCATGACATGGAAATCTCCATTTTCATAGCAGCTTCCCAGTGGGTCAACACTTTAATCAAACTATCCATCGTTGGCCCTAAAATCTCATTTGTGGTCAGCCGCTGCCAGTTCAGGCCCCAAGAACATATATAGCCATACCTCGGGTTACATTTGCTTCACATTGCGGCTTTTCAGGTTACGAACATGGCAAACCCGGAAGTGTTTACTTCTGGGTTCGCCGCACGCATAGAAGTGATCTGCACGCTTTGCTCATGCGCAAAAGCACTCTATCGCGCTTCGCGCATGCGCAATATCAGCACTCTACTTATAGACTTTTTGGGGTGCGAATGGCACCCCGAAACAGATCACGTTCGTAAGTAGAGGTACCACTGTATGTGAAATTAGAAATTTTTACCCCAATGTGTATTACTTGACACTTCTTTCATTGAGTTTGCCATTTTCATACACCTTAATGCAGTTTGGATCATCCTTCGGAAACTCCCCATGACCCAACCCTCCTTTAAACACCTCAAATAATGTGGTATAATCAGCAAACTTGGCCAGCTTACTTCTGACTCCAGGTCATTTTATGAACAAGTTAAAAAGCACAGATCCCAGTCCTGATTCTGGGGGGACTCTGGTTTTTGGTTTTTTGTTAACATTTCCATTGTGAGAACAGTTCATTTCTTCTTCTGCCTCCTTATATCATGACTGCTCTAGCAGTTTTTGGTGTCGTATTGTACCAAAAGCTTTTTGAAAGTCCAGATAACTTCATCCACATGCTTACTGAAAAAGCTAACTCCAAGAGGTTAGTTAGAAATGACAAATTTTTGGAGGCCATGCTGGCTCTTCATCAGTATTTCTTCTTCTATGTGCTTTCCTACCAGTGTTCCTAGATAAGATAATTTCCCATATCCTCCCTGAATCCCTTATTTAAAACTGGTGTTACATTGAACACTTCCTGGTGCTCAGATTAAGAAACCACTCTTAGGGACCAGTTACAGGGGGTCGGGAATTATTTTTGTTTCTTTTTTAAAAAGAGCAGCAATCACATATTTAAGTTCTTTAAGAGCTGTTGGGTGGATGCCATCTGGACCCTGCGATTTGTTCATTTTAAATCTGTGATGTGGCTGCTGTTTGCCTCAGTTCCTCAGACTCCCTCAGAAAGTCCCTTCAGCCACAGGATCTGCCCTCCATCTTCCAAAGTAGAATAAGACCTTAAATGGTAATAGTAGCTTTCAGATGTTTGTGTGTCTCAAACAGCTTTATTTTCACCTGGAATGGTTTTGAAAAGAATAACGGTATTGGGACAATTAAGAAAAAAATGCAGTGTTTTAATAATAAATTGTTTGGCCGTGAGAGAAATGCATAAAACAGGATTCACACAGATTTGATGCATTGCTTTGACTTTTTAAATGGCTCTGACAATGTTGTAAGTGTACTTCTCTGGGGGAAGGGTTAATCTGAAACATCTGGATCACCAAGGTTTTTCTTCTTCTTCTTTTTTTTTTTTTTGCTGAAATACATATTGCTGGATGTGTCCTTAAACTCTCTCACTGCCAAATTCTCTCTTAGTTCAGGATTTCAGAACTTAGTAGCTGTCGAATGTGTCAAAACACAGCCTCTTAGTAAGTGATCTGTAGAACAGATGCCACAAATCGGTAGTCCTGAATCAGATTACAGATTTTGTAGTTGCAAATTTGGGACTCTCACCTTTCCCCCGCAACTTTAGAAAAGGGACCTTTGTTCTGCATTATCATTCTGATCGCATGATTTGATTTTGATGGTAAATACATGAAAACCTTGCGTGACGTTTCTGTAATCATAAAATTCATTTTGGGAGGCAAAAATGCATATTGCAATTAGACTTGTGAAATGTTCAGATGTGTGCCATATGGGGAATTTTTGGCCTTTCTATCATCGTCAGCTCTTTCTGGCATCACAGTTGCATTTATTATGTTCTTTGCTTCTAAGGTATAAAACTTGGCTTTCTGCTGTTCGGATGTGAATATGCCGCATTTTGTTTATTAAGTGAAGATAAGGTTCCTTAGGGACACGGGTGGCGCTGTGGGTAAAACCTCAGCGCCTAGGACTTGCCGATCGCATGGTCGGCGGTTTGAATCCCCGCGGTGGGGTGCGCTCCCGTCGTTCGGTTCCAGCGTCTGCCAACCTAGCAGTTCGAAAGCACCTCCGGGTGCAAGTAGATAAATAGGGACTGCTTACCAGCGGGAAGGTAAACGGCGTTCCGTGTGCTGTGCTGGCTCGCCAGATGCAGCTTGTCACACTGGCCACGTGACCCAGAAGTGTCTGCGGACAGCGCTGGCTCCCAGCCTATACAGTGAGATGAGCGCACAACCCTAGAGTCTGGCAAGACTGGCCCATACGGGCAGGGGTACCTTTACCTTTAAGGTTCCTAAGAAAAAGAAGTTTAATGAACTAAAAGTTTTGCAGAATACGGTATCAAATACACCACGATTCAAGGAGAGCCAGTGTGGTGTAGTGGTTAAGAGCGGTAGTCTCGTAATCTGGGGAACCAGGTTCGTATCTCCGCTCCTCCACATGCAGCTGCTGGGTGACCTTGGGCCAGTCACACTTCTTTGAAGTCTCTCAGCCCCACTCACCTCACAGAGTGTTTGTTGTGGGGGAGGCAGGGAAAGGAGAATGTTAGCCGCTTTGAGACTCCTGAAGGGGAGTGAAAGGCGGTATATCAAATCCAAACTCTTCTTCTTCTTCTTCTAAATAGACCTGCATTGACACAACTGTTATTTTCACAGAGAAGTTCATTTCCCTTAAGTTCTGTTTTATAAAGCAGGGAGGGAAAACTTTCAGCCCTGCAGAAGTTGTTGGCCTCTAAATCCCATCAGCCCCAGCCAGCATGGCCAACAGTCAGAGATGGGAGGAGCTGTTCAACAACATCAGGAGGGTCATACTTTACCATCCCTGTCATGAAATGTTTAGTTTCTCATTGAGGAAGGGCTTTTTTGTCTTGTAATTTTTGAGTCCAAGTTCTAAAAGAAAAAGCAAAGAAGGCCCTTCAACACGATTTGTTGCTGCTTGCTTCCTCCAACCAAATTGTTGTCCATTCCCTCTTGACTGCATCTGCTACTCTTGAAAGAAAATAACTTCACAGCTACATATCACTTTCAGTACATATATATGAATTAAGAGTACAACTTAATGGCTTGGATCCTGAATTCCTTTCCATGGACCTAACAGGGCTCTGTTAACAGACTCTACTCATTTCTCTGTGTACCCTGAAAACATGAAACAGGGTTGGGGGAATCTTCTGAACAGAATGACATTATGTTATGGGGGTGCTTCAACAGAAATAGGTAATGGGGAGCATTCTCCTTTCACAAACAGAACTAATTCCACTTGCCCAACACTGAACTTCTGATCCTATGATGCTAGTAATAATGTGAATTTTAAAGTTTTAATTTTGATTAATCGATGTTATCTTTCTCTCATTCTGTGAAGTATTTGTAATGAAACCCTTTCTTTCCCAACAATTCCTTTCCTTTCAGTGCACAAAGGAAATGGGTCGAGTTATGTTAGTTTTGTTCTCAGAGTGTTGTTACAGTACTCACAGGTGTGAAGAGTGGGGAAGCTGAGGAGAGAAAATATGGATTTAACTTGTTTAAAATATTTTAAGCATAGCTAAACCTTTAATTTAGCATAGCTAAACCTTGAATTATGGTGCTGGAGGAGACTCTTGAGAGTCCCATGGACTGCAAGAAGATCAAATCTATTCATTCTTAAGGAAATCAGCCCTAAGTGCTCATTGGAAGGACAGATCCTGAAGTTGAGGCTCCAGTACTTTAGCCTCCTCATGAGAATATTCCCTGGAAAAGACCCTGATGTTGGGAAAGATGGAGGGCACAAGGAGAAGGGGGCGACAGAGGACGAGATGGTTGGGCAGTGTTCTTGAAGCCACAAACATGAGTCTGACCAAATTGCGGGAGGCAGTGGAAGACAGGAGTGCCCGGCATGCTCCATGGGGTCACGAAGAGTTGGACACGACTAAGCACTAAACAACTAAACAACAACAACAAACATTTAATGAGATTTTAAATTAAGGTTAAAAGCTAGTGTTGATCTGATACTGCAATCCAGACCTGGCTTTACACTCCCGTTGGCGTCTGCCTGTGACTCTTTGTGCGGAGCTCCCTATTCTGCATTGCTGCCACAGGTAGAAGTGCCTTGGGTGGCATCTCACAGATGTGGTGAAATGTGGTCCTGAACAGACAGGCAGTTTCTTATACGGCACGGCATGGGAAGTCAAACTAGGACTGAAGCACAAGTAAGGTCTGCATTAGTGCATTTTGCTAGGGCTGCTGTATAATCAGTTTCACAAAATAAAGGAGTTAACATTAATCCAGGACAGTCCTTGGCATTCATGAAACAGCTGCTGCTGGTGGCCCTGACAGAGGGCATTCCCAGGCAGAGAGAGACTGTGTTGGTCCAGGATCACGTGACTGCATAGGCCTGGGTTCGGTTCCTGAGCCTGCTCTGGAATGGTGCATCAATTTGCCTGCCCCTGGCCTGTGTGAGTTGATGAGCTGCTAAGTCCGGAGTTTGAAATGTGCCCTAAGAGGCTGCTTTTTCTTTCAGACAAATTCTTAGTGAGGCTAAACTACTTCACAGATTTTCTACATTGTACATTTACCTTCCGATTTTTAGACAGGACAGATTAAGTCTTTTTTTTTAATCTCATGAACAGTTAATTTATTATGTGATCAGAATGATTTTGGTTTAGCATGTTAGCATACTTGTCCAAATATAATGATGATTGTTCTTTTCCATCTCAGATGAAAATGTTAGGGTTGAAAGCTGTCAAATGCTGTGAGGTAAACTGGTGCAGAAGCGATTTTTAAAAAGGAGAGAACCTTGTCAGTCAGAGGAAACATTGATACAAAATGGCAAGAGAGTACAAATAATAAAACCGTTGTATGGAGTTTTCTGCATTTGATTTTTAGAGGGCTCCATTTGGAGAAATATCCAACAATAAATGCTATACAAAATATTATCCTGCATTTTTAACAGTGGGATTAGTAACATTTGATATCTTGCCTGTTTTCAGCAACATTTCTTCTTTTTTTTCATAATAAAATGTTTCAAGAGTAACACATGAAATGATTTAAACAGAAAATGTTACCAGCAGGAGCTAAAACAAAAACGAAACAAAAGGATAATAAAATGTTCCACAAATCTATTGACAAGCTGGAATGTGTGCAGAAGAGGGTGACCAAGATGATCAAGGGTTTGGAAACTAAGCCTTATGAGGAAAGGTTGAGAGAGTTGGGTATGTTTAGTGGGCTAAGAGAAGACTGAGAGGAGATATTATAGCTGCCTTTGGATACTTGAAGACCACAGGAGTGATGGGGGGACATTTCTGCCTAAGAGCAATGACACATTATCAAGTCCTGTCACTCTGGGGAAGTGGAAGGGTGGAAGGTGGAAGGAACTCCCCAAGTTGGCCATTGTGTGGTATTCAGCGTTATTCAGTGTAGACACATTCAAATTAATGAAGTTAATAAGTTAGATACATTGATTTCAGTGAGTCAATTCTTGAAGAAAAACTTAGCTGAAGGTATTTTGAAATATATTTTCAAAAAGGTAAAAGGGGGGGGGGATAGGGCACCACTGCAGCCATTTGGCCACCTTACTTAAGATTATTTTATTTTTAAAAAACAAATTTTGCTTTTGTGTTTCTTTACGTATTTTAAGCATGTGCCTTTAGAAATCTGCACAGAAGCAGGAAGAGGCACATTGGACTTTAATGGGTCCATTCATTTCTAGTGCTCAGTGATCACCCCCCCTTTTTTTTTAGCGGGTGGAGAGTGTTCCACTGAAGCTTTCATACTGGAAACAGTTCCACTGGGCCTCATTGGCTTACTTGTCTGACCCTAAACTCCCTAATTTTGCATGCCACATTTTGAGATTCCTAAAAAGGAACACAAGAAGTTGATATTACCTTCTGGAGAGCTAGGCCTTCAGTCCATGCAGCTCAATCCATTGTCTACCCTGACTTGTAGCAGCTATTCAGGGTTTCAGACAAGGAAACTGAAGAATCTGGGATCTTGAGTTATGGCATCTCCCTATATTAACCTTCTACCAGATTTTTCTCACCTATCAGCTCTCTATAGCAAGCATAATACAGTTGTACCTTGGAAGTCAAACAGAATCCATTCCAGAAGTCCGTTCGACTTCCAAAACGTTCGGAAACCAAAGCGCGACTTCTGATTGACTGCAGCCAATCGGAAGCTGCGGAAGCCCCATCTGACGTTTGGCTTCCAAAAGAACGTTTACAAACTGGAACAATCATTTCCAGGTTTGCGGCATTCAGGAGCCTAAATGTCCAAGTTCCAGGGCATTTGGGATCCTAAGTATACATTTGAAAAGCAAAAACAAACCTTCAGGGTTTATCCGGAAAGTTACTTGCTGTTTACCAGCTTTATTTTAGCTTGTTTCTAAACCGCTTGTGGGTTAAAATATTTTATTTATTTATTTTTGTTCATAAAAGGCAATAGAAACTGTAAGCTTGGATTAAAAAATAAATCTTTATTTTATTTTCTTTTGGTATTATTTCTTTAGACGCTTCAAAAGTGAATCATTCTCCCACTGTGTTTTCGACAACTTGGCTCATAGCTTCATTTTGATGGAAGATTGTTTGTGAAGGCAGAGCCGTTGGAATTAAAGTTCGTTCCCATTTTCTTATACCAATAATATTTGTGCGGCACCTTTGATCTTTCTTGAATGTTCTTCAAACATCCATGTCTTAAGAACCTGCACACAAGGCTGCTTGCCGAGATCAAAATATTTTTTATGCATGTCCTCAAATAGCTTGCCTGTGTGTGGTATGCCAGTGAAACGCAGTGAAGAAAATAAATGAGCTCTTCCTCATTATGATCCTTTCTGATTTTATTAAATATTTTTCCCCACTCTTCTGTTTCATGATGAAGTACAAATTACCTTATTTGTGTCAGTTTTAAAGAAGTTATCTCCTGTGTGTCTTTTGGATGGGGCAGACTAAACATGAATAAATATATGTTAAAAAAAGAGATCACTTAATGATCTTTGGTGGAAAATGTGCTTAGGCATTAGCTGCATGAGTTGTGTCTGAGGACCACATTCCCTTTTGAAGCCAGTGTGGTGTAGTGGTTAAGAGCGGTGGACTTGTAATCTGGTGAACCGGGTTCACGTCTCTGCTCCTCCACATGCAGCTGCTGGATGACCTTGGGCTAGTCACCCTTTTTGAAGTCTCTCAGCCCCACTCACCTCACAGAGTGTTTGTTGTGGGGGAGGAAGGGAAAGGAGAATGTTAGCCACTTTGAGACTCCCTAGGGTAGTCATAAAGCGGGATATCAAATCCAAACTCTTCTTCAGACACCCGAGGTCCACATGCCAAGGGTAGGAGGGCCAGAGGAAAAAGGGAGCAAAGCAGTGCAAACAACTTTTACCTTTGTACAGTTGCCTAGTTTCTACAAAAACATAGGGCCATAGAATCTTAGATTTGAAAGGTACCTGAGTGTCATCTAGTCCAGGAAGCTCAGCTAAAGCATCCATGACAGTTGACCATCCAACCTCTGCTTAAAAACCTCCAAGGAAGTTTGTTGTTTTTTTAAAAAAAATAAAATAAAATAAAGAGGTTGCACACCCCTCTCTATCCTCCATCCAGGCAAGAGGTATTATCATAGTTCAAGGACACATTTCTACCAGACAAAAACAATTCGGTGGAAAACAGGGCTAGTTCTCGTCTGGAGATAGGAATGTGGCCTGAGAAGAATTCCAAGGGTGTGTGTGTGAGAGAGGCCTTGGAGGGCTGCTTTTGGCCCCTCAGCCGGAGGTTCCCCACCCCTGATATAACTGAGTGGAAAGCATTGTTGGCATCCATCTTTCTCTAGAGACAATGGAGTTTGCCTCCGGGGGCGAAGTCAAGCTGCTGTGTTAGCAACACCAAAGTTACCTCGCTGGAGCACAAGCCTGGGCAGTGTGTATGGAAGTCCTGGGATGTCCAGATGACAAGACCCACCCGCCTTGGAGTCACTGATGTGGTCTGAAGGAAAGCAGAGCAATTTGTTTGGCACCAGCTTGGGTGTGACCGCTGTCACATGCTGACGGCTTCTAAAAGCCACAGACCAGAGCTGAGTGCAGGCAGCAGACCAAAGGTGGACAAGCTACCTACCAGAGGTCCTACCCCTCTCCTAAAACCCTCTGTCCTCCTAATGTATAGTCAAACAATATTCACTGTGGGAACTGCTGCACACAGGTGCCATTTGCCCCTCCATTTATGTCACTGAAGGGGACCAAACAGCGTATGCAAGAGTAATGACTGTGGATTGACTCTTTCTGTCATCATGAATGTGACTGGTGACACATATGTGTCCTCCGAATGCAGATTGGAGAGAATGGGGAACTTTGGAGGACATTGTTTGAATGTTAAAATCTTTGATGCATATCAGTGAAATGTCTTTGCAACCTCTATTCAGGGCGTGTGTTTGTCCTTTGACCCCCACAGAGCTAATCTTTTTCTTGATTTGGCTGTTGCTTTGGGGTCTCTTTCTTTCTGTTCTGCCCCTTCCCACTCCCAGCTTCTGTTTCTGTCTTATTCAGATTTTTTATGTGTAACTTGTTTTTGGATTTTATGCTTATCAGTTGTGCTGCAGATCTGCTTAGTTTCAAATGGCAGGTATAATGCTTCAACAAGTAGATCAGTTTATGTTTTCAAAGCATTTGTGACCATTACGATGATTGGTTTATTAAAGTAACACTCTTTGTTTTATTTACAGGTGTCAATATTTACAGGGCTCAGCCTGACCGTCTGCTCCTTCTGGCAAATGATATGATGTCAGAAAGAAATAATCTCACTTACCAGAATCTTGGGACAGGTATGAGTTGTGTCATTTATATTTAGAGGATGTTTACTTAACACAGGGGAGGAAGCGCTGCAGTGAACGGATTCTTTTTTGGCAGTGTGGGTACCCATGTTTTTTGAATGTGAGAGTCGAAGAGAAAGAGAGAGAATGGGAGGATGAGTGAGATGTGCTTTTGTGTGAGTGGAAATGAACTGATGTACACTTCAGGCTCTAGCCAAGCTCAGTTTTAGCCTCAGACCCACCTGCCACTGGCATATGCTTCTGTGAGGAAAATGTTCCCCACCTCGGTCATAACATTTAATGGTTCTGGTACTGTTTAAATGTTGATGCCCAACTCTGCTGTACAATTCTGTCTCCACCCCCATAATTCAGCCTAGACACTGAGGTCCAGCTCCAAGAACCTTCTGGTGGTTCCCTCCCTGCGAGAAGTGAGGTTACAGGGAACCAGGCAGAAGGCCTTCTCAGTGGTGGCACCCGCCCTGTGGAACACCCTCCCATCTGATGTCAAGGAAATAAACAACTATCTGATTTTTAGAAGACATCTGAAGGCAGCCCTCTTTAGGGAAGTTTTTAATGTTTGATGTTTTAATATTCTCTTGCGAGCCGCCCATAGTGGCTGGGGAAAACCAGCCAGATGAGCGGGGTAGAAATAATAACTACTTCTTCTTCTTCTTCTTCTTCTTCTTCTTCTTCTTCTTCTTCTTCTTCTTCAGGTTACTTCAGTAATTCACAAAATAAACCTGCACATGCTTTTTCAAAAGTGAGCCCTGTATGCTCTGTGGGGCTTATTCCTCAGTAGATATGTTTAGTATTGCAACCTCACATATGCAACTGTGGTCTGCTACTGGAAAACAAGCTTCATTTAGTTAGTCTTTCTGTTCAATAATGCTGAGTCTCCCAATTAGCTACCTATTTTAAGAAACCGGACAAGTAGGAAAAAGACAATGTATCCGTATAGCTTTAACTAGCAAATCCAGCCTATACAGATGAGACAGGCACTCTGTAATGAAAGCTAATCAATTTCAACTCTGGCTGACCTTCAGCTGGAAAAGGTTCTTCTTGCACCTATGAAAACAAACTGTTTTATCTGTGCTACATTGGGAGTGCCAATAAAACCATCTCAGAAGTCATACTTCAGCAGGGAACTCCATATCAGAAACAGCTTAAATGGAGTCTAAATTTAAAAATAAATGTAGATATGTGATCAGTGTGGTAAGGAGAAATGTGCACTTATTAACAGGAAATATTGCATTAACTTTCTGTGTTCCTAAATCGTCTTGAAAAATCCATAGCGTTTAGCTGGAACCAAATCTCAGTCCCACAAACCTGCTTTGGCTACCTTAGTTCAGCTCTGGAACAAATGATGTGCTTTTCTGAACATATATTTTACCATCTACCACATTTGAGGTTAAGGGGGAGAGTTTTCCATTTCAGGGCAATTTTCCAGATCTTTATGGGTTTGCTGGCATGTTTGTCAAAGTTAAGTCTGTGGTTGGTCAAGAAGGGAAGTAGCAGAAACTTTCTTAGGCAATGGGCATCTGGTTGTGGATTGCTGGGATATTAAACATCCAGGCTCCAGTCCTTAGGTGGCTGGTATGTGAAGCTGCACATAATAACTCTAGCAGTTGAATCAAATTGTTCTTGTGCGTGTTGGGTGGAGTAATGGAAGATACTTGCCAATGAATAAATTTTTCCATGTGCTTTGACTCCCTTTCACAGATGTATAGTCTTTTGCATCACCACTGATAAATCTAAACTGTGTTGTCAATAACTTTCAGGGGGAAATGCTGTGTGTTTTGTTAACTTGAAAACCTGGGTCCTTCCATCTAAGATTACAGGCCATGCTTAGGCAAAACAAACAGGTTCCTTCATAGTTGGAAAACAGAAATAAAGAGAAACAAAGCAATTTTATACAAACCAAACTGGAGATTAGTTTTAGGTGGTTTATTAGGTTAAAAAAAAAGTAATAAGCTTCAGCTCTGTTTATACAGAAACTTCATATACCAAGGAACCTGTCTGCTTTTGCTATCGATGGAGACAGACACCTGGGGAATAGGAATTTTCAAATATATTTTCAAAATATGTAAAATTGTGTACAGTTCTCAAACTTTAACCGTTCAGGAAGTCCGTTCCAAAACCAAAGCATTCCAAAACCAAGGCACACTTTCCCATAGAAAGTAATGCAAAGTGGATTAATCCATTCCAGACTTTTAAAAACAACCCCTAATCATCAATTTAACATGAATTTTACTATCTAATGAAACCGTTGATTCATAAAATGGAAACAGTAAACAATGCAGACGCACAATCAATTGATCAGTAGCTGAACTGGGTTCCACACAGTCACAAAAACAAAAAAGAGCTGCAAAACTCAAAATAAATAGCAAAAACAGACAGACCTCAGCTTAACACTCAAAACAGAAGTCTGGTACTCAAAATGGAAGTGTGGCACTCAAAATGGAGCATGTTTGGCTTCCGAAAAATGTTCACAAATCGGAACACTTACTTCCGGTTTGCAGTGTTTGGGTTCCAAGTTGTTTGCGTACCAAGGCGTTTGAGAACCAAGGTACCACTGTATGCATATTTGTCCCTGCAGTACTTTGAGGCAGTCCTAGATGCATCTGAAATGTGCATAGCACCTAATCTAAGCCTGTTGCCTCCTCACACAGCACATTTAAAACCAAGATGTGTGTCCATCAAATTTGCTGTGGGTTTTTCCACACATACATCCAAGCAGATTTGGGGGTGGTGTGATGGGGGAAGAGAGGGAGGGGAATTCAATCCCTGTGTGGATTTAGCTGGAAAGAGCCCAATATTTTAAAATTAATCTCATGGCTTCCATCAGGATTCTAGACGTGAGACTCCTGCCCAGGTAAATGTACTTAGGATCTTAGTCTTAGCCTAATGTGTCTCCTAGAATTGTCTGGAATTCTAACCCTTCTCAGGCATAACTAATTCTGTGTTTTTTTGAGAACTAGCTGCTGCCATCCCTGATAAAGGCAGAGTTGCACTACATAGTTCCTGTTGTACCGTTTATTAGAAATGACATCCCATTAAGTATGAGAAACTTTGAGACTTCAGGTTGGATTGTGCTTCTTGGCAGGCAGGGGCAAAATAAAATACTTCTCCATGATAGTATTTTGATTGGAACTGTATTCATATTATAAAACATGAGTTTTTGTTCAAAGTCAGTTTGCCAGCTTACTAAAACTGCCAGCTGAATCCAGAGAGCTTTGGAAAAGGGACAGCATAGATTGTGAATGATCTTTGCGAGTAATCCCATATAATTCCGCTATCTCGGCAAGATGAGAGACCTCATTAGGGGAGGGTATAAAGTGATTAGAGTGTTGGATTAGAACCTGGAAGACAAGGGTTCAAATCCCACCTTGGCCAGGAAGCTCGAACCAGTCACTTTTTCTCAATCTAACCTACATTTCAGGGTTGTTGTGAGGAAAAAATGGAAGCCGGGAGAGCCCATGCACACTCCCTTTTGCTTTTAGGAGGAAAAGTGGAATATGAATGTAATAAATTTAATAATGTGGTCGGATCACCAAAGAAATTCTGGGTAATCTGGAAGATTTAGACAGGCCAATGGTACCTGTGACCCAGCAAAGCCTAATGAAACTTACCACCCATATACAGTAGCCAGTCAGATCTTTAACCATCCAGCCCTTGTACCCCATTTTGGCAGGCAGGCAGGCAGCTAAAACAGGTTATTGTGTCCCTGGTGGGTCATTGTACATTGCTGATTTGGTAGAAACACATGCTGGGCAAGTCTGGTGTAGTTATTGCTTCCACTACATTGAGATAACCCTCTTCTCCACCTTGATTTTTCTTACAAGATGGTTATTTGAAACCTCCCCGAATTTTTATAAAGTATTTTGGAACACATTCCCTGAAAGTAACAATCATTATGGGATTATATGACCATATTTACTAGAAAGGCATTATGGATTACATGTGATGTGAGTTTCTGCACATGAATTGTAATCTGATTGCAGGTTTAATGCCAAATAATTCACTTGCTGAAACTTTTTTCTTTTCCTTCTCTTCCTCCCTCTTTCAGATGCCAGTAAAATGATGGAAGAGTATGGTCATGTGCAAAACCCGGTGGAATTACAAAATCCCAATTTAGGGAAGGAGGGAGTGATGAATTCCCTTGAAAATGATCTCCAGGATATAATGGACAGGCTTAACCAGAAAAAAAATTCGCCGAGTCTGAGGTTCAAGGCAAACGGTGATTGTGCCGGTTCTTACTTAACACTCTCACAGCCGCTGCCACCCAAATCCAGCCCTGCGTCTAGTGTTAAGAGTATGTCGTCTGCTTCCAAGCTCCAAGGAAGCAAGCCACTGGCTTGTGAGAGCTCTTACCTTTCAGAAAAGAACATCTCTGGGAAACATCTGGGCTCCATTTCAGGCACGTCTCCATCCTTAAGTGGGTACAGCCTAGGGAAGAGAGACTTTGATATTTACGTTGCCAGAGAAAATGAGAAACAGTTTGGACATCTGGGTAAGTTTCCCTACTCAAAGTATAGTCAGAAGAATAAATCTTACGATAACGTCTACTTCCCAGGAGTGCTAGATGGGCGGAAAAACGCTGCGTCTCTTCTTGCCATGTGGAATGGAAGCTCAGGGAATGAGATAATTCTTTCGCCACTCGGATGCTCAGGAGCTGCTAGTATGCCCTCCAGCCCAAAGCAAGGCAGGAGGGTGAATATTCAAGATCTCCTTTCACTTCAGGCCAGACCAGCTAAACAGAAGGACCCAACCGTGGACATGTTGGGGTCTAGAACCAGGAAGTATTCTGGAGGTTCCCTGAGCCATATGGGAGTTTATAGCCGTTCTTTACCCAGGCTTTACAAATCGTCAGAAAGCCAGCTGGTGCCGCTAAGTTTACCCCCAAGGAGCTCCCTTGGGAACACCAAAAGAAAAAAGATTGTGGAAAAAGATCTTCTACCTCAGAGTATACTGGATGCTGACAATTACCTTAACTTTTCTTCCTACACCTCAGGGGTTTTGCCGCATACGAACTTTGCATCTGAAACCAATTCCTATGTGAATTCAACTCTCAGTGTTCCTGCCAGCCCCCGCATAGCTCGGAAAATGCTCCTGGCTTCTTCTTCCCCGTATGGGCCCGACGACTTTGACAGAGTTGGACTCTCTGGGACCAGCCCGATCAATTCTTTCAGCCCTGTGGATCCCGAGAGAGCGTTCCCTATCAGAAGGAAAGTTTCCAGCAGTTCCATGGAGTTTGAGGAAATGGAGCTGGAAAGCCTCAGGCAGACCCCTTCCATCCGGGAGCGAAAGAATAGCATTAGTTCTGTTTCCGGAAGGGATGACCTCATGGATTACCACAGGAGGCAGAGGGAAGAAAGGCTGAAAGAACAGGAGATGGAACGACTGGTAATGATCCTTTCTGGTTAATTTTTAACAAGATGTTCTGCTTCCAAGCCTTTGACCAAGTTAAAATTATTAAGTTTTGTGTGTGTGTGTGTGTGTGTGTGTGTGTGTGCAGGCGCTCACACACTGCTGTCGTGTTTTCAGATTTGGGTGTTTGACCTTGTACATGCGTGAGACAGTGTTTACTCTGTCAACCTCTGAAGTCAATTGGCCATGTAGTGTCCTGCCTTGAAATCTGGGCGGTCTAATGAAATCATATGTATGATGTAGGAAATTGATAGGAATTTCAGCCATTCATCCTGCGTGTTCTGCCAAAATGACCATATACTTAAAAGCCACAAATTATAGGCTGCAAGGATACAGCACTTAAAGAAAAAAAGTTGATGTCATTGTTTTGTGGTGGCTGGGTAAGTAACTCATGTCTCCAGCCTAAGCTGTTTGGAGGCATTCTTGTGTGCATTTTGTTGAAGGGAGCAAACTGGAAAATTTTGTGACAGCATGCAGACCAGAGTATGGTCTGAAGGCATGTGATGGCACCACCTTGTGGGTGGCACTGTGGTCTAAACCACTGAGCCTCTTGAGCTTATTGATCAGAAGGTCAACGGTTCAAATCCTCACGATGGGGTGAGCTCCTGTTGCTCTGTCCCAGCTCCTGCCAACCTAGCAGTTCAAAAACACACCAGTGCAAGTAGATAAATAGGTACCACTGTGGCGGAAAGGTAAACGGCATTTCCTTGTGCTCTGGCTTACATCAAGGTGTTCTGTTGTGCCAGAAGCGGTTTAGTCCTGCTGGCCACATGACCTGGAAAACTGTTTGTGGACAAACGCATGAAAGTGAGATGAGCGCTGCAACCCCATAGTCGC
Source organism: Podarcis tiliguerta (assembly GCF_965153285.1). Classification (NCBI taxonomy): domain Eukaryota; kingdom Metazoa; phylum Chordata; class Lepidosauria; order Squamata; family Lacertidae; genus Podarcis; species Podarcis tiliguerta. The sequence goes on from NC_139537.1 coordinate 36,759,612, forward strand.
CTTTGACTGGGCTTAACCGTCTGGGGGTCCTTTACCTTTTACCTGCTGAAGCTAAACAGGTCTGGGTGGGTGGCCACCTGAGAACCAAATGTACGCTGCCTCAGGTTCTATATCAGAAGAAAGGCTGAATGTACCGGTAATTGCAAGAAAATAAATAAATAGATTGTTCAGTCGGAGCATATTTCCATTTGGGGGCATCATAGCTTGTGCCAGGCAGTTTTTAAAAATGGTGAGATAGCACAGGACTAACCTTCAAAGCGCTTTTTTTCCAGGGAGAGTTCACACATGCATGTAAATCACTGCACGACTTGCAGTAAGTATCAAGTGGTGACTTGAATGTGTGAACGAGCCATTCCATAGAAAACAGAATACCTCAAATAACAGTGGGCTTCATACATGCAGCTGTAAGTCATCAAGCCCGTAAGTGATGAGAAATCTAACAATGTGTGTGCATTCTGCACTGGCTCTAAGCCTCTTGTCATTGGTTTGCAACAGTCAGCAAGTATTCTGGTGGTTCCTGTTCCTAGTGCATTCTGCTTGAAGGATGGAATGTGCAGAGAAACATGTTTCAGAGGCCTAGTGGGACATTAGAGAGTCATACCAGGTGCCCTGTCGCCCCACACAATAGAGGATATTCAGTGCTGATGTGGGTATACAGAGCTAAAAAGAGAAATCTCTTAATGAGAGATTTGGAGGAATCAGTAATTGTACCCTTGTGAAAGCTTGAGGAATAGTACTTATCATAACGATAAAATGACAAAATATTTGTTTCTGATTCTGTTTGGCTGTTGTTTCCCTTACAGCAGCACTTTCTTCTCCCTTTTAACAGCTTTCATCCTGTAATAGGATGTAGGCCTGCTGGTTTGTGACATGTGGAAAGAGCCTCGGTGTTTACATATGAAGGAATTTCCTCCCACTTAATTTAGTTTTCCATTTTTAGCATTCTAGAAGGGTAATTGTCTTTCAAGTTGGCCACTCAGAGGGCTGGGATTGAGGACTTTGTGTTCAAACCTTTGAAGGGCGTTAAGAACCAACAATAACAGCTCTGGAAGGAAGCGTGTATTTGTCGGGCTGACCCCTTCCATCCTTGGCTTAATGCTTTTTTCAAAAGGTCAGCTGTTCTGCAGCTTTAATTGTACTATCCTTCAAAGGAGCCTCGTGGTGTTGTGCTTAGTTACAGGGCAAGCTGTGACGCCAGACTCACTCTGCGTTTCTGCCCTGTGTGTGGAGAATCAAGCAAAGAACAATCTAGATCCATTTCCAGTGGATAAATAAGAAGCTAGTTTTAGCATCTTCTCCTCCTAACTTAAAAAAAAGTGTTCAGCATTAATTATTCTCAGATCACAATAATTTATTCTGTTTTCTTGAGAACTCATTCAAATGCACAAGTAGGGATGTTACATTTCCAGGAACCTTGTAAATATGCCATGGAGGATTCCCTGCCTCTTCAGGGAAAACAATGAAATAATATGCAATATTAGTGTCTCTCTTTGAGGCTACAATCTTAGGTCCAATTTATGTGGGAGTAAGCCCCATTGAAGCAAATGGGAAATACTTCTGAGTTGGTATGTGTAAGATTTCTCTGCAAGAACATAAAATGCCCAACGTCTGGATATAATTCAGGGCTGTTTATTTGATAGTGACAGTGTGGGGTTGCTGGCTTTCTGGGTGGCGCTGTGGTCTAAACCACAGAACCTAGGGCTTGCCAATCAGAAAGTTGGCGGTTCGAATCCCTGTGACGGGGTGAGCTCCCATTGTTTGGTCCCAGGTCCTGCCCGCCTAGCAGTTCGAAAGCACATCAAAGTGAAAGTAGATAAATAGGTACCACTCTGGCGGGAAGGTAAACGGCATTTCCGTGTGCTGCTCTGGTTCGGCAGAAGCAGCTTAGTCATGATGGCCACATGACCCGGAAGCTGTACGCTGGCTCCCTCGGCCTATAGAACGAGATGAGCGCCGCATCCCCAGAGTTGTCCGCGACTGGACCTAACGGTCAGGGGTACCTTTACTTTTACAGCACCAGAGGAAGAATTGTTTGACTCTTTCTCCTGCTCTATATTCCTGATCCAACTTACCCCCAATACAGTACTAGGCCCCTGTGAGTTCCACTTCCAATGAGGCAGATAAATGACTAGCAAGCAGGGAGAATTCCAGCTTCTGGAATTATGCAAAGATCCTTTGTTTACCAAGCAGAGATAAAACATAGATTTAACTCATAAAAGCCGAAGCTCCTTCCATTTCCATAGCATCCCTAGTTCCTTGTTGGCACATCAATTCAGGAACAGTAGTCAATATCATGCTTGATCGTGGTACTGACCCCTTTAGCAAGTTAGCATATTTTTAGTAACAGGGTTCTTCTGCGTGTCTGACAAGAGGCAGTGCTGAATCTCCTGGGATCTTTCAGCGACACGAGGCCAAATGATTTGGCCCAGTTGGTTAGCGTTTGCTTCTCTGTGTTCAAGCATTGGACTGTGGGATAGCTCAGCTAGTAAAGCAAAAGACTCTGAAAATCAGGGTCATGGGTTTGAGCCCCCCGTCAGGCAAAAAGATTCCCGCATTGCAGGGAAGTTAGACTAGATGACCCTTGTGGTGCCTTTCAACTCTACAATTGTCTGGGTCTATTATTCCGTCTTGCTTTCATGGCTCAGGCTGCTGACATGTTGAAGTTAGGGAATGGACTGCTGAAGAGAAATGGACAGCTCTGCCTCTGGTGTCCAAATTGAGTAAAACCAGTCTGCAGTTTAAGGAGGTGCACAGTTTTGCCTCTAGATGGTGCTACTTAATTAAAAATTCTGTAATAGATACGCAAAAGCACACATAGGGTTGGTTTCAGTTGTTTCGCATCCCATCTCAGTGATTAAAATAGCAAAAAAGGTTATTTATGTATGCCACTACTGCGGCCCGGGTTTTGTTAGCCCTAAAATGGAAAACGAGCATGTCCCAACCAAAGAAGAGTGGCAACTTAAGTTGACAGAATATGTGCGGCTTGCAGACTTAACATATAGAATAAGAGAACAAGAACATATGTTTAGAGAAGATTGGGAAATGTTTATTGAATGTATGGGGGGAAATTGTGTACACTTGAATACATTGGCAGCATTAAGATAAATTCAAGAGCGCAAATAAGTTTTGATAGATGTAACAATGGAATACGGAATGGTTTAGTTTATGTTAAATGTGCAGGGATTTATGGTATGCAAAATGAACTATGGAAAGAGAAGAAGGGAAGTCATTGGTATTTTAAGGATGTTTAGATGAGTATTCAAAATTGTAAAACAGAAAATTTAATACAAATTTAATATATACATTCCAGTCCAAGTGATCAGGATATGAAGTTCTCTGTCTGATGTTTAGAGAGCAATCCGGATCCTGGAGATCTGGAGATGAAATCCACTACAGCAGTAAGATCAGAACATAAATCAGGCATAGGCAAACTCTGGCCCTCCAGATGTTTTGAGACTACAATTCCCATCATCCCTGACCACTGGTCCTGTTAGCTAAGGATGATGGGAATAGTAGTTCCAAAACATCTGGATGGTCTGAGTTTGCCTATGCCTGATATAAATCTTCTAACTCAAGAGCAGCCAGAGGATCTCAGTGCTCAGCACCGCAGCACTGAGAGGAGAGATAAAGCCCTCTGCCTGCTCTTTAACAGTAAAGAGTCAGTATCAGTGGCGTAGCGTGGGGGGTGCAGGGGGGGCCGGCCGCACCGGGCGCAACATCTGGGGGTTAGGGTTAGGGGGTGCAAATCCATGGGTTAGGGGGCGCAAATTACTTGCCTTGCCCCGGGTGCTGACAACCCACGCTACGCCACTGGTCAGTATTTCACCTGTACCTTAGGGCTGGAGTGGAGGATGTGTGGACATGTTCATTTCATGTTACACATAGCTTTCTGTGGAGAGTAAAAGCCACACTCTCCAAGCATTGGAATGGAAAGGGTTGGAAATGCTGATTATGTGTGTATGCATCTGCATGTGTGAATGAAGGGGTGCTGTGTTCCTGCATGTTTCGTGAGTGTGCTGTGTATGTACATGTGCTAGTTCATGTAGCCCACAGAGAGGCGTGTGGCCGTCAGTGTGACCTTAGGGCTGAAAAAGATTCAGTCACCACCCTATCACAGAATCATAGAGTTGGAAAATATAGAGTTAATTTATTCATTTTATATAAGGAGTATGTTCTGATCTGTGCTACATCTTGATTAGACCCTTGAAGCGAAGCAAAGAGAATAGCAACGTTTGCTCATCTCCTTGTATCACAAAGATCTCAGGGCTACTTGCAACAAGATAAAAAAGGGGGAAATATAGGAATTCGCACACACCAGGATGTAAGTGGTCACACACAAACAGGTAAAAAGCCTCATTCCCCAAGAACATCAGAAGGGTCACTGTTAAAGCAACCACCATGAAGCAGCCTGAGAAAAAAATAAAATCCAATCCCTGGGAGTAGATAAAGGTCTTGGCTGCTGGAGAGGCTGTTTCTTCCTGCAAAATGGGGTTCTTATTTTGCTCTTTCTAGTGCAGTTTATCACTTTTCCTGCTTGCAAAAGGTCCAATAAGAAAAGTGACAGAAAATTGCACTGGAAAGTGCAGGATAACAGCTGTTGTCTCCCAGTGCCTCCCATATACCTTTGCATGAACATATCGGGATGAATGCTCAGTAACTTTTGTATGAACGCGTTAGCATCAATGCTCAGTTGAAAAGCTGGTTAGGAAGCTCCCTAGTCCTGGTACTAAAAAAAAGGAAGTAATGCTGCCACCTGGTGGTTTTTTCTGGGGAGAGCACTCCATAGTCAGAGACCTACAATTCAAAAGGTTCTCTCGTTGCCACCTTACTGCCAGAGAGGGTACTCGGAAGAGGGCCTCTGCTGATGACCTAAGGGTCAAATGGGAAGAGAGTTTCCTTAGGGTGCTGAGCCACTGAAGTCTTCATAGGTCAAAGCCAGTGCTTCTCAAGGAGACATTGATCACATTACTCTTCTTATTATTGTGCTACTCAGGATGGTCTCAGGGGCCATTGGTTGTGCTGCTAGTGTGTGTATAATAATAATAATAATAATAATAATAATTTATAAATTAAAATCTTATTGCCATTTCACATAGCAGATGTGGGATTAGCAGATAGTGGTGGAATATAATAGGCAAATCAATGACACATTACCTAAATGGCCTGGGCCCAGTATACCTGAAGGAGCGTCTCCACCCCCATAGTTCAGCCGGGACACTGAGGTCCAGCTCCAAGGGCTTTCTGGCAGTTCCCTCACTGTGAGAAGTGAGGTTACAGGGAACCAGGCAGAGGGCCTTCTCGATAGTGGCGCCCATCCTGTGGAACGTCCTCCCGTCAGATGTCAAGGAAATAAACAACTATCTGATTGTTAGAAGACATCTGAAGGCAGCCCTGTTGGGGAAGTTTTTAATGTTTGATGTTTTATTGTTTTTATTAATATTCATATTCTGTTGGGAGTCAACCAGAGTGGCTGGGGAAACCCAGACAGATGGGTGGGGTATAAATAATAATAATAATAATAATACTCTTAAATTAAATCCGTATATTGAAATGCTGAATTATGAATGTGCCAAAGGCCTGGTTGATCTTACTATCCCCATATTTCATATTGCGGATTGAGGTTGAGAAGTAGTGACACCTTAAAAGCAGCAAGTGAGTTCATGCCTGAGGTGAGATTTGACACAAAGATTCCCAGTTCACATGTCACTACACTTGCTCCAGCTCTTACCTGTAGACTAGAAAACTCAGGAGGTAGGGAAGCTCCGATTTACATGTGCAATAACATATTGAATTTATGTAACACCCTAGAACGTAAGAGACAGCAGTACAAATGGAACAGACGGAACTTGTAAAGGCTGGAGATACGCAAGTCTGTTTTGCACTCTGTTCCACCTTAGCAGAACCATAGGTTTCACCACGAATTTATTTTGGGGGAAAAGGTGGTTGTGACCCTATTGTTGAACAATGAGGCAGAGGAGTTGCTAGAACCAAGGACACAGAACATCTTCTGTGGGCAGCCATGGACTAATAGTGTCAAACCATAGGACCAGAACCCCTTTCCTCACCTGAAGGTAGCTCAATCACAGAAAATAGTGTGCATTTTTCACAGTCTAATGGGAGGTACTTGGAACCTACTGAGACACTTTAACATCTTAGGTGGTATTCAACTGCATTTTACTCAGCTTAGGTCTGTTGAAATTAATGAGCCTCATTTAGTCATGTTCATTCATTTTAATGGGCCTACACTGATTATGCTTAGTAGAATACCACCCTCTCTAATAATCTCATTGTGTTTTTTCTGCTCTACCTAATTTCATGGTGCCCTTTGAATCTCCGTAGAATAAGCAGTTGTCTATAATGTGATGAGTGTCATATTTTGTGAAATATGCTATTGTAATAAAAAGAAACTTGTGACTACGTGTGTGCTGTTAATTCCTGCGAGTCTCCCGTTGCCTCTCTGTTTTCCTGAGTTGCAAAAAGAAATTAAATTTATGGCATGAACAGAATGCAGGTGCAATGAAACCACGACTAGCTGGCAGCCAATAGAACGATGTGAACAGACAGCACAGAATAGCAGCCGACAGAACTTCCTGTGCATAAGCTTTCTCATACCATGTTGTGCAAGTCAAAATAGAAATGAAGCAACGCAACATAGTCTCCTATTACCTCTGTAGCAAAAGGAAGCTATGCTTGTTATTTAGGCATAGAGCCATTCTTTCTTGTAAATATAGGCATTTAGGGGCTTGTGGTTTCTCGCTGAACCTACCTGTTTCCAGATTTAAAATCCACATCTTGAGTTATATGTTTGAAGTATCAGCAGTTGCATTCAGAAAGAAGCTTTTCTCTGCATTCTCAGTGGTTGAGAATCAGTTCTTAAAATGGTGATATCCTCGAGATTTTTTCCTGCATGTTTTAAATATAAAAAACACCCGTTCACCCTAAAGTTTGGTGCATTCTAGACTGTCTTGTCAGTTCTGGGTTGAGAGCAAAACTCAGCCCGTTGCATTTGAGAAAGGCTAAGGTGAACGGCAGCCAGGCAGGCTTCCATTTGATATGTCCTGTCTTCCAAAGAGTGGGTGAGGAGAGACGCCAGGACAGACACATCCTGTCGCTCTGGGTGGGGGTGGAGTTTTGTTTATCCCAACCGTTGCCGTGAAGGTGTAGCAAAAGTGCCAGCACAGTAGCCTGTTGCAGCATCAAGGGATGGATAAATGTTCCTGGCCAGCAGTTAGACGATGCTTTCAGAAATGGGTTGGCTACTCAAAGAATACGGGTTTAAGAGGAAGAGAGAAAATACGGGCTAAGCAAATGAAGAGGGAGCTGGAGGCTTGTGGAGAAAATGCATGGAGGGAGCAAAGGAGTTTTGAGGTGCAAGGATTTTGTTGTCATTTTGTCTTTTCAGTTTACTGTCTTGAGAGAGGAGAAGAGGGGAAGTCAGGTTACAAGATAATTCAAGAATGCATTTGACTAGCTATGCTAGCTCAACAATACTGATATTTTCTCCTTCACTAGAAGGTAGAATTCAGAAGCAAGTACAGAATTTTCTCATAATCTTATCTTTTTCGGGATAGCATTGGGCTCTTTTTTCATATACTTGCATGTTTTTCATGGATATGCAGAAAATCTTGATTTCACAAACTCTACTTGCCTTTCCCCCCAAGATTTAAAAAAGGGGGAGGAGGAATGAGTCCTTTCTATAACATTGTTAAGCATTCTTACTTATTTTTAAAACTATCTGTATACGACCCGCTTGCAAATCACCCAGGGGGTGCAGACACACTTAACCTGGAATAAATTCTATGAGACTTGTTCCTCTATAGACATGCATCAGATTGTACTGTAACATTGCAATCCTGTCCACATTTACTTGGGAGTAAGCTCCCTTGGATTCAGCAGGCCTTACAATCATAGGCTTGGACTGGATCTTATTTTTTGTGTCTATTCTTATGTTCAGTTTGCAGACAGATTGAAGTTGAGTACTCGGAATAAGGTTAAGGTTAAAGGAGCACTTCTGAATGCTGAAAATTAGGTAGCTGGCAGCTGAGACTCTAGTTGCCCTAGTTGTCATGTACAGTGCTTTTGAATGCAAGGTTAAGGCTACTGTAACATGTTTAACTTGCATCCTGAAGAACCATCCTTTAAAACTGACTTTATACTGTATCTGGAGGTATGTAAAGCTATGTGTTAGTGACAGCTTTCTCAAGCCTTTAGTGGTGTAATTCGGCCAAACCCTCAGCCTTGTAGTCACATGAACTGCACAAGTACAGAGTACTCATATGTTGAAATGTAAGCATGAAGTGTGGTTTGCAGCGTTTCTCAAGAGGAGATTCAGCAATCACTGATGTTGATGTAGTCGTAATCCTTCATAGTCTGCTTAGATCCTAACGTTTGCATTACCACAAATGTTTATTTAGAAGATTTGCCCTTCTGAAGTCCATTGTTTTCTGTGAGTGATCATAATTTACTAAAAGTTTATGCCTTGCATGACCTTTGCATGTTGCTTGCTTAAATTTATAAAGTATGTATGAATTGCTTGCTAATTAGAAGAATGTTAGATTAAAATCCATGATGCCTACATTCCAGGATATAGGATTCAGGATCAATGTGCCAGTTTTTAAGTACCTTTTTCATTCAGTTTGATGCTAATATTAATTTCTGCATGTATCCTAGCCCTCACCTTTAATGGCTTTCATTGCTTCTTTCAAATATTAGGAGCGTCAGCGGCTGGAGACCATTCTTAACCTGTGTGCAGAATATTCCAAGCCAGACAGTGATCCTGCCACTGTCACAACTGTAGCCGATGTTCAGAAAATCAATAAAGAACTTGAAAAGCTTCAGGTATCTGAAGAAGATTCTGTCTTTGACGATTCCCAGATGACTCCCAAAACGAGATTCAGAAATCACTTGCAGATGCCAACTGGAGATTCTGACTTCTCTGAGTTCAGTGATCTAGGTCAAAATGCTATGGGATTCTCTACCCCCCGAGGGATGAGAACAAATAAACATTTAGGTGACAACAGGACAACATCACCCTTACCTTCTTCTCCCTTCTTGAAGAGTGCCAATGAATTGTCCTACCTGAGCATCATGTCCAAGGTAATGGCAAATGCTTTATAAGACAAACTGGCTGGGGATCCCGTTCTGTGTTAGATCAGTTACCGTGAGAAATAGTTAAAATCCACAAGTTTCAATCGCAAACCTGCGTTTATATATATGTTTAGCTTAGAAATGCCAGTTTTGAGGCCACAATCCAGATAAGTGCAAACTAACACCTTGTAACTTCTTTTCTGAACAGCACCAACCTCCTCTTCACGGACAGGTCCCAATGCTGTTAGTGACTGACTGCCACTGCCAAGGGGGTGGGGGTGGGTCTACTTGATTTTCAGATGCCATCACTGTTGGACAACCAAAGAAAGAGAGCCCAGTTCATATAGTAGTGCAGGCTACATTCAAGGCTGCCACACTGTGGCGGCATCCAGGAAGTGCACAGTCCCCTTGGCACCAATCAGAGCAAGGGATGGGAAGTGAAGCCATTGCAAAATACGCAACCAGATCAATATTCAAAAATAAAAGCTGGTGACTTTTTTTCTTTTCAATGCTGACATATGGTCCAAATGAAACAACAAGTAGCTGTCAGTTAGACCTTTCTTATGCCTCTTGACGTCACTTTTTTCTAGAGAGAGAGAGAAAATAAAAAGGGGGCAATAAGTACTCTTGTCTCTCTCAAAGTGGTCTTCGTTGAACTGTCCACAAGTGTGGTGTGATGCTATTTGAAAGAGAGGATTCATGATGTCCGGGCGTGCTCAGTTGCCTCCAGGAAACACAGAATGTTGAATGTCAGCCGGTAAAGGAAAACTAGGATGAGAAAAGTGAATTTGCATCCTCGAGCCCTTTAGACCTTATAGTATCCTGTACTACAGAATGGCATGGTGCCTGGAACTGTCAACACAAGCACTGCATATCTCACTGAGCTATGATTAGCAGACTGCTAATGGTTTTGAGAGGGCAGAAAGAGAGGGGAATCCAGGCTGCAGTTTTTTCGACACCCCGAAGAGATCGGAATTGACTTTTTAGAAAAATTGAACCCTGAATCTTCAGGTCTTAGTAGAAGTGTTGTGCTATCATGGGGTCAGCATACTAATTTTTCAGAAGTTAAAGCGCTCTGCACAGAGCTCCCAGGAGGCAGGTGCTACTGTGTATTGTTGGTGAAAAGGGAATCGTATAAGAAAAATTGCATTATTGTTGCAGCAGTGACCAACTGGGTTAGGCTGAGGATGAGGGACAGTCCTGTTAGTTTCTCCCTTTTGGTACATTCTTCATATCATAAGGAGAGAGAAATGTATGGAATTGTTCCATACCACCTTTATACTTCTTTCCCTCTCAAAACACATAGTGCTGTTCCTGGGGTGATGGGCTATACTGCTGACTATACTGCTATATGAACTGACCCACACCCTGCAATAATCATCTAGTCCCTTCTTCATGTGCCCCCTCTGCTTGATTATAATGTGCCCTCCTTTGTCTTTACAGGATTGTGGTCTTGCATCTCTTCCTTGTGATTATACTTTGCCTCCTATAAGTGAGGAGCCCTGTTGTTAATTCTCCGCTAGGAAGGTGAAACCCAAGCTGCGGTGTTAGAAATAGCTGAGCAGGGATTCTTGTGAAAAGGGGGCTTTCCTGTTAGGATTACTAGTGCTAGTAAGGAGTACATTTCATAAAAAAAAGAAATCTGTTATATTACGTTAATAGCAATAGCAGTGATCACTTGAATGCAATTCATTATTTGTTCTAAAATGCCAGAGTTGCAGCTCCAAAACTGTATTGCTTAATAGATGTCTGAGAGAAGGACATATGGTTTAGTAATATAAGGCAAAGGACGGAGAATAGGAACTGAGTCCTGGGTGTAGTTCTGATACTGAGAAATACTCTTGTGATCTTATGCAAGTAACTTGCCCTCCGAAGACTAACCAGCTCCCTTTGGAACACAAAAGCCATAATCAGGACACCAGGGATGCAGTCCTAAGCGCAGGCAATGTGTGAATAAACCTGAATAGATTGTTGTGCTATCAGTCTCTGCCTGTGCTAGGGTTTAAAGCAGTTTGATGCAGGCAGCGCTTTTCTTTCTATTAAAAAAAATGTTTAGGGGTACTCTCATTTTGACTCAAGAAAATCACCATTTTATAGTTCAAATTGGGAAAAATAAATACAGTAAATGGACAAAAGTACAAAGATTCACGAACTGTTTAGGAGTATGTGTACCCCTGCATCCCCCCAGGAAAAAAATCACAGGATGCAGAAAATAGTTGCTCAGAAAATAGCCTTGACACTAGTTTTTGTATCTTCCCGTATTGTCCAATAGGTAAACGGGTAGGAGTTTTGAAACAGCACCTTTGAGGAATATGAGAAAACAGTATTAAGAAAGGAGGGGGGGAAATCTAATTTATACAGTGCAATTCTGCTGCTGCTGTTCTTAAAGATCTGCTGGCCTAAGCAACGTTTTGGGCCTGGTATTTTTAGACAATACTAAGAGCAGTTGTTGGGGTGGGGGTAGAGCAATGAGAAAACGTACATTTTGGGAACTTGTATTTTTAAAAAGTAACACCACTTCCTTGTTGTTCTTTCAGACACCAGAGTGCATAAGTGATGAACAAAGATCACTGGAGCTTAATCAGATGGAAGAACAGCGCATTATAATACTGAATAACTTGGAAGAACTTGAACAGAAGGTCAAAGATTTAAATGATCAGATGGATGAGTCCTCTAGGGAGGTATAAAAAGTATTTTCTTTGTTTTTATCTGATTAGATTTGAGCCTCTATCTTGCTGCAAGAAGCTGCAGATGTACATAAAACACATTCATCTGATTACTGAAATGTTGGTTGATATGAAACAAGGCTGGAGAGCCACTAGCCCATGGATCAAACCTGGTCTCCTGGTGGGTCCAAATTGCCCCCCCCCATTTCCCCCCAAGCCATGCTAGCCTGCCTATCAGCTGATGATTGACAGGTGGCTCTGCCCACCTGTCAAAGTTGGCCTATGGCTTGGTGGGGAGATAACCATCTGTTCAGCTGAGCCAAAAGGGTACCCTGCCCGTGGTACAGTGGTCATCATGCCACCGCATGTATTTTGTGAACACATGAAGGCACCATAGCTGTCAACTTTCCCCTTTTTTGAAGGGAAATTCCCTTATTCCGAATAGGATTCCTTGCAAGAAAAGGGAAAAGTTGACAGCTATGGAAGGCACAGCAAGAATGTGCCTTTTACAGCAGCTGTACTCATGATTCTGATATACCTACTGGCCACACTCCTTATGACCAGCACATTGGATGTTAGCATTTATTTTTAATCCCATGTGAATGACAGCCCAATAGCACATCCAAGCGAAGACTGCTATAGCAGCTTGGGGAGGGGGTTGGTGATCCTCATTGGGACTACAGCTTGAATCTTGGTGCCTAATCTATAAACAACACTATATTCAAGGGGGCTTACCCTCTAGTAAGTGTGTTTAGGATTGCAGAGTCATGTAAGTAATGAATGAAAACTTGCAAATATGAACTGCAAAGTATTACTTGGGAGTACTGCAGAGGTATCTGCCATAGCCAAAGCGTAAGGAAATGAACGGCACCAGTAATTATAAATCCCTTCTGAATTCTTCTTTACTTGGGATCTCACATTGCCAAAACCAACCTGCAAATGATTCAGTTCCTAGTGAATAACCTTAGTAAAGGAGGAGCAGCTGTTGCAAAAGGGATCAACATAACAACTGTGCCATGAGGAAGTGAAAATACTACAAGCAGATAGAAGCAGAAGCACTAGAAAGTTCTTGAATAATTGCCAACTTTGGATTCCGATTTCAATAGCATGCTGTTTTTGTACATGTCTTAAACTATCTCAAGAGACGTTAATGTGGCTTTGCATCACAGTGTGTTTTAAAATATGCAGCATGCATGAATAGGCCTTCAAAAAGTGTGTGTCAGTATTTCTTTGTGAGCTGGATTGAGGCTGAGAATTTTTTTCGTGTTCTTAGATGGATATGGAATGTGCCCTATTGGATGGGGAACAGAAATCTGAAACAGCTGAACTTCTCAAGGAGAAGGAAATACTGGATCATTTAAACAGGAAGATAGCCGAGCTGGAGAGAAATGCCATTGGTGAAAAGACCAAGGTAAATAAAGTTATGGTATCCCTGTTTTAATTATATTTTTTTGTGCAGAAATTGAATTTCAGTAACTGGTATTTTCAAAAGAAAATAGTGTGTCATGGTGCATTGTTTTAAGATGAAATAAAAAATTATGTGAACTAAGTTAGAAGCCACTTGCAGGCTGTTGTCTAGAGTTGTGGAAATTAAAAAAGAAAGATAACTTGAACTTGGTATGGGTTTTGTTGGGCATTGATGCTATAATTAGTTACTTATTGAAGAAACACACAGTTATTAAGAAAACACACAATGTTTTGAATTATGAAGAATGAGAACTAAGGCTGCAATCATTTGCAGTTTCCTGGGAGTAGGTCAAATTAAATTCAGTGAGATTTTCTTCTGAGTAGACACGAATAAGGCTTAACAGGGGGGCATATTAATGTGGTGCCTACAGTCTTTTTCTTATTGTGCAGGTTCAGCAATTTTAATAATGTCCTCTGCAATGGGTTTCCTTCATAGTAGTGAAAATCTTGAGAATTTTATTTACCTCTCATGGCTACATATTTTTAGCTTAAGTACATTAAATTTTGCACGCCTGTAATTTGCTCTCCTAAACATAATGTTTTGATAACCTGCTAGAGAATACTGAGGGGACAAAAGGAAACAAAAATCTAAATTGCAAAAGAGCATTGAACATGGAATTACCTTAAATCATTTTTTTGTGTAACGTGGAGGCCAACGTGCAAATACTGTAACATTTTTATGAAATGTTGTCACATTCCAGAAATTCAAGATTGTGTAAAAATGAGAATCCACGTAATCACTAAGTTAGGTCCAAAGTTGTGTGCCAGTAAAAAAAATACCCCAAGGCCATAGCTTTTAGGAATGCGAGAAGTGATGTGCATATGTGTATATAAATGCTTTACCCTTTCAGCAGTCCTCCTACATCGGTCCTCCCATTGGGAACTCTTGTATGGAACTTGCCTCAATGGAGCAGGCATTTGGCATCAAATTTAAAAGCTGTTGAATGCAAGCTCTCCTTGCAGAGAAACAATCTGGAGCACATTGTGAGGCTTCTGCTTGTTCATTTGCAGCTGTAGCCTTAGCCGTCCCACATCTGTCCTGATGTTCTATGAGGTTCAGTGTGTATGGCTGTGGAAAGACAGTTTCATGGGCCAAATTAGGATACCTGTAACTAAAATTCACCCAAGGGAGAGAAGATTTACACTGCCTTCACAACCGTTAGCAGTTGTAAAAATAATAATATAATTTTATTATATATACATTATTTATACATTATTATATATATTATTGTATTATATTATAGTGTATATTTAGAGTCTGACCAAACTGCGGGAGGCAGTGGAAGACAGGAGTGCCTGGCGTGCTCTGGTCCATGGGGTCACAAAGAGTCAGACACGACTAAACAACTAAACAACAACAACAACAACATATTTAGATTGCAGCTTAATGTACGTAGGAGATGCACTAGTTAGGATTGCTCTGTGAGTTCTGTTTTTTAACACGCTGTTCCTGAAAGAACCATTGGAATAAATGGTTTTGTAGCTTCTAGTTTCTAGTGGTTTACAGATGGTTTGATGAGAGCGTATTGACGTGAATCTCATGCGCCATTGAATCTAATGTGCACCTAAGTTTTCAAAACCTCTGAACCCCAAAAGTATTTGCTGCATCAGCTTGCGATTGAATCTAATGTGCTATCAAACCTAATGCACACCCTAATTTTTGTGACATAATTTGGCCAAAAAAGTTGCGCCTTACACTCGAGTAAATACGGTAGTTGTAAGGAGCAGCTGTAGTTCGCACCTGCATCCTTCCCATGTATCATTTTGACTCCTTCGGTATCTTCCTTCAGCCTTAAAGCCCATGTGGTATCATTTCCCCACTCGTATTCCGTTTTCTGGTATTGCTGTTCCCTTCTGAACAGCTGTTCTGATCTCTTCTACCAGTGAATGGAGATTTGTGAATAGTGAAATGATATCTGTGTACAACTTATGAAAAACAAAACCACTTCATTCATAAAAATATATCGCACAAATGATGGCAGGTCTGTTTTGCAGTGGTGATAGCTTGATGTTTATGGAAAGAGTTAAGACTGGAATTAATTGCTGATCTAGGCACCTGTTTGACAGGAAGTCTTATGCAAAGTTTAAGGGCACCTGCTTCAGAAGCTTGTGAAATTCTTAAGAGATATCATGAATGAAAACATAATCAGCTTTCCATCTGCGTGCTTAAAATAGACTAAAGGGAGAATTTTCATATTACTTGTAACCTTATTCATCTACTTCAAAGACCATAGGCACCATACAACACGCTGCAGAATATTGAACCACTTATGCTTTCACAGTAATTTACTGCAAAGCAAATCCCATTGTTCTGCAGCAATTGAAAAGGAAACTGCACATTCACAACCACCTGAGTAGGTTATATTAAGTTAAAATGTTTTGAATAAAATCGAACCCAGTTTACTTGATTTCTTAATTTGCAGGAAGACTAAATTCAACATCAGCAAAAAAATGCCAGCATTATGAGACTACCGCTGAATTTAGGCTGTGTACTATTTGCTAATGTGGAATAAAAGATGAAGGCTCAGTGGAGCTTGGATAAATGTTCATAGGACAGACAATTAGTACAAAAGAAGAGCTTCGCTGCATTAAGCCAAAGGTCCATAGAGCCAACACAATGCCTCTAGGATGCTTCTGGCAAGTCCACATCCAAGGCATGGAAGCAACATACATTCCCTGAACATGGAGGTGCCTCACAGCCATATAGACAGGCATATCCTCTTCCATGATTTTCTCTAAACTAGTAGCCATCATCACATCCTGTGGCAATGAGTTCCATAAGTTATGTTGGGTGGTGGTGCTATATGCACTTTGCTCTTTCTGCCTAGAATCTGTCGTTAATCTCTTTCTTTGGATGACCCTGAGTGTTTAAATCTTCACATTATGGATAATTTTTTAATATTTTATCCTAGGAGTGGGGAACCTTTTGCAGGTTGTGGACTGTATTCCTTCATGGGGCAGTCATGGGAAGGGGCCAGAGCAATAGATGTGAATCTTACTTTTGCACATTCTAGCCATGCAAAAGTTGGAAGTTTCTACACAGAGAGATGTGTCTCTTCATCCTGACAAACAAGATGCAGTAATCTCAGATCAAGAACACATTTTAGCTAGGCCGAAGCACCCTAGGACAGGTACCGAGCGTTTGTGAAAGTGTTTGTGAAAGGTGTGGCCTGGGAGGAATCTTGAAGGCCAGATGGAGGATCTTGGAGGCCTATGTTAAGCTTATTCTCCTGGTTTGTTATCCTTAATTAATCTACAGTTTCCCATTTCAAATGCACAGGGAACTCTGTAGTACAGTACAGTGGTACCTCTAGTTACGAACTTAATTCGTTCCGGAGGTCTGTTCTTAACCTGAAACTGTTCTTAACTAGAGGTGTGCTTTCGCTAATGGGGCCTCTTGCTGCCGCTGCACCATCGGCACACATTCTCAACCTGGGGCAAAGTTCTCAACTCGAGGTAACTCTTCCAGATTAGCGGAGTTTGTAACCTGAAGCGTTTGTAACCTGAGGTAAGTAACTCAAGGTACCACTGTATCTTGATGCTGAAAGGAGGGGTGAGGGAGGAGCATATGTCTCTGGTGCTCATCCTGGCTTTATAAACCATGGTTTATAAACCAGTTTATAAGCCATGGTTTATAAAGTCTTGGCCAACCATCTGACAATGCCAATGCGTAGTACGCTTATTGAGTGCTTCTGTTATAAATTTAATACCAGTTTATAGAATCATATTGCTAATTGGAATGTAAAACATTAGACCTGAACTTCACGTGATCCAGCCCTAAGGCAGGAGACAGAATGCATTATTTAGCTCAGCCATCTCAGTTATAGCTTATTTGGGTTAACATATTTTTTTTGCAGTTCAGAACCGGCTTTCATATTTCCAGAACTTTCTTCAAATTATATTTAGGCTCTATGCAGTTATACAGGTTGTATTTCTTAGACATGTATAAAATGCCCTTTTCCCATAGTGTAGCTTATATTGAATTATCTTCCCAATGGAAAATGGCTTTGATATAAGATGAGACTGGTGAAAACAGGTGTACTCAGTGGAATTTCCCCTGTAGGAAAGAAGTTCCTTGCCTTGTTTGTGCAGATAGGATTCACAGCTTCCAGCTACAGCTGGGAATCCAAGCAGCGACTCTTGACGGTGATATTTGACACGGTCACAGCTGCCAGAGAGGAAGGGAAGGGTATCCAGGATGGGCTGTGGCTCTTAACTTCCCCCTGCCGCTGGACCTCTGCCGCTTCCATTTCTCTGTTGCTGCTTATCTCCTGGTCAGGATCTCCCAGCTCTTCCTAATAGCAAAGATCTAGTGGAAAGGAAAACAGTGAGCTGCAATCTCTATCATGCATGTTCACCTGGGTGGAAAAAGACCTCTCGTGACTAGGGGAAGGAAATGGAGGTTGGTGGCGGCAGCGCTAAGAAACAGGAGTTTGATCTGGGCCAATTCCCAGCTGGATTCTTGGCTAAGCTTGTGGGTTCCTTTCCGGCATCAAAGGGTATGTAGTCAGTATGGGATTGGCTGCTCCACGAGATCCTCTAAACTGCGCATGTGCATGCATTCTAGGACTTCCTAAGTGCCAGAGAAAAATTCTGATTCTTTACTAGCATCACAAACTGCTGTTCAGTGTTTTGTAACTGTCTCATTTACAACTTCCCGTGTTACTTGTTTATAGCTGCCTGGTGTGTCCCATTAAATCTGAGTCTTTTCCCGCCAGTAACAAAATGCCTAAGTTGTGCAAAAGACTGCAGATATAGTTTTCAGTAAAAAAACAAAACAAAACCCTGCATAACATAAAGAGAAGATAAAGGAAACTATTGTTCTCTGGTTGAACGCTGGACAAATGTATTAAAGGGGTGTGAAGATTCACCCCTGCTTTAAACAAAAATACTGCAAAAGTCCTAGCATCCTGTCGAGATCTAATTTGACAGGTTGGGGGATATGAATCATTTTGTTGCTTCTTCCATGTGATAATCATGAAACTGGACGTCAGCCCAGATCATAGCTTACCATGCAGAAGCAGTATTCTAGTCTGCCTCATTGCATCAGTTTTGCACCTTAGCTTGCATGATCAGGAGCAACAAGCCAAGACGACGGACACTCAAGAAGCCAAGAACAAACCTTGGCTTCGTGATCATGGTTTTATAGGAAAAAGTAAAGCCTAATTCTGAGTTTGTGCATAATGATAAGCCAAGCTTCGTGGCTTGCTCTTCATCTCAGAAGAGGAGCAAAGTGGCAGCAATTTGGATAGTGTGCACTAGCATACTACTTGCTCAAGCCACAAACCACAGTTTACTGTGGTGTGCAAAATTGGAACATTATATATTTCTCTGTCTGGAAATTGTGAAAGGTTTTGGAGGTAAAGGATAGAGCCAGCTGCTGATTATTCATATGTCTTCCACTTGTACTTTTTTGTTCATAGCTGAATAGCACAAAACACATTCAAGAGAAATGTTTGCACTAGTGAATATTTATTTTAAAAGAGAGGATTCAAATTATTTTGTGCTTGGTGTTGTTTTTTTTAAGAGTCCATAGGAGATGCTGCTTTGGCTTTAAGAAAAAGCATTCCTCTCTTTATTGAGACACCACATCCTAAAAAGAAAAAGGAAATGGCTCTTCCACTTGGTCTCAGGTTTCCTTCTCCATCCGTAGCATGCAGCTGTTAGCCTCCCAAATTAACTGCTTCCCTTGTAAGATGAGCTCAATAACAGCCTTGTATTTAGCACCACTGTGCAATAAACTATGCTAGCTTTTCTCTGTAGCTTCCCTGTTACCCTAGCAAAGAAGAGTGTTTGAAATAGAAGCTCTGGAAATGCAGAAAAAGTGTTTAAGGCTATACATAAGACAGAATAGACAGTAGCTGTTCGGAGAGTTCGAAGAGCTCTGCCATTGCCTATGGTATATGTGTTCATCTTTCCTGCCCCATCGCAGTCTTTGTTCAAACCATTTTCCAGGTATTTTAAGCCATAATGCAAAAAGAACTACCTTCTAGCTTCAGAACTGGCAGAGCCCTCTAATATATACGGGCACAGTGCCTACTGTGACATCTCTGGTGACATAACCCTTATCCCAGATTTCATTGCAAAGGCATAAAATCTTGTATTTTCTTTCCCAGCATATTCAAGAATCTTTATTAAATTTTCTGGTTTACTTTGGGAGTACAACTGTCTAGATCAGGAACTGCAGGAAATACATTCCAATCAATTTTATCATTCCACTGATCTGCATAATGTAGTGGAAATAGCTGCATGTAGTAAACAGAAAAGTTTGCCTACACTTGGCTTTCCCTTACTGTAGATGCACAGCTGTCAACCTGCTACTGATAGACCAGAGCTGGAAAGTCACTCCTATTGCTGCTATAAACTACTGCTAATATTTAACATCAGCTGGCATTAGAGGAATGCTAGGTAGAAGTGTTTTTATCATGAGTCGTGCTCAGTCCTTTTAATGGAATAGCAAAGCTTAGGTTTGAGAAGCTGTTGACTTGCAAGACTTGTTGCACCAACCTAGTAAATACAGGCGCCTTCACTGTACTGTTTTTGATGCCCGCTAAAAACATTTTTGTTCAGACAAGCCTAGTCAGACATGTAATTTATGTATGTATGTTTTTAAAACTGATAACTTTAGCTACAATTCGATAATTTGTTTATGTCTATATGTTGACTTTATTGTGATTTTCTTATGAATATGTTATATAAACTGCTTAGAGTTTTTTATTTATTTAAGCAGTATATAGTTAAATAAATTGGAGAACCCATTTTGCACTAAAAAGTTTGTTGACAAAAGTGGCTATACATTACATAAAAATAGATGGATTTCATTGATTGCTAAATCAGATTTGCGTTTGTAATGTATATTTGTCTGGCTACCTTTGAAAACGTGCTCCAGAATTGCTTTTTCCTTGTGGGTAAGTATGCTGTTGCAATTTAAGGATAGGACCTAGGAGTCCCCACTGACAGTTTAGACAATTCAGCTGCTCAGCAGTTTAGTTTTTGTGCTTCAGTCATCTGTGGGATTGCAGTAATCCAGTTTATAAGGTTATTGGTCTTGTAAATATAAGCCATGCTTCCCCAGACCTTTATGATCTCAGATACAAGCTTACTGGAGATCAAAAATAATGCATCTATCTTGCGTAATTGTTGTCCTAGGCACCAAACCAACATGTAGCAAATAGCACTGGTCAAGGTCACTTGACTGTTTGCAGAACGCTTGTCAGCGATAAATGCTTAATATATCAATTCCTGCTGTGGTTAAAAGAGTACTGGTTGTCTTAGATAGCCTCAGTTCCCATGCAGTGAATAGCAAACTGTGGACATCTTCTCACAGATAAATAAATAGTTTGCTTCTTTCTTGAAATAAGCCATATTTTCTCTGTTGTCATTTTCAGTGGGGCAGTTTTGCACTGCAATTGCTTAAGGAGTATCCTCACACTTTCACTGGCTCCTTTTTTTAATTATCAAATATGCTAAGCTATTTGCTAGGCAGAAAATATCCCTAGAAACCCATTGGCAACCTCAGTAAGGATGCTGCAGTAAAAGTCTGAAATAGTTCTTCCTTGCTTTGGATTTTTCATCTCAGCCAGGAATTATAATGCTCAGGACATCTGATATAAATCAGTATGGGGAACAGTGTATGCTTATTTATTAACCATGTTCAAATGCCATTCAGTAAGGAAAGTTCTCCAGTTGGCTTACAAAAACAGTATAGATGTGGACTTGTGAAACTTTCAGAACATAAGAGCCTGTACTCACTGTGGCTGCCAGCCAGATGCCTATGAGAAGCCCGGCAGCGGGACTTCAGCACACAACAGCCCTTTTCCCATATGTGATTCCCAGCAAGTGGCTTCTGGCTGTGGAGATGTAACATAGTTGTTGTGGCTGGTACCATTGCTAGCCTCTTCACTGACAGCCTGGACATTAAAATCTGATGCGGAATTTCAGCATGAGCGTAGGGAGAATGGTGCTTGTGTCTCCCTTGGTGCATGGGGAAGAACAGCAACCCGGGGGGCCCTACACATCCATGTGAAAATTGTGTAATTGGAACATCGTGTAAAAATGTAGCATACCAAATACATGGTTCACATGGTTCACATCTATGTGTGGAAGTCCCTGTGTGGAATGCCTAGACTTTGGTGGTTGTGAGGGGGGCTGGAACTGGCATGATCCCACCCAACACACACCCCCAATGCCCTGACCCTGTATAGGGCTGGCTTCAGTGCCAGGAATAGCACATTCATGGGAAGAAGCAGAATGTGAAGAGGCATTGAGCTATTGGTATTTACCTTCTTTCTTTTTTGGTCATACGCTACTTTTTATTTTTTTCTATTTTATTTACTTTCTATTTTTTTCCTTTTCTGAAGCTGTTGTTTGCCCTATAAGACAAACATAGAGGTTCCTATATAATGCCTGCAAGCACCCAGGTGGGATTTAGTCAGAGTGAGGCAAATGTAGGAGGAATGCACAGAGCATCTTTGTCAATGTTGGGTCTAACAAGTAAAGAAAAAAGGGCATCAAGGTTAAAGCAGCCCAGTGTTAGGATAATTAAGATGACAGCTTTTAATTGTGAAGTGCCTTCTGTGCTTGTTATGGCAGAAAGCTAGACTACTAATCTGAAAAATAAAGGAGTAAATACAGATAGGTAATACCTAGAATTCTTTAAATTATAGAAATCTTGGTGCAAAAAAAAAAAAAAAAGAGATGTCTAGTGGAGAGTAATTCCTGCATGATCATACAGAACTACTGAAGTGTGTGACTTTCCTTCATCTCGTTATGAATTTTTACATGCACCCGTATGCTAGTGGGAGCTGGGGCTGAATAACCTAGAATGGTCTGTTGGGAAGAGATGGGACCTAAACCCAAAACAATGTTATGTGCACTGGAAAATCTTAACTGTTCTTACTAGTCCAAGAAATACTTTCCCCGCATGAAACTGCAGTTGTTTGCAGCAGAAAGTACGTGTGACAAAGTATCCTATTGTTTGTCCCTGCTTCCAACTCCTATAAAGTTTCCAGGACATCTGTAGTTTAACAGGATGGATATACCCCTTAATATACAAACACAGTAAGTGAATGAAAAGAGTGGAATCCAGCTGGATGTGCTACGAAGATTGATGTTGCAGCTGTATGAAGCCCAGCAGTTGTTGCAGCAAAACAATGAACAATTAGGTTAATTTTGAACTAATGTGAAAGATTACTGTGCACATTGTATTGTCCACCACAAGTGGAACAGTGTGCCTTTTGTTGTTTCAGAGGAGGTGCTCAGGATAAGAACATGTCCTTCTATATATGTGTATATCAATTTTGAACCAGTCATCGTTTAGGCACTGCATGAGGCAATCTGGGCTAGTGGTGCAGCAATAAAACCGCTAGCATATTTACAAGGGGTTGGACAAGAGGATCCTCATAGTCCCTTTCCGTCTCTGCAATTCTATGATTCCATGAACCATAAGTATAGGAATTAAACAGCCGGCAGAGCACATGTAAGCAGATACAGCTTGCTTATTGGCAACTTGAGTCATATCTGCAATTCTTTCATTCGTGTGTTTAAAAGCCTTGAAAAATTGCAGAACTTTGGTGACTGTACTATTTTTCCAACAAAATGCTGTGGTCTGAAATATGTTGTTCTTCTGCAGTAAAAGTTCTGTTTTAAAAAGTGAAACTGTAACACTTACATGAGTTGTTTACTGAAAATATGGTTTCCGATATAGGACAGGATCTAGTCCTATAACTAGATGGAATGATTGATGTTTTTCTAGATCTGTGTGTCTAAAAGGTTTTGTTCTGAATAAGTCCAAAAGTCTTATGACATGCTTATCAGAAACACAGAAAGACACAAATTTAACATATTTTAATCTGCATTAAAAGAAAAGTGCATACTATGGAATTCCTTTCATCTTCAAAATAGGGACTGGATGTCTTGAGACCCAAATTTATATTGGGGTCATTATAGCATTCCCTTTAGAGTGAATTGAACCAGTCATGTCATTCAGCATGTTTGATTTCTGAAACAGAATTTCCTGTTCCAAACCGATACGCTGTGCCTCAGTTCATCCTTTCACTGCTTATAAACTATTAAAAACCATCATTCTTGTCCCCTCTGCCTGTTACTTCTGTGTCATTCTGGATAGTATTCTATTTAGTTCACTTTGTAAAATCTCACCCTTTTCTGTCCTTCTCTCATCTGGAGACTAACATACTACTGATTCCATTTCTAAATAGCTAGTGTCCCATTGATATTGAAAGTACTAAAGGATGCCATTTCTTGTATATATATAAAAAAGCATTGCGACACTGACTATTGCAGTCAAATTACAAACACACCTCTTAAGTTGATTAGTTTCTACTAATCAATGTCCTAGATCCAGTAACATGTTCTGAAAAATCTAAATTTAATTAATGGAATTTACTGTGCAGTGGGGTTGAGTATACCCACAAATTATATATGTGTAGCACCTGATCTTTCCAAGTTCCAAATTTAATGGAGGCAAAATTCCAGCCTTAATGGAGCTGAACTTTATGGATGGTAGAGAGAAGTATGAAATAATTCGGACCAAGCAAACCTTTATATTTTATTTCAGTTTCCAAGGTTTGAGGGTGGATGTAAATTGCCACAAGCGAAGTGGTCGTTGCTTAACAGTTTGCCATGTGGCATCTGTATCCTTCAACCATCCCTCTGCATCCCTCTGCACTTTTAAGGAAGCTTTGAAGTGACTCTTATCCAGTCTTCTGAATCCATCTTCAGAGTCTCCGTTTCACAATGGAAAACCCGCCTTTGTGCACCTGAGACGTAATCAATAAATGTTAACGTATGTCGACTAACCATTCTTTAGCATCTGCCAGGTTTATTAATATGATACCTAGATTATGCTGTGGCACATGAAAATTAGCCACAGCCTTCCAGCATGTTTAAGCATCCCTGCTGCAACCTTTAGGACCGATCCTATCCCCGCCACTCAACCCTGCTCCATGTGCCATCAGAATCACTAACAACTGCTTTGGGTTTGAAGGTAATTCTGTTCTTTATTTTTCTGGTTCAAACTCCAGGAAAAAATAAAGCTTGATGCTCAGAGGGAAAAACTAGAAAAGCTTCAGGAGCTTTATACCGAGCAGAAGACACAGCTTGATAATTGCCCTGAGTCCATGCGGGAACAATTGCAACAGCAACTAAACAGGGTCAGTAGCATGGATTCCTCTATTTTTTTGTGGAAGCACAAGTGTTGAAAGACGACTTGCTGACTGCCTCTCTTCTCAAGGGTTTACTGGTTTTCTGCACTGCTAACAGGATTGTTGCATGGCGATGAATAAACAGAATGCAAAGGGCTGGATTAAAAATTGGTTTGTGATACATACTTTAGAAGTTGCCAACCAGTTAATGTTTAGCACCCCTTGGCTGCTGGCAAATCAGAGTTGTGTGTGCCTGTGTTTGTGTACTTGTGATGTTTAGTTGAGCTTTAGGGTAATTTGCTGTAAGCGTGTTGGATAAATTCTTGAGTCTAATAACTGCACTTAGCTATCCAATTTTAGCCCTCATTACGTTTGCAGTTGCTTTTAAGTTTCCCTTTGCCACCACTATGAAATTGTTTCCTCCTTCAAAGTTGTTTCTTACCCGTTGAACGAAATCTGTTTTTTTTTTTTAATTCTTTATTAAATTTCAATAAAAAAAATGGGAAAAAATCAACGTTGCCGTAGGTGCAGGTTCACCCACCTACATTCAGTGGGCTTTCTTTTGTTTTGTTTTGGGGAAATTAACCCCCCACAATATTGAGACATGGAAGCGTTCTTGGGACAGTAAGAAGGAATAAGCTAGAATACATTGCCAGAAGAAATCCCAGTTCAGACGCATTCTTAGTGTAAAACATTACACTTTCACCCCCAGGTTGAATAAAACAATTCTAAATGGAAATTAGCTACATATTCAAGGCATGCTGCTTGGCATATTAAGTGTTTCTTTATGGAGTTCTGCTCAAACCATAGAATAGAGGTGAAGACATGTTGTTGGACTCCAACATCTACCCCCACTCAGCATGACCAATACTCACAGAAGATGTGAATTGTGGTCGCACTACAGCTTCCCCATCCCTCCCAATGCTATAGACTGAGAATTCTGTCCTCCAACAGCTTCACTTGCCATATTGTTGTAAAAAAACACTCATCCAGGATTTGGCTCACTGTTATGAGACACTTGGGTGATGACCATTCATACACCAAAACAAGATTTCTTTCCCAATCTTCCATTTAGATTCTGTTACCCTTTTTATTATGGAACCTGCTTTCTTGAACTAAGGGAGACCAAAGTTTTAAACAGCATCTCCTGAATTTCCCAGTTCATACTTAAGACACGAATTCCACATTACGAATTCTGTATAAATTTCACTTCACTTTTTAATGCTAATGTAGCTTTAGGAGGTTACAGTGGTGGAAGGGTATGTGGGGGAGAGCTGTATACTATCTTTCCATTCATCTGCTTTTCATCCATCTTAAACTTGGTCATCAAGAGGCCCAAACTAGCATCTCTGGAGAATGAGGTAAGAGGGAAGTGAGGTCAAGCCTGCTGGATGTTCCTTTCCTTGCTTCTTAACTCTTTTTATCCTTACATCTGCATAGTTCTAGGTCATCTCTTGGTTGTGCTGAACTGTGACCAAAAGATCATTACACTCAGATTGATCTGCTATTCAATATCATGATTTGATTTGAGGGTATACATGATCCTTTTTAACATCCAGTCAACAGTTCAAAAAACAATGTAAAGGTCATAAATAGCTGTTTTTCTTCTTTTTAAAAAATATCTTAGAGTGTGATCTTATGCACACTGACTTGAACTTCCTGAGCCTTATTTTTGTTTGGGATGGTGCCGCATGCCTACTTTTGCTAATGATATACATCTTTAAAAATATATATATATATACACCGACTTTTGTTGTTAAAGGATGCTGACCTGCTGGAGGTAGAAAGCAAACACTTTGAAGATCTGGAGTTTCAGCAGCTTGAAAACGAGAGCAGGTTAGATGAGGAGAAGGAGAACTTAACACAGCAGCTCCTGCGTGAGGTAGCTGAATATCAACGCAACATTGTCAGTAGAAAGGTAAAATTGCTTTAAAAATAAAGTAGGTAATTTCATTGCTTTTTTGTGGTTTGGTTCCATTTCGTGAGATGTTGTTCTGGCCAATTACTAGCCAATTCAATAATTCAGCAATGGATTAATGTGCCAATTCATGTTGAAAAATGTAAATATTATTCATAGGACAGTGAAGATTCACAAAATGTGGTTGAACAAGTTCATCTGTTTACAGAGCAATCCTAAACACATTTACGGAGGCTTACATTCTTGTGGAACTGCTTCCTTCAAGGCCTGAATACTGGGAAATTCATGCAGTCTTTACTTTTTGAAATATGGCAACCCTACCACAAGGTGATGTGATTTGCTTTGGGTTGTTCCAGTTCAGGAAAAAGTAAAGGTTTCCACTAGTTTTCAGCTCAGATTAATTTAGATTCTGCAATTAAAGCTGGCATCCATCCTCAAGTGCTTTCATTTGTGTTTCTTGATCGAGTACATCTGCACCAGCTAATGTTGTAATCTACACTGCAAGTTAACATTTCTATATATTGCTTGTGAAAATGGCCGTTGTATGAAATATACGCAACAACAAGAACTACAGCCAAGAGTTATTGGTGCAGAAGTGTCTTTAGTTTCCTTCCTGGGAGTATCTTCCTGATCAACAGGATCAATAGTGCATACGTACATTATACTCCCAAGCTCATATTGACTATCTTTTGGTGCTATCTTTGTCATAGGAAAAAATTTCTGCCCTCAAAAAACAAGCCAATCATATTGTCCAGCAGGCGCAAAGAGAACAAGATCATTTTGTGAAAGAGAAGAATAACCTTCTAATGATGTTGCAGAGGGTAAGCACTTTTCCTTGATTCAAAGACAACAACATTATTGAAAGAGAAGTTGCTGAATTACAACTTATTACTAAACTGAAAACTATGGAGAGAGCTGGTCTGAATAGAAATATTGGATTCTTGTCTCATTACACATGCTAAAGCTATTTTTGGTCATCTGCATACTATCCCTTGCTTTATCCTGTAGGACTAATTGCAGTCGTTAATAGTCATCAACAGGTTTACCATACCCATTGAGTCAATCACCCATCTCCAACTATCCTTCTGAGAAAAGCCCCACCCCACCTTCCCACTATATATAAGGGACTGGTGACTTCTATTTCAGTGTATCTTGAAGAAGTGTGCATGCACACAAAAGCTTATACTCAGAACTAACTTAGTTTGTCTCTAAGGTGCTACTGGACTATTTTTTAAATTTTTTATTTCGACTGTGTCAGACCAACACGGCTACCTACCTGAATCTAGCAACATCATTGTACAGCTGCAATTATCGGAAGATTTTCTTGACAATTGCTCTAAACTGTGCTGTCATTTTGCAGAATGTTTACTAAACGGAATTGATGCCATTCTGTTGTGGGTGTCATCCCTGTTTGTACAGGTGATTTCACAAGCCCTTGGACATGGCCCACTCAGGATTCCAGGTGCATAAACACAACCCACGTGTGCATGTTATCCATCCATATTTTATGTGCTTGCCATAGGAAATACTGGTCAACACATGCCCAAAACCAAGATGCTACCCTAAATACATGGAGAGATAACTGTATACTGGGATATGATTTGATGATGGGGGGATTGAAAGGAATGAATAGAGATACAATGCAATTTACTTGTGAATAATTCCAAACAGAGGCTGAAATCCAATGTGAGTATACTCAAGAGTAGACTCATTGAAATGAATGGCATCAGTTATTTTAGACATTGGGCTGTAGTCAAAGCTAATCCTTTTCTGAGTAATCCTATTAAAATTAATGAAGATGACAAAATTGGGTCCATTAATTTCACTGGGTCTCTCCATGACCTACTTGAGTATCACCCAGAAACATTTATTCATCACTTCATTATTTTTTTAGTCTAGTTTTGTTATTTCTGAAGAATACAAAGCAAGCCTGAGATTGTTTGTGATCCTATGTGTGTTCTGTCATAGAAGTGACTGTCAACATTTGTATCTAAAATATAACTTATGTCTGCTAACAGGAGAAGGAAAACCTTTGTAATCTAGAAAAGAAATACTCTTCACTATCGGGAGGAAAAGGCTTCCCCCTAAGTCCCAGCAGTCTAAAAGAGGTAAAAATGTGAAACTTGGGAGAAGGAGAGAGAAAGCAGTTACTGTTCTCTGTATTAGATGGTGATTTAGAGCTGCACATTTTATAATATTCAGTGTGAAATGACATGTGGTCCAGTCTCCTTTGTGTGTAAATGGTCTGCATAGATGTTTTTAAAGATAGCTTAGCCATGCAGGATTTATATAAAATTTGACATAATTGTATCCCTTTTTGTCGGGTTTGGGGGGTTTTTTGTGTGTATGTCTGTAAATACACATCTATTGTGCTTTTCCCAGCTTCCATACAAGCACATGTCCTTGTGTCTACTTTATGGTGACGTGGTATTCCTGTGTTGAAGATAATTACCAAAATGACTCCTTCCAGTGTCCACATGCAAACATAGTGGTCTCACCCTTCATACAAAATTAAAATAATGAAAACTAAGTCCTACAGATATAATAAGTGTTTTTCTGAAGCCATTCTAATACCTTCCAAAATATAGTTCCTCAAAACCAGAGTTAAAATGTCCAGATATTTCCATCTGTTCCAGAGTATTTCGCCCCAAATCAAGCATTCATTTCTAGACTATATGAACAATTCTGGCAGTGTTCTTGCAAGAGTACTTTCCAGGGACTAAATTCAGTTAGGATTTTTAGAAAGCACACTCTCTTCCAGTATATCCTCCTGCAGCTTGCTTCTGCCTAAAACCCTTCTGCTGCTTTTGCTACTGCTGCTGCTAATGAAATCCTGGACTTATTTATACTTTTAACAGAGAATTGCAGCTACTCTGATGACCTTAACAAAACCCTAGCTGATGAATGTGTCCCTAAATTATCAAATTGTCAGTAACCTATTTTGATATTAACCAAAAAAAGTGAAATGTGCAGGGAGGGTGTTGCTTAGGACCAACAAAAACCTGCATCTAATTGCAGTATAGGGACTCGGGTGGCGCTGTGGGTTAAACGATCAGAATCCCCGCGACGGGGTGAGCTCCCGTTGCTTGGTCCCTGCTCCTGCGAACTTAGCAGTTCGAAAGCACGTCAAAGTGCAAGTAGATAAATAGGTACCGCTCCAGCGGAAAGGTAAACGGTGTTTCCGTGTGCTGCTCTGGTTCGCCAGAAGCGGCTTAGTCATGCTGGCCACATGATCCGGAAGCTGTACGCCGGCTCCCTCGGCCAGTAAAGCGAGATGAGCGCTGCAACCCCAGAGTTGGGCACGACTGGACCTAATGGTCAGGGGTCCCTTTACCTTTAATTGCAGTATAGTAACTCACTGAAATGCACTGGAATAAAGACAGCCTCCCTCTGCCAGAGATTCATGCTCTTAAATGATTTTTACCATTCCTTTGGAATTTTTCTTCCCCCCCCCCCCCATCCTCCGGCACACCGATAGTTTGTAAACTGTGCTGGGAGCCAATTTTTCAAAAAACATTTTCTGTTGAAGAACTGCCCTCCCATGGTTGTAGATCATAAAGCTACCACATTGTAATCTGTGGTACATGAAATAGCCACATGAGGGGTAATAGTGGGAGCTACCTTTGAAATCTAGCAGTATTTTTACATTTAAACGTATTGAACCAAACGTATTAAGTTATAATGGTTCTACCTCATTATGAAAACCACTTCAGATATAATAACAATTTTGTTTACAGTAAATTAAGGCATTCAGATTTTCAGTGCTTGTAATTTCGATGATTTTAAAAAAAATATTTTAATGAAACTTTTTTGTAATACCACAGATATTGGCTGGATCACTCTAAACTAACTTTCACAGCACACTGGGAACCTTAATACTCTTGCATGCCATTTAGCTTGTGCTTCTTCTTATGTTTAACTTCTGAATTCCTCCCTTTAGGGTTATGTGAGTGTAAATGACATTAGTGAGCCGTATGGCAATTCCACGAATATATCCCCTTCCACTCAAGCCCCCACGGCTGCTGAGGCTGTTCCTTCCACAGCTGGCCTGATGAGCCAGACACAAAATAAAGAGGTTTGTTCTGCAAGACATTTCCCGTTTGTATGCATTTTGCTTGCAACGTTCTGTTCCCTTGGTTTTTCCAGGTTCATGGTAAAACTGCATATATCCAATTTAAAAGAGAGCTAAATTTAGTTTTATACCTAGAGTCTGTTTCAGGGAGAAAACACAGGTTTAAGACTTAGGGCCATCTAAACATCTCCACACCTTGGGGAGAATACTGCAACTGAATCAGGAGCTCTATACAGTCGTACCTTGGAAGTTGACCGGAATCCGTTCTGGAAGTCCATTTGACTTCCAAAATGTTTGGAAACCAATGTGTGGCTTCTGATTGGCTGCAGGAAGCACCTGCAGCCAACCAGAAGCCGTGGAAGCCCCATCGGATGTTCGGCTTCCAAAAATAGTTTGCAAACCAGAACAGTCACTTCTGGATTTGTAGCGTTCAGGAGCCAAAACGTTCAAGAACTAAGCTGTTCGAAAACCAAGGTACAACTGTACAGGGTTCATTTGCAGATGACCTTCCATTAACCACATAACACAGTGAAACCACACACACAAACCTTTGTTTCCAGGGATAACAGCAATGTCAGGAAGATTCAGATTCACATTCAGATAAGGCCCAGTTAACTACCGTATTTTTCGCTCTATAACACGCACCCGACCATAACACGCACGTAGTTTTTAGAGGAGGAAAATCTGTAGGCATGCCACCCGTAGGCATTCCCTCCATAACACGCACAGACATTTCCCCTTACTTTTTAGGAGGAAAAAAGTGAGTATTATGGTGCAAAAAATACGGTAATTACTTTCACTTCAGTAAAGGGGAAAGGATGTTTAAGAGGTATACCAGGCTGAAATAAGGGACAAGCCTTTGAAAAGGTATATTAATTATGGATCCCCCAAATTTGGGTTCTCCTCCAAACCTGTGCCAACATTTTGCAACGAACCCTTCCCCTGCCCAAACTGAGTAATTGATACATCAAACCCTGAAAAGGTACATTGACATTGTAGAGTTAGCTTTTTAGAGAGCTGAAAATCCTATGGCATTCGGACAACAGACCAAGTATTTGGGTATGACTTCTGTGGAATGAGGTTTAAACCACATAAATTTGGTTTTACTAAATTGTGGAGTTCACTCAAACATCACTTGGTGGAATTTAACATTGTGAGTGTAGAATGTTTTACACTCTTTATGTCCCATTAATTTATACAAATTTAAGTATATTCCTAGTATTTTCCCCGGTATTTTCCTCACACTGTTCCCTGGTTGCTTTCCCAGCTGTTTCCTGTGACTGTGTGAGGGGTGGGGGAGAAGCACCTTTTTAGCTATGAAAAGAAGTAATTCCATATCCAGAAATATTTAACTGCTGCCATAAATAATACATACATAATGTACATTAGCTGCAGGAATTGAGCCTGGTATATCTAATTTTAATCTAAACACTTTAGCCACAAAAGCAGTTAAATCTGTAAAAACATGTGTTTTTCATTTTGCCATCAGCATTCATACATTTTATTGCTTTGGTTTGGATAGCCCCAGATCTGCTTTCACCCAGTAGAATGCTGCAAGCCCTTAAGTAAACTCCTTCAACAGAAAATGCTGCTTGCCTGCTTTCTCTGCACCTGCCTGTTATCACCTGTGGGTTGCACCTCATGCTTCCCATCACGTAGGCTGATGAAGCAAGTCCAGATGTTGTTGAAGCCAGCCCAGATTCCCCAGATGTTGTTGAACTATATCCAGGCAGCATGGCTAGTGGTCAAGGATGTTGAGAGTTGGAGTCCAACAACATCTGGGGACACAGGGTTGGAACAGGCTGCTTTGTACTACCATAAAATGCTTCTCTCTGTGTGTGTATTGCTGTCAGCTTGTGTGTCATCCTGTTTAGAAGCCTCTGAACGTAATTTCTCTCTTTCCTATAAAGCTAAGATCGCCTCTCTGTTCTGGATTTGTGTTTCCTCACTCCCTTTCTCCTCGCCCTCTTGCACAACTTTCACCAGCCCAATGGTCTGAGGTCAGGGCTGCAAATGTAGAGCCTTTTCCTTTGCCCGACACACCACCACCTCTTCCAGCTAAGAAACACCGAAGGCAGTCACAGGTAACCTGCCTGAAGGCTGACTGTCTTGATAACCATGTAATTATTTTTGCACGGAGTTTTCTGCTTCAGTCTGAGGGAGTGCATGCAAAACAGGCAGCCATAAAATCCTGCCAACCAATCAGGTGTTGGAAGGGAGTGAGGAGGGCGTGTGTGGGAGGC
Organism: Podarcis tiliguerta; assembly: GCF_965153285.1. NCBI lineage: Eukaryota > Metazoa > Chordata > Lepidosauria > Squamata > Lacertidae > Podarcis > Podarcis tiliguerta. The sequence goes on from NC_139537.1 coordinate 36,792,227, forward strand.
TGAATTCAGTACCACATTCCCTTTCCATTACAGTTGATTGGTGGAATTCTAACATTTTCTAAAGGACTTTGCATGCACAGCACCCCCAGCAGCCTTTTTTTACACGTGCATAGTGCCCTGAGCTGTGTCACGGTGTTCATCTCACAGTTTCTAGGTCAAACTAACAGAGTTCAGTGCCTAAGGGGGACCCACTTACAATCTGTTCTTGGCTTCTGTGGACATCAGTAGTTATTTGAATATCTGTATAAGGTTTTTAAAAGTTAATCCGCATCTTCCTGATGTTTGCCAGCTGTTATTTTCTGTTCATGGGAGTCGCACAGTAAAATATATTAACAGTGAAATGTTTTATTCAACAACTTGGTCTTGTATTTATGGCATGTAGAAATACTACAGCTGTTGCTTCAGAAATCTCAACTGAGAGAGGCATTTGCAATCAATAGTTTACAACAGTAGGAATGCCAGTGATAGATCAAGTTTAAAACATTTATTTTAATAGAACAGGAGTTGCTTATTTTCTTTCAGTACTGTGTACGGCTTAAGCTGCTAAAAGGTAGTAGTAGCCAATTTGAGAACATACTAAGCTGAAACTGCAGGACAATTAGTTGGATCCAAACCTAGCACTCTGATCATGGAAGAAATCTGTGGATGCAGAGAGCCTTTCTACAAGTGGAACCTTCCTTCATGAGTGGAGCATTATTCGGATGAAACACATAATATAGGAGAGGGAAACCTGTAACATCCAAGTTTTCTTATTTATGAAATTTGTAGACCGCCCTTGATCCATAGATCTCTGGGCAGTACATAGCATAAAAATACAATATAGAAACACAAAATACATAATAAAAACAGTAACAACAAAACAATCACTACATCCCCCCTCACTTTCTCCCAAACACATTTAAAAGGATATAGGATCTCAGTCAGCCAAAGGCCTGGTTGAAGAGGAGTGTTTTCACCTGGCACCTAAAGGTGTATAAGGCTGCAGGCAGACCTCCCTATGTGGGATTAAATCAGATTCGTCCTAAGAAAGCCTGTTGGCTTGTATAAATCTGTGTTGGCCTGTATAAATCTGTATAAACCTACTATGAATCAAATCACAATTCCACAATTAGACCAAATAACATTGTTCTTTTGTTCAAACAATAGTTGGCATTATGTATCATTTCTGTAGCATTGTTTCATGTCCGATGTGCTTAATCTTTTTACCTTAGTGAAAATGTCACAGTAACTTTTGGTGATTTTTAACCATCCTAAAATGGGACAGCAGATTCACGATCAGTAAGATTTGTATCCAGTGTCCTATTCAGAACACAAGAGGGCACAAACTCTGCATAAGAACATAAAATGAGGCTGCAGGATCAGGTCAATGGCCCATCTAGTCCAGCATCCTGTTCCCACAGTGGCCAGCTTGGGGTGGCCATGAGAATGAGGCTGTACATGCTTGTTCTGTCTGCAACACTCTCTACTGTTCCATCATGAGCAGGAATATCTGACGGACTGTTCTAAGTGCCTTCATCTGAATATACTTAGAATACTATACACAGCTGGGAGCCTTGATTGTGCCGGGCTCCCAGTCACAGGGAAGAGTCTAAGCACTCAGCCAAACACACTTAGAATCCCCCTACAGAGCTTTCTTCTCAATACATGAAGGTTGATGTTAGGGCAGGAGTAGTCCACATGGCCCCTTCCTGCTCCTTAGTTTCTGCCCTCGCATGTTCTCTTGGATGCCTGAATGATTCAAAATCTCCTTACGTTTCATTGAAACTTGTCCAGGGAATCTTCCTTGTAATTTGTATTATATTAAATCACCTTTGGAATTTTTTTTAAGGCACAGTTGGTTTAAATCTGTGAAACTGTATAACATTTCTCTTTTTGGTTTGTGTGTGTGCTGTAATTCCTATGCACTTAACAATTTTTAAACAGAGAAACTCTCCCCTACTGGCTTTTCCTTGTCCTGTTTTGGGCTGTGTTTTCAAACAGCATTTAGGTTTGTTTGTGAACTGCACCTTGTTAATGGCAACACTTACAGCCTGCAGGCTCCCATATGATCACACTGCAATTTCCTATTTTTAAGCACTTCCGAAATCTGGAAGAGAGGAAGAAGCAGCATAAAGAAGGCCCATACATGAGTGATACTTTGCCACGCAAGAAACCAGCTCCCTCCGTGTCTCCCCATTTCAGCAGTTCTACTCTTGGAAGGAGTGTTAAGGTGATTATAGATTATAATATCTAGGTTGCAGAAGTATTTAGTTCATCAAAGACAAGCAGGAATGTAATTTCTCAATTTGCTTTAATTTTTGCATCCCGTTGTGTAGTCTGTGATTCCTTTTACTTTATTCCTGTTTTACTTCTTTGTTATTTCTTAGCTTAATCTCTTTGTCTTAAATTGAGCATCCCGGATTCTTTTGATTGTACTGCAGTGTGACTGGGTGTGCTGACCGAAATGAGCAGAAACAGTTTTCAGCTAAGGCAAAGCCACCATTGGACAGCATGGATGGCTGATATTTGTGAATGCTAATCACTATTGTTTTATGCAGGGTCATCCTCCACTTGGACAAAGCAACAGCTGTGGCAGCGTACTCCCTCATTGTTTGGGAACTATGACCAAAGAGTCTGAACCAAGGAGGATGCATAAAGGTAAGGCTGTTTAAAAATTATCTTCATACACTGCAACACAATGCCATTGAAAAGGAAATCCCATTTCACACTAATCAGTTTTTCTTTTTAATTTGATAAGTGGAAAATGCATTCATTCAGCTGCAATGCTTTTTTGAGTTTTAGATTAAGTTTTCTTAATATAATTATTGATTGCACACCAAAATGGGAAATGGCATGATTCTGTTCGAATTATTTTATACACAAACCACTCTGTTCTTGCATAAGTGTGTGCATAATACTCTCAACAAGTGGGCAATATCTTTCCCAGTGCAACCTTATTTGTGTCTGCTCAGAAGGAAGCCCCCTTGAATACAGTAGGACTTGAATATGCTTAGGATTGCGCTGTGCATAGAATTATAGCTTTAGACTGATTAAAAGCCTGGCGCCCTGTTTAGAAAACGGATGATCCCGTGAAACTTCATGGTTCTTGATCCTGAATGTTATTCTGACTGGTCCTTGAGCGTACCAGCCTTCCAGAGTCTGATGCTCTTACCTAAGATGTGTTTGTTCAGTCTATTGTGTGGGAAGATTTGTGCATATCCATTCCCTGTGCACTACAATGTGCACATTATATAATGCATTTATATTGCATAATATAATGCAATTTAAAGTGACAGCTTGGACCTTATATACCTTTTCCTTCATTACGACTGGTCCATTAGACGCCCCAAAATGCCTGTACAGTCGTACCTTGGAAGTCGAACGGAATCCGTTCCAGAAGCCCATTCGACTTCCAAAACATTTGGAAACCAAAGCGTGGCTTCTTATTGCAGCGTTTGGGAGCCAAAACGTTTGAGAACTAAGCTGTTTGAAAACCAAGGTACGACTATAGTATCTTCTTCTTTCTTAATGCTTAAGATAACTACTGCAATACTTGTGTTGAGTCTTAATGAGTCTTCATTTGACATTAATTACTTACTACAGAAACTATTGGCTAAGCAAAGTTTTATGAGTTGGTGACTAGTTAATATTTGGACTAACCCAGATGATCTTAGACTCCAACTCCCATCAGCCTCAGCTGGCAGAACCAATGGTCAGGGACGATGGCAACTGGAGCCGCTGTTTCCCCATCCCTGAATTAAACCATTAATGGAATGGCCTATCTTAGTTGTGAATCTTCTGCAACGGTTCAGATGATTGCAGCATTACAGCTATGCTAATGCACATTAAAGGGACCTAAAGAGAACTACATAAAGGCAAATGGGACCTCATAACCTTAGAAGCCTTTATTTCTGCAGCTGCCTTTTTGTCTGTGGACTAAGGCAAGGCGAGTTGGGCTTTTCACATCTGCAGTAGTAATCAAGAAGTGTAATCCTAAACAGGGAATTTATTCCTGGTAAATGCATGTAGGATTGCGACCGAATAACTGATGAAGCTTAAAATTATTAAAAGTTATTCAGACTTTTAGATTGTGATGTGGTCTCCCAAGAGCTAGGTAACTTTTAAATTATTTCTTAGGCACTTATAACTGAAGCATATGTCCATTTATTTGAAATTAAGTTCAAATAGGACTGTTGCCCAGAATAAACTGTACTAAATAAAATTGTGCCCCAAGACATAAATTAGCCAGCTTATCTTTCCCATGTCTGCATTCTGTGCTTATAGCTCTTTTTAGCCTATCTAATTATTTTATCCTGCTTTTAAATGTCTATAGCGTAACACTTTTTTATTTTTTTATGTCTTATTTAAATCAGGAAAAGGCAGAAAAGGTATGAGGAATGTTCTTTGTGTGGCTGTATGTGTTTGCTTTTGTGGTTGTCACTGAAAAAAGGGACACCATCAAGTCATTCAGTACCAGCAAATGTGGAAATTCTAAAGTTCCTTTATTTTTTTTCTGGTGTATGCGGTGATTTTTGTAGTTCCCTTCAGGCTACATTCATGTGCAAGCAGCCTGGCTTCTACCATTTTGTCTGCCTATCTATGTGATGGGGAAATGTCTGCAATGGAGAAGTCTGCTGCATGTGTGAAGACTTGCATGATCTAGAACCCTGTGGAGTCAGGGATCCACATCACAGAGAGAGCTTAACTGCATTTTCAGCAAGTTTCCCCATTGCAGTCAATCCCCTAACATGTCAATGGCAGGGGATGAGACAATGGAGACAGCATGGCTCCACGATCCCCATTATAAGATACAATCTCATGCTGGGAAACACCTGAAGAGGGCTTTAAAGAATGAATATCTGAAAATAAACTTTGGCCACTCCTGCTGCTGCCAGCTTGGATTTGCAAATGAAACTTGAAATGAAAACACAATTAGGTTAACCACCCGATTCCTTCTGTATTGTCTAGTCTCAAATATTTATTTTCATGCAATTCCTCTGTTGCTGACTATAAACTTGATGTTTCTTCAGAGTCAATCTGGTTCATATGTCAGCAACAGAGGATTCGCATGAAAATAAATAAGAGAAAACACAGATTCTAGATATCTGTTCACACACTTGGCAGTACAGCCACGCCAACCAGTTTTAGAAAACGTGCTAATCCACAAAATTGTGTAGCATCCTGCTTTACTGTAACACATGAGTCTTTTCTGCCCTTCTGTGCTGAAGGATGCAAAAAGATTATCCAGCATAATAAAGAAGCAGCAACGGAACAAAACATTGACAATAAAGTTGGACATCTCCATGTTTTCTGGGTTGGCAACTTCAGAAAGATCTGACAAATTATTTGTGTTTGCAGCACATAGGAGAAGTAGACTGGTCTGTATAAATAATACAGGGGTATTTTAAAGGATTTATGTGTACTTGACTGTGTTCCTTATTAAAAAAACAAAACCGTTGAGACGAATAATTGTCTCAACACAGTGTTGATTTCAACACAGATTGCATTAGAAAAAGTTATTATAATAACATTTAAATAACTGGCAATGCTTTTTTAAATTTATTTTTGTTTCTTTTCTGTATACTTCTAGTAATCTATTTTTCCCCCCTGTTTACCTCTAAAAACCTTTAACCCAGTTTGCTTTTCTATCAGATGTAGTCTTGCATGTCTTCCTGGATTAAAGCTAAACTAAACTGAATGCTGTAGTTTTCCTCTGGATTAATAACTTCAGATTTAGTAGAGTATCCTTGGTGCTTAAGTGTCTGCAGCACTCATAAACAGCTAAATGCTGTTGGAAGCAGAACAAACCTCCAAAATAATTCCTCCCATCCCCAAAATGCCCACCCCTGACCAAACACATGCCACAGGGCTGCGATGCTACATGTTATGAATAACTCTTCCCTCCTGCACTCAAGACTTCCAATGTTTGCTGAGACAAACAGAAAAGCCAGTTCAGCTGATTGCACCAAATAGTGTTACACATATGTATTACTTTTTCACCAATGCAAAATTAATATATTGAATTCGTTATCACCAAGTATGTAATGGTCACTACATCACATAGCTTTTTTAAAGGGATTAGCTGAATTCATAGGGAATAGCCAAATAGAGAAAAGTTGTATATCTTTAAATGCCAGATGCTACAAACAAGATAATGGCGTCACTTCCTCGCAAGTTCCAGATGCATTTTCCCCTCCAAATTTATTTTTCCCAGATCCACTTCATTACATTATCTCTCCTACTACTCAACCTTTCTATCTGCTTTTTCTTGTTTAGTCCCTGTAGTACAACCCTCATTTTTCTCCTTCAGTTTGTAGTGGGCTGCCAGGAGGGCCTTTCCCTGCACAACACTCAATATGAGTCTATAGGACAGGGCTCAGCAAACTTTTTCAGCAGGGGGCCGGTCCACTGTCCCTCAGACTATATTTTGAAGAGAGAAAAAAAAAGAATGAATTCCTATGCCTCACAAATAACCCAGAGGTGTATTTTAAATAAAAGGACACATTCTACTCATGTAAAAACATGCTGATTCCCGGACTGTCTGCAGGCCGGATTTAGGAAGTGAGTGGGCCGGATCCGGCCCCCGGGCCTAAGTTTGCCTACCCATGCTATAGGAACAGGTGGGATACACTGTTTTCCACCAGCATAGTGGTGTCAGCACCAGACCACAGCTCAGAGCCTCTAAAAAGTGAAAATTATGGCTATGGCATGTGCAATGGTTTTTAAAGGATTTGTGTGTGTGTGTGCCTTTTTCCAAAATGGTGGTTAGTGTTGGCATGCTGCGACAACAGTGAGCCTCAGGGCTCACTGACTCAGGACTCACAATTCCCTCTAATGTCTTCCCTTTCCACTGAACCCAGAGTTTAATTCAGTTATTTAGGAATGTAGGCACTGAGGAGGAAAAATTTAAGTTGTATGCATTCTTCTGTATGGGAAGAAAAAAGAATGTAGAATTCTATGGTTTGCCAATAAGAATCTGTAACTGATAAAACAAGTAATTCCAGTACCTAAATAACGATGGTGAGTGGTCTTAAGAGTTGCATTTGTTCTTCAGCAATAATTAAGGATGGAATAATTTTACCTTATTTTTTCATAGTGAGAACAAAGCATATGCTTTAGTTTGTGTTTTGAAAGTGTCCAGAGCTGTCATATGGCAAACTAATTTAAATTGATCCTCAGAGGGATTAAAGTAAGAATGCAACTGATTTGCTAGCTAAAAGCAGTCAGTACTTTTAAATGCTCTCATCTGGATTTTTTAACCCAAATTCCCCAAATGGCAAAATGATAGTAATTTCTCTTTTCTTCTCTCTCTCTCTCTCTCTCTCTTACAAAAAAATTAAGGAGCAATTAATCATTCCAAAAGTGCAAGTATTAAAGGTAATTTTTATCCATTGTTGCAAATTATATCCTCCTAATTTTCTCCAGTCTTCTAACAATGAAAGCTTCTTGCACATTAATGCTTGCCTTTAAGTTACATGTCCTACTGGTATTGGCTTTATATCAAATTATGTGTGTTACAAACTATTCCAATGTGGTTTATTTATTTCTTATATTTCTAGGCCACCTTTCCAGCCCTATCCAAGTCTGCTTACAACAATAATAAAAATACAAAAAGAGGAACTCAGCAATACAAAAGCTAAAGATCCCATCAGAATAAGGACCAATAAGATATACATATGAAGCCAACCAATAAATCATTTTTCAGCCAGTAACTTACACACAGTATTCATCTGATTGCACACCTTTATCTAGCAAACAGTGTTGCAGATATCATTAGATGTTGTCCAGGTGGCCAACCCTGTAATCTGAAATCTCATTTTACAAAAAGAGACAAAGACTGACAAAAGACATATACTAGAATACTGATCAGAAATATGTCAGATGCATAATCCAACTAGCTGCTGTTTTACTAAGAAAGATGGTAGTAATAAACATTTGCAGTGCTTCGATCCCGGTCATAATAGCAGTGTTCAAAATGCTTCTCTTAAAAATATAAAAGGTAGGAAAATTAACTCATATTTTCTGCTTCTCATTCTAGGTTATAACAACCAACATATTTGTGAAGATCAAATCCAGAAATCTCCCCAGTTCTACAGCAGAACTGCTTCTGAATCGAACGTGTATCTGAACGCCTTCCATTATCCTGATCATAATTTCAAGGACCATGCCTTTGATACTCTAAGCTTAGACAGTTCTGACAGTATGGAGACCAGCATTTCTGCCTGCTCCCCAGATAATATCTCCAGGTAAATAATTTTTTCCCAGTAAATTTGAGACTTTAAAAATAGTTTTTTTTAAAAAATATGCAGTTTAAGGGCTTATCCAGCCAGCATCCTAACATTATTTCTAAAGGCACCCTTAGTCCATATTTAGTGGATTGCAGAGGGTCATACAGAACAGTATTTTTCAGGCATGTACATGCATGCATAGTTTCATTGACAGAGCAGAAATTGCACTTCTCCCTGTATTTTTGCTACAGGTAATTTCACAGTCTTACATATATTGTTTGCACTGAGGTTGTGTCTAGTTCTCTGCACATGTTAAGGTAACCAGAGCATACCCAGATCTTGTATCCAAACTTATCATATCAACAAAAAGACTGGAATTACATCTCTAATACGGAACTGTTTTCTGAAAATCAAGACTCTCTTTTTCTCTCTCCTTTACTAGTGCCAGTACTTCAAATGTTGCAAGAATAGAAGAAATGGAAAGACTTTTGAAACAAGCTCATGCTGAAAAGACTCGATTACTTGAATCCAGGGTAATCTAACATTTGCAAACATTGTTATAGTACAAATTGACTTTGTATCCCCAGCAAGGGTTTGAAAGGGTTCCGTTTTTACAGAATTCGTTTTGAGCTATATCTTTGCTCCTGCTTCAGTCCCTTTTAAAATTACAATTTTATCCACTCGCCACAAATATAAAAATAAGAAATAGCAGTATAGTACAGAGATTCTGTGCTCTAAATTCAGGGTTATCCTAGGGCAGGCTTCCTCAACCTCAGCCCTCCAGATGTTTTTTTGCCTCCAACTCCCATGATCCCTAGCTAGCAGGACCAGTGGTCAGGGATGATGGGAATTGTAGTCTCAAATCATCTGGAGGGCCGAGGTTGAGGAAGCCTGGCCTAGAGGAACAAACAAAACAGGTATTAGGGCCAGTAATAAAGCAGGACATTGTCTAAGATATGCACCCCAAGAGCTCCTTGCAGCATGAAATAGGACATTGCAACCAGGGGATATCAAAATGTATTGACCTGCCTCTGACTCAATTGCACTCTTGCTTGTTCTAAGAGGAACTGGAAGTAGGATTAAAAAATAAGGGTTTAGACAAAAAAGAGATTATTGGACCCTACTGGTCCTACTTCAAGGAAATTCAAAGAAATACAGGTTCGACATTTAGATGTGTTACCTCATCACATCTAAACATTGAATCTTTATATGAAATCCCCTGAAGTACATATGTTCATACGTACCTCCAGTTCTTTTGTAGGATTTCCACCTATATTTGGAGTTCTGAAAATGATTAACCTTGCAGCTTAGCTTAAATAGACAAATCAGCTTTGCCCTTTGACGGTAGATGTGTTGTTTTTGGAGCCACTTTATACAGTCGGTTCATGTCTCTCTCTTCAGCATTGGGAACAGGGCTCTGACAGATTTTCGTGCAGAGCCTGAAGCAGAAGCCTTTCATGATTGAAATGCTTTTACTGAGTTTTTAACTAAGTACCATAATATGTAAGCTCTATGACTGAACCATGAACCCACTTTTCAATAAGGTTGACCTTGCACATGAGCAAAAGAAAAACTCTATCCTTAGCATAATGAATGTAGCCACTGTGGGCGGTAGATGTTTTCATCAGCCTCTGTTTATTATAGCTGAGTGATTGAGAATATGCCACATGTTGTCATTTGCAAACTTTTATACACAGGTGTTAACTGAAATAATTAAAAAGTAAAAACCTTGACACTGAGGCAAAAAATATTTACATTTCATTTTGTGCCAAGGCCTCATCATTTATATTTATGTTTGGTTCCGGCATTATTTCATAGTCTCAATTTTATGTGCATATCTTAGACTCAGACACAAGTGGGTGGGTAGTAATAATATATATGTGTAAAGGCCACGTTTGTATCATTAGAACAAGAGTTTAGTTACGATTTGCCATCAGGCAGTACAATACTGTAGAACTGGACCACCGATGAATGAATTGGTAGGGAATGTGTTTGAGCTTGATGTGTATTTAATAGGGTTGGGTTTTTTGTGTGTTTTTTTAAACCAACACATTTCTAATACAATGTTGTATGGGGCGGCTTTTAGGAACGAGAAATGGAAGCTAAAAAAAGAGCGCTGGAAGAAGAAAAGCGTCGCAGGGAGCAGCTAGAAAAAAGACTGCAAGAAGAAACTAGCCAGCGACAAAAACTAATTGAAAAAGAAGTTAAGATACGTGAAAAGCAAAGGTCACAGGTAAGAAAATGCAGGCACTGAATGGGAAGACAAATATTAAGAGATGGGAGGGAAGCCCTATTGCAAGCAAGATGCTATGGATTCTCTCTTGTGACAGGCCTTGCGTCCCAAGGTATAAAGCAGGGGCTGTGCCAACTTTTTTTAGGCCTGTGAAAGCAATTGGGTTTTGAGTGACTGCTGTGAAGGCCACCCACTCTGGTCGTGTCTTTCCCTCTCCCCTGGATCAGCCACCTCAAGAACAGGAAAGAGGGTGTAAGCACACAGACTTTGAAATGATATTAAGCCTTTAAAGGCTTCTAGAATGAGACAGATGCAGTCAACTTAAAACTAGGCTGCTGGTAATATATAGCCAGCAGAGGTCACTGTGCTACCTGTCATTCCTTTATCTCCCAGGGTAAATACTGAATACCAAACTAGACAAAGCGACAGAGATCTGTGGTCAGATGTTTCCTTACTCTTTTGTAAAAAGCAGCCACTCTCTCCTCCCTTCCAGTTCTCTTCAGCACCATGGCACTCAGTGGTGGGGTTTAGAACTCTTTTACACTTCCACCTAAAGGTTGAGAAAACACACATTTATCTATTTCAGCTTCACATATTTACATGTGCACTTAATATATGTGAGGGGTATGTACGCCTTCAAAATGTAATGTGTGAAATTGATGCCTTTGTCAAATAATTTAGACTGAGATTATATATCATGAGGGCTGTCGACATTTGGTTTCTAAGGTTGTGACTAAGCACTCTGTGTGTAAGCGTGCAATAAAAAGCGTAAGTTTCAGATTGGGTACTTTATTTCAGGTGTTGAATGCACATGAATATATTTTATATATAAGTGGAGAAAGGAAAAATATTGATTTTTAATTTTTGCTGTTCCCATTAGTCCCGCCCTTTGACTCGTTATTTACCTGTCAGAAAGGAAGATTTTGATCTACGCAGCCACATAGAGACAGCAGGACACAATATAGAGACCTGTTACCATGTCTCACTCACAGAGAAGACCTGCCGAGGTTTTCTTATTAAGATGGGAGGGAAAATTAAAACCTGGAAGAAGCGATGGTTTGTGTTTGATAGGAACAAGAGAACATTTTCTTATTATGCAGGTAAGTTGTATGGAGCCTTCCTATGGTTTGTCTATTAAGTTACATCAGTGCTGCTACTTGTAATTTAAGTTACTTGTTGCTTGCCTAATCTTACCCGTTTACATTTTATCTTGTAATAACTCACGGAGCTTCCTAATGCTCTGATGCTTCTAGTCACATGACTCAGATAAAGACATGCAGGTAAATCTCTTTTTAGCAAACCGAGTCATCCTATCTGTTTGGAACTTTCACCAAGTCCAGTGGGACTTACCTCTTGGTAATACAGTTGTACCTCGGAAGTCAAACAGAATCTGTTCCAGAAGTTTGTTGCGACTTCCAAAATGTTCGGAAACCAAGGATTGGTTGCAGGAAGCTCCTGCAGCCAACTGGAACCTGCAGAACCCGCATTGGATGTTTGGGTTCCAAAGAACGTTCGCAAACCAGATCACTCACTTCTGGGTTTGTGGCGTTCGGGAGCCAAAACATTTGAGTCGCAAGGCGTTCAACTTCCGAGGTAAGACTGTAATGATTCGGGTTGCTGTCTCCACCACCTATAGACTACAATCCTTGTTAGTAATTTCATTCTGTCTTTGCTGTTGGATCGTGTGATCCACTGTTTACATTCCATAGTGATAGGAGTGTGGGAATGGAACTCAGACACTGTACTTCCGTTCTATGTGCTTTCGTACTCTTTCTTCTCTGGTTTCGGACAGAGAAGACGTGTGTGAAGCTGCTGCTCACACTCAGCCATGTTTGTTGTTTTGATCTGCTGTAAATAAAGAAGCTTTCACGATGCCAAATACCTACAATCGCTTCTTGCTGATACTCTGCTGATGCTAATAGCGTGCCCACGGCTCCACTGGATGTGAATCGCTGGACACCTGCATATGAGGAAGGAATGTATGCATAATCCTAACCTGTGGCTGGGCTTTATGGAGTGGCACAGCTAGCACCACAGCCACAGCCCCACTGCTTATGCCAACCTGGGCAGAAGATGAGAGAGCAAGAAGAAATGCTCCATCACTGCACCGGCTACCAGGTTGGCACAGCACAGGGAGATTATGCCCCTTGCTGTCACCTGCTGGTTGCATGGCTTTCTCAGGAAGCAGCTGACCCTGTGCTGGCCCTGTCTGTGCCAGGCTCCATGGATACAGTTTTGTGTGCAGATAAATGCCTGCATATGCTTTGTTCTCCTTTACAAAGCACTCAGATAAGAAGTACTGTACCTATATTTCCCTTTCATGTACTATCTGAATTAGTGTGCTATAATAAAGGTAATCTAAGTGAAGAAAGAAGTAGAGGTTTTCCTGGAATAGTTAATAAATAAACCTTTTTAAAAACTTCTATTGTTGTTGGCAAAACATGCTGTATACGTTGATCCTTCAATCCCTATGGTGGGGTGTTAGTTTCAACTTTTCTTTTCCTTATTGTAGACAAACACGAAACCAAGTTAAAAGGAGTAATTTATTTTCAAGCCATTGAAGAAGTCTATTATGATCACCTAAAGAATGCTAATAAGGTAAAAAAAAAGTTTTCCTATAAATATATACTTATTTACTCTTTGAAAGTATCATAGTGCCTAAAGTGGGTTAGAACCTAGTTTTAGTAAAACACTTATTTGCTCCCAAGATTTTTTTGATGTTAAACACCACTTTAAATTTTTCAAGTATGTACAGTAATACAACAGACAGAAAAAGTGAGACACGTGATTTTGATGCTAGAAATCCCACTACTACTCATTATCATGTCTGTGATAAATCAAGGCAAGCAGAGTTGTCATTTCAGTAAGTATACTGTCAGTATACTGTTTCAGTGCTCCTTCAAAAATTCACAGTGTTTTTACAGTTATTAAGTGGCTTTTAAGAAGGAGCAGTGAAAACTTGCAGGCCGTGGCACAGAAATCTTGAAGATATGTCTAGTTCCCATTGCACAGTTGCAAAGAACAGAATTCACAGAACTTTCATAGTTGGGCAGAAGAGAAAATTTTGACAGGTGAAGTCTGTCAGGTGGGAGGAAAGCCGTGCCTGTGGAAATTCCCTTGCCTACAACAGTTAAGATTCAGAAATCCTGCACTCCTGTCCTACTGTCATCTGTGGAAGGCAGAGAATCAGAATCGGTAACACTCACCAACTTAGTAAATTGATATACAAACACATCTTTTCAGCCCCTCTGCACATGCGGGCACAGCAACCAAGATGTCTTCTATAACCTATAGCTTCCCATTTGACCAAACTAGGTAAATGCGGCTATTAAATGAGTGGCTAAGCTATGGGTATCCATATTTTTGGATTCCGGCTTCCATCAGCATGGCCAGTGGTTAGGGATGATGGCAGTTGTACTCCCTGGACTAATGGGAAACCTACTGGTCTGTATCCTAGCTTGCACGACAGGTCTCTGTGGACGGCCAAGGACTCGTTCATATTTCAGCTTACCAAGTTAAAATATGAACTTCCAATGCATGTAAACTTACTCTGCAGCACACAGGTTGTATTATGCTATTGACTTTATGTATTCTTTTTTCTTTCCTTCCAGAGTCCTAATCCATTGCTTACTTTCAGCGTTAAGACACATGACAGAATATATTACATGGTGGCCCCCACACCAGAAGCTATGCGGATATGGATGGATGTAATAGTTACAGGGGCAGAAGGCTATACCCACTTCATGTTATAGTAAAATGGGGCAAAGTTTCTTTGGCAGGGCATAATGCAATAAACAGCCTCACATTTGGGGAAGGTGGGGAGAAGCCATATTTAATCACGTTGGACAAGTCACACACAAAAACAAGAAGCCACAGGTCAGAAACGGAACACATGCTGTGTACGGGAACATTAATTCTTAGATTTGTTAATCACTGACATAGCAGAAGAAAAGAAAAGCTGCTTAAAAGATTGTAGTGCTCCAAAATGGATAATCAGATCGCCATAAGCCTGACACAGAGATTCTATGGCAATTTCCTGCACAATTTCCTAATAAAAAGAAACTTCATAGCATAAAAGTGTTAATATACACATCAGTATTTCACTATTAAGAAATGAAAGGGAAAGGTATGATGTCTGTATTTAATGCACAGAAATTCTGTATAATTTTAATTTCCTTATAGGTTTTATAACAAATTTTTAAAACTACAGTGTGTGATGTTTTTGTCTTAGTTTACTGCAGAACCAAAGATTCACACTGTATAATGAGATTTAGCTTTCATGTGATGGAAAAGCATTAAAAAACTTCATAAATATTATTGGGGCATTTCAAAATATTACCATTATCTTCTTCTTTTGAAAATACTGAGCAGAAATACTGTACATGAATTGAGTAACTTCCAAACATCACTCGTTTCACTAAGAGGGCAGTATCAGCTGAAAATCTGTATGTAGAGAGGTTCATGTCCTGCATTTCTTCAGCATCAATGACTGTTATTTAAGTTCTTGCAACATTACGACATTCTGCCTGCTAAAATTGAAGAAAGAATTTTGTGGGTAAAGAATACTGGTAGGGCTAAGAACTGCAGCTAAAAAGCCAAGACTTTAAAATTATGTGTTGGTGGTTTTAGCATCCCCCAAAGGCAGAATTTTTTTCCCAAATGCAAGATTTTGTTGTATATAGCTACAGAGAAATCTTTGTTCAGAATACCCAGGACCTCACATAGGGGATATACAATCAGCCCACAGATGGGTTAGGGAATACCCTGTATTCGCGTTGGAAAAGTTCACAGATTTCAACCCTTTCGCATAAAGACTGTGACAGATTTCAGCGTAACTGAATACCCTCCAAGGGTCGGTTGACAGAAACAAGAAGCTGGGGCAATTTTCTTGGGCACACATGAGACCAGTCATCAACCAGACTCCTTCAGTCTGACCAGAATTTTATATGTACTGGTGGTGAAAAAGGGTAGGAGTATTTCTATCGCATTTCACCAGGACCAGCAGCTATGTTTCAGTGCCTGAATAGAAGCCATGTAAGCTTACTCTGCATGATAAACAACGCAGCTGCTGCTAGTTCCACTGCCCATTTGTCTTGCTGCTACAGTCCCAATTCAACCCTCCAGGGTGCCATCACAGCCTTATGTCATCAGTTACCGCATGCATTTGTACTCACACTTTCATTTGACCTGTATTTTGATCGTATTGTGTACCTATTAATTCTCCCAGGTCTGAGGGCTTTTCTCGCCATTCCGCAGTTTCCCTTGCAAAAATCGGATTTTGCCCGCTGAATCGGCCCTTACCAGATGCATGAAAAAGCTGAAGAGAGATTTTACTCACCAAGCTTCTGATTCAGTGGGTAAGATCGGATTTTCCCAACGCACAGCCATGAAACAATAAAAGTTCTTGGACCTGGGTGAATCCATCAGTATATAGTTTAATCGAAATACAGGACAAGTGAAAGAGTGAATTAGCCCCAAGACAAGTATTTTATTTTGTGAACCACCATGAGATCTGTGGATGAAAGACAATATACAAACGTAACAAATTATTATTTTCTTTCCCACATACTTGAAACTTTCTTACAAACTAAATATAAAACAAATGTAAAAAATATAATACATTTCCCCTTAGCCCAAATACAGTGAATACAGTATTTTCTGTGCCCTGTGATCTCTAAGCAACTGATATGGGAGATTGTAGATCAGTGGTAGAAAAGATGTTTTGAGTGCCAAAAGCACCAGTTTCAATCCATGTCCTCTCCAATTTAAAAGGTTCAGGCAGGTGATGTAAAAAGGCTTCTACCTGAGACTCTAAGAAGCTGCTGTCAGTCAGAATGACTGGACTAGGTGGTCAAATGGTCTTAATTTTCTATAAGACAGCTTCCTATTATGATATGGCAAACTGTTTTAGACCCAGTGGATCAGTTAACGTTCAATAGTCTGAAGCTGGCTGCTACATAGCATTCACCCAAGAAAGTCTGAAGTGTTTGTGTAATTGAAGGGATTACTGTATCTCTCTCATAAAAATTATATATTCCTTGAAGATCTTTTCCATTAAAAGAAAACACATTTTAATCCTTAAATATTGTGTTCAGATGAATGATTGAATTTTTAAGTTCAAGTCTGTGTTTGATATTCTCTTTTAATAATCTGAATTTTTAAGTGCCATATGCTTTTTAATGTAGGAAATGAAAATCATTGTTTCTGTTCAAGAAAAATATAGATAAATCACACTCGCAGAAGTGGTTTAAGTTTAAATATATCGTGCATGAAAAGAGCTGTTTGTTTGTTATTGTTAAAAGAAATCACACAATATGGTATGGCCAATAATGTGATTACAATAGTTCACAAATGCCGCAGTCCTGAAAAATTACGTCCAAGTGTGCTTGCAGCAGAGTTAGAGAACCTTTCTCAACATGAGGGCCCTATTCCATTGCTCCCCAGCCTACTGGGGACCACATGACAATGGTGGGTGGGGCAGAGGCAAAGTAGGCGGAGCAACTGAATGAGACTGAACATTTTTCAGTAGGCTACATTACAGCCGTGCAGGAGGTTTCTACAGAAGCAGCCTACACAGCTCACCATCCAGGCAAAGAAGAGGCATTAACAGAGGCAAAAACAGGAGGGTGTGGCACAGGACTGGTGAGGAGTGTGGCCTGTGGAGGGGGCGTGGCCTGCATATTCCCACCCCCAAGGGCTTCCTGGCCTGAGTTCCCCCAGCTCTGACTTGCAGCCTGACAAGCATGGTTTAAGGCTACATTTGCTTAAGTTTGATTAAAGTTTCAATCTACTGTGATGTAAGTGATTTTTCAGGAATGCAGTATAAATGATAACATTGTGAATAGAAAGAAAGGATCTCTTATCACAAAGCCGAATTAAAATCCTCTTTTGTAAAAAAAGAAGACTGAATAAACAGCTTAGATGGTTTTTTAAAAAATAAAAATTAAGCAGTATAGAAATTCCCATAAATAAAAACAAATGATGTTTGCAATGTTTGAGGATAAATTCCAGAAATGAGTGGCATTGGGTTATATAATTTTTGTCATGTATTTTGATTTTACTTTTCTAATCTTTTTGTATCTTCCATGTTGTAATAACATTCAAATAAATGTTTGAAAATACCTGATCTTTTATTTTCAAATAATATGTCTGGTTTCTTACAGCAGGAAGTTTTAATCAGTGTGCAGCCCTGAAGGTCTTTAGCTCAGTGGTAGGACTTCTGTTTGCATTCACCAATCATTATGAGCTCCCCAGTCCTTAGCAGAGTAGCAAAATTTGCTGCAGGATACGTAACTTTTCTGGGCACGTTTACAAGGCTGATCACACCCTATGTGCTCATGCAATCCTAGCCACATTTCCTGCAACAAGAGCAGGGAACATTTCTTCAGCCTGGGGGCTGTATTCCCTTTGGGGTACACCTTCTGGGGAGCCACAGTTGGGTGGGAACAGAAGCAAAACTTGGTGGAGTAATAAATACACATTTTATGTTTCTACAGAAGGCTAGTTTCTACACGTCCCACTCTATCTGTCATCCATTAACAGGAGTTCAAGGACACACATTGTGACCAGCAAAAAAACCCCACAAAAATTAAAGGACAGGGCCAGCCAGATAGTGTGGGTAAGGGGAACCTGTAACTTGAGGACTAGACAGGAGAGCTGCATTAAACTCCCAGGTTCTCCACTCCTGTTCTAGGCCACAAGCCCTCTTGAACAGAGTAGGACGTAAGGTACATGTCTGGGTAGAATCAGACTGAAAACCTTGAATCTATTTTAAATCCCCATTCATTTATTGTGGGTATGGGAACATAGAAAGACTAAGACTGTTCAAGACACAATCTGTTTCTTCAAACACCTAATTCATTGGTTTTCAACCTGGGGTGTCTTGAAGGATGGCCAGGGATGCCTTGAGCAACACTGGCCTCTGTCCCTCTTTCCTTCTCTCCTTCTTCTGATCCCCTCTCTTGTCTCCGCCTCCCAAAGGCTTGCATGGCTTTTTGTTGCAGCAGCCCCAGCTACAAGCTCCCCACCTGAATGGTGCGCCTCGGAGGCTGGCCAGGGGGTGCTGGTTGCTGGGAGCTGAGGCAGCCTCAGAGTAAGCAAGCAAGCAAGCAAGCAGATGATGGGGCCAATCAGCTAATCCATCAGCCCTTGCTGTTGGGAATGGACAGACAAGTGGGATGCCAGGCAGGCAGGTGCTGCACTAGCCCTGTGCTTGCTGTGTGCAAGGCCTGCCTGGGAGCTGAGTGCCCGGTGCTGAAAGGGAGCCTTTCCGCCATGCAGGCCCAGCAGCACCCATTGCTGCCATTGCAGCCTCCCAAGGTAAGGTGCTAGCTTCACGTTCACCTCTGGCCAGTCTCCGTTGGGCCACTAAGGCTGGGGGCATCCTCTTCCCAGCCCCTTGTGGGGCAGGGCAGGAGGCACCTCTCTTTGGTGCAGTGCGGGGGGGGGGGGGGAGAGAGTTCAGAGACCAGGGGCAGCGGCTGCCCAAAGGACTCTCAAGGAGAGGAGCCTGAGAGAACACTCCACAAGGGAGGGTGTTCAAAAAGGTTGAGGGGCTGCCAGTTCTGCAGGCAAGGGGTGGCATAACTGCATAACTGGGGTCCTGAGGCCCACAGGGGTGCCACAGAAAGAGTAGTTGGTCAAGGGAGCCGTGGACTCAAAAAGGTTGAAAACCTCTGACCTAATTGTATGTGGCAAACATAAACCAATGTGATGATCATTTGAAAGATTGTATCTAAAGATAGATTTTCTGTAGGCTTTCCAATAATAACACTAAGCAGCTACGTGTTTGTACTCCATTAAAATCAATTCCAACACATCTTTTAAAGCTGTGTCTTTCACAATACTGAAATTTCTTATTTTAAAGCTATTTGAACATATATGTTGTTTCCTTAATAAATTCAAATTTAATACTGAATTCACTCATATGCTTGGCAGCATATGGGGTGGAGCAGCATCCAGGCAGACCTGGGGTCTCTCTCTGGCAGCAGTCAAGACGCCGGCCTTTCTTCCAAAACCCTTATATTACACCAGACCCCTAGTCCCAAACCTGAGCTAGTCTCCTACAACTTGCAGCTTCTAAGGCTAAGGATTAGTTGGATGTCTGAACACGAATATGGGGGAATTGCGCCCTAACTGGGGAGAGGCTGTGTAGTTCACACAGAAGCTCACAGGTTCAATCCCCAGCATCGCCACATAGGGCTGGGAATTTTCCTTGCCTAAATCCCTGAAGAGCCTCTTTTGAGTCAGTGCAGACTAACAATACTGCTCTGGGGAAAAGGTGTACTTTTGCCTCCCTAACCTCAAAGCATCCGTCCATAGCGTAGGGAAATGAGTTAAAAATAATTCCTCATAGGGAGGTGAGACTGGGAGGGGAAAGCAAAAAAATAAATATAATAAACACGTTTACATCAGCTTCGTAACAGGCCGGTTATTGTGTTATTATTTGGGACAATCTAATACACCGTAACTAGTGTCACCGGGGTTTGACGGCGAGGAAGCAGCAACGGGCAGTTTCAATAGAACTGGTTTTCAAAAGGGTACCCCAAAGGTCATCCAGCCCAACCCGAAACTTCCCTCCCATTCCCTCTCAAGTGTTCATTTTTACCCCGCCCGTAAGGTTCTCACTGCGAGCAGTCATGAAGACGGACAGCAAAATCCTGCCTCCTTCCAAGCCCAGCTTCCACTTCCCAGCGGCTCTCCTCTCCTTTCCCGCGTTTCCCACAGAACCCCAGCGTGCTTTCCGAGCATGCGTAGTCTAAAACCGATAGGCTCCACCCACCACCACCTGGCCAGGCGCATGCGCGCTCGCTTCCTCGGCGAGCGGCCCGAGGGGAAAGGGCGCTCGCTCGCGTGTCTGTGCTGGAGGGCGATGGCGGGGGCGGCGAGAGTCCTGTCGCGGGAGAGCCGCCGCCGCCGCTGCTGGGGCCCAGAGGCCGCTCGAGCGACGGCGCTGGTGGGCTTCCCTCAGCTGCCGGGTAAGTGCGAGGGGGCGTGGCTCGGCCGGACGGTAGCGCGATGGAAGCGCCATTCCTCCGCCGCCTCTTTTTCTTCTTTCCGTGGGTTCCTTCCGAGGCTTCACGCGGGCGAGGCTCCTGCGTGGCTCCAGGTGTTGTCGGACTCCATCTCCCCTCAGCCCCGTGGCGAAGGATCATGGGAGTTGTAGTCCGACAACTGGCGGGCAGCCAATTCCCTCCCCCCCCCCATCCGCGTCCTTGCTGGGTCAGGCCAATGGCCCGCCTAGTCGGGCATCTTCTCTCACGGTGGCCACCCAGGTGCCCCGGAGGGAAGCCAGCAAGCAGGATTCAGAAGCGCCTCTGGCTCCAAACAGTAGCCATCGTTTTTTGTTCCCCCCCCCCAAAAAAAAAAATTATTAAATTTTCCACAAATATAACATAAAAAAGGAAAAGAAAACACACAAAAGAAAACACAATACAATATTAAAAAAGAAAAACAAAAAAGAAATCTTAAACACATATCCCTTGAAAACCTAACTTCTCTTACATTGTTAATTGACTTCCTCAAATCACTCCCTTCTGAATTTCATCATATCTGCATGTAACAGCTCTCCAATATCATTCTTAAACTAAAATTATTTCCAGCAATTAACTATCTTATTCTCTTTTCTTCCTGTTCTAAATCCAACTTACTTACAATTAAATCCTAGTGTAATCCTAGGCCTATTTGCTGCCTTCAAGTGACTTCTAATTATTTATATTACAATATTTATTCAAATAGTCCTTAAATTTCTTCCAATCTTCTTGATATTCCTATTCTTTCTTGTCGCGGATTCTTCCAGTACCTAACCCTAACCCTAACTCTGACAAACAGTAGCTCTCATGGCCGCCAGTGGTCATCTCTGCCATGAATTCGGCCTTTTTTTAAAGCCACCCGAATTGATAGCCATCAGTGCCTCGTGCCTGCCCAGCCAGAGGCGGACTACGAAGGATGCCTTCGTGGTGAGAAAAAGGTAGGAAGAGAAAGAGAAGTGGGTAGCCGTGGGGCTTTAAAGAAAGGCCATGGGGTTCTTCTGTCACTCTGGATTGAGCACTGTTGTGTCATTTCTGTGCGGCCACTCGCATTGTGCGTGGTGTGGACAGGTGGCCACACCCAATTCCCACCACACTGTTTTGTTTTTGCAGGGACATGTGAGTCCCTGGAACTGCAGTGCGGTCCTCGGGGCAGACTAAGCCTCCCTTCCTCCCACCCAAGAAATCACATTCTACCATAAAGTTGACGCAAGCTTGTTTGGAGTCACAAGGTTCTTCTCAAGTAGTCTCATTTCGAAGCACAGGCCAGAAAAACCCAGACCTGCTTAGCTTCAGAAGATGGCTATAATAATTATAATTTATTATTTGTACCCGGCCCATCTGTTTGGGTTTCCCCAGCCACTCTGGGCGGCTGCCAGCAGATTAAAAATAGAATAAAACATCACACATTAAAAACTTCCCTAAACAGGGCTGCCTTCAGATGTCTTCTAAAAGTCAGATAGTTATTTCCTTGACATCTGATGGGAGGGCGTTCCACAGGGTGGGCGCCACTACTGAGAAGGCCCTGTGCCTGGTTCCCTGTAACCTCACTACTCGCAGTGAGGGAACTGCCAGAAGGCCCTCAGAGCTGGACCTCAGTGTCCCGGCACTCCTTCAGGTATACTGGACCGATGCCATTTAGGGCTTTAAAGGTCAGCAGGGATACATATGCTGTAATTTAATTGTTTTATTTAAATAAATTGTTTAAATTGTTATTAAGGAAATGATTATTTTTCTCCTTCCAATAAAGTACAGCAGAAAAGTTGTCCAAATATAAACAGTTAACTTATTAAACCTTACCATAATTTCATAATTATATGTCTATGTATTTGTAATAGTATAACCAAATCAATAATTTTTGATATAACTGTAAAAACTACTCTGAAAATTTATTATTCCCAAAATGAAACCTTCTTCTCGTTGTGAATATTAAGATTACAGTCATACCTTGGGTTGAAGTTGCTTCAGGTTGAGTGTTTTCAGGTTACGCTCCACAGCAACCCAGAAGTAACAAAACGTGTTACTTCCAGGTTTTGCTACATGCGCAGATGCTCAAAAGACGTCATGCATGGAAGCGGTAAATCGCAACGCGCAGATGCAGGTTGCATTCGCTTATACCAGTAAAAATGAGTCTTTTTGTAAAAAAAAAAAAAGATTTAAATCGTCTTACTGACTAGTGATTTAAATCATGATTTAAATCAATTTGATTTACCGTAAATCAAATCCACCCTGATGTTGATGGATGTGTGGAAGATAAATTTTAAAAATAATGGTTTGTTTATTTTCTGTATATACGTTAATTCGTTGTATAGTGTTTGCCAAATCAATGCATATAATTTTAAAACATTCATATGATTCTTATTTCTATGAATATCTACCTCAATAGATGACAATGTTTGCATATGATATGTGTGTTGCACATTCAGGTCTCTGGATTCGTTTTTTACTTTGAAAACAATGATAGTGAAAAGTTGCAGATAGGACTGTTCGCCAGCTGACATCAGACCACTGCTAGCTTTTACAAATGATATGTATCAATACGCAAAATATACATGGCTTAGAAATGTCTTCTGTTTAGGTTGCAGACAAAAATCCTCACACAGTTTTCTTAGCCGTCCTGATAATCCAAACCTAGCCTATCACAAGCTAAAAGGCAAGAATCCTGGAGTTGTCTTCCTCTCAGGTTTTCTTTCAAATATGAATGGTAACAAGGCACTTGCACTCGAAGACTACTGCAAATCAGTGGGCCACGCTTTTGTAAGGTATGTCTTAGAAGTATATGCTAATTAAATGCAAACACCTTTCAATAAATTACATTGATAAATTATTATTATTTGGAACCTTCTATAAATGTTAACGAAATGTATTCCAGCTCTTTGTATTATTAATGTTTTCCAGACTTTTCATTTTGTGGCCCTGTTGAGTGTCGTTTGCGCAATCTATGCTTTCATTGAGATCCCTCTCTTGCCTAATTTCACAGGTTTGACTATAGAGGCTGTGGAAGTTCAGAAGGCGATGTTAAAGAATGTACATTGGGAAAGTGGCGGAAGGATGTACTTGCAGTATTGGATGAACTCACACAAGGACCACAGGTTGACTATGTCTTTATTTTTAAACCTAGCATAAAATTTTCTCTCAGGTACAAGTACAGGGGTTGCTAGTGTGGTGTTCTGATTCCTGAAATTAAGCTACCCCCCTTTTTTAAAAAGGTTTCTGCTGTAGCCAGTAGAATTGGTTATGCAGGGTTTGTGGTGCTAACTATCCCCACAGTTCTGGAAAGGTTGGCAGCCCCTGTGAATGTAATCCAAGTCCTCTTTCGTGAATAAAAGTTGTTGAATATGTTGCCATTTTCAGCCTGTGTAACTTTCAAAGAAGCAAACATATGCAACTAAACAGTTTCACTAGCGCAAGGAGTTTCCGCTCTACCTGCATATGCCCCAGGGAGATGAGAGCACCCCTGCAACAGATTTAGGGAACACCCGAGGAGAGAGCGGGAAGTTGCATGGCACAGCTAAAACTCCTTGCACTGGAGGAACTGTCTAACTCAGGGGTCAGCAAACTTTTTCAGCAGGGGGCCAGTCCACTGTTCCTCAGACCTTGTGGGGGGCCGGACTATATTGGGGGGGGGGGATAATGAACGAATTCCTATGCCCCACAAATAACCCAGAGATGCATTTTAAATAAAAGGACACATTCTACTCATGTAAAAGCACACTGATTCCCAGACCATCTGCGGGCTGGATTTAGAAGGCAATTGGGCCGGATCCAGCCCCCGGGCCTTAGTTTGCCTACCCATAGTCTAACTGGATATTGCTCATGTTCCCAGATTTGCACAATGCTGCTGGGAATCTGGCTTTTGGTTGATAACATTTGCTGGATGATTGTTGTTCATGAGACAATTGAGTAAAACTGATTTTTTAAAAAGTTCATTTGAGAGCATATTTAATCATGTGTGTTACACAGCTCTAAAATAAAATTTTAAAATATGTTTAGAGCAATAGAGCCAACATATTTAAACCACCCAAGAACGATGCTAAGTAATAACAGCCCCCCCCCAAGGTACTGATTGAATTTCAGAAGGTACAAGACTGCAAATGTGCTTGCCATGTCAACTGGTGTTCATATTCTCTTGGACAGTCCTCATACCTTTATCTCCTGACTCTTTTTGTTTATGGTGGCACAGTTGATTAACGAGCTCGCAATAAACTAACTAATACTGGTCTCACATTAAGATTTTAGTTGGTTCCAGTTTGGGTGGATGGTTGATGCTTCATGCTGCAATTGCTCGTCCAGAGAAGGTGGCTGCACTAGTTGGAGTAGCTGCAGCGGCAGACTATCTAGTATCAACTTATCAACAGCTTCCTGTAGAGGTAAGGAGGAATAATAAAGCTTTCCTGATCGAAATAGGCACTCTCTTTTTTTGGTGTAGAATTAGTGTTCTGTCTTAAGAGTACACAGTGTATGTCAGACAGAAAAAGCACAGAAAACAATGCTTTCTACTTTTGCAAGCCGTTTGAGGATTGTCAAATAAACACTTGACATTTTTAAGATGCCTTCACTAATTTTTTAAGTGACCCTCTTTTTTTGTACGTTTTACTTCACTACCTAAAAGGCTTTTGTTATTATAAACAGCATGTGTGTGGAGAAATGTCACTTACATGACTGGGCAACAGCTGATTGGTCCTGTGGCATTGACAGTACAGGGTCCCCCAGGGTTCCATCGTGTCCCCCAGGCTCTTAAAGGAGTTCTCATTGGGGCAGAGCTTCAGCAGTAGCCTCCTGGCAGGCACATCACTGGCACTTTCTGTGACAGTGGATTTGACAGTGAGGTTGGGGTTCACAGGTATGTCAACAGCAACGTTAGATTGGCTGTGCCGGTGTGTTTGTGTTGCCACAACCTTAACATCAACGATGCTGTTTCTGGGAGGTCTATTGCTGAGGCTCCACCCACTGAGCAAGGCTCTCCTAAGCTATTTAACATCTCTATAAAGCTGATGAATAACATTATCTAAACCCTGTCTAAGAATCTGGGTTTGTTCACTTTCCAACTGTTGCAGATTGTAACTTGTTAACTTTCCCAACTAGATCACAGTGGGAATTATTAAGAATAGATCTGGTCCTTTGCACCTTCACTTGAATATTCTGCTTTGAGTTTTATTTCTTCTGATGGTGCTTGGTGTGACAAGTCCTGAAAATGGTTTTTGGATGTATTGATAACTGAAGAATTTTCATAGTGCATTGACAGCAGGATCAAGCTTTGTCCTTCCTAGTTTTTTGTAGCCCTTTTTCTTAACCAGTACACAACAGCAGGCTGAGCTTGTAACAATTATTTACTTGATAAAAGCACTACTTTACATGTGGCCTATCCCAGCTGTGAAAAAGATTTGTTTTGAACTTCCTCTCCTACTCTTGGTGTTCCTTTGATGATGCAAGTCCATAATTATGTGATGGTGAGGTGCTGATATCAGTTAACACTTGGAGAAACTCACCTTAGAATGGAGAGTGACTTTCAGGTCCCGCCTTGTGAGTTTAGTTTGTAATAGATATATATAGATAGATATATGTTTTTACTTCCTAGTTAAAAAAGGAAATTGAAGAAAAAGGTGAATGGAAGGTGCCAACCAAGCACAACGAAGAAGGGGTTTATTCTGTGCCATATGGACTCATCCAGGAAGCAGAAAATCACTGTGTGTTAACTAGCCCTCTTCCCATAAAATGCCCTGTGAGGCTTATCCATGGCATAAGAGATGAGGATGTCCCGTGGGAGACTTCTATGAAGATTGCAGAACGCGTTGTTAGCACAGATGTGGATATTATTCTCCGCAAAGCTGGTCACCATCGGATGAAAGAGAAGGAAGATATCAAACTTATCATATACACAGTGGAAGACTTAATTGAGGAGCTCAGCACTTAGCATGAATTCCCTAATGAGAGAAGCAGAGGAAGTTTACATGGGCTCTGTTGCTCAGTCGGGGCAGCAGGACATTTCAGAGGGTAACTTGGAGCCCTACCATGGTTTCCTTGCTTAGTTTTCTTCTCTTTTTTGTAAATATTCTTAACGATGCATTTGCACAAATAATAATGTGAAGAAAATGCTGCTGTTTAAACCCTTCTGCTCAATGCAAATCACCACTGACCCTTTTATGCAACATACATTTCCTATATTTTTGTACCCAGGTATTTTTGTGCCAATTATTACTACTTGCAGTACGGTGTGACTTTTTCACCCTTTTGTACACCTTAAAAATAAATATGCATTGTAAAGTTTTCCTGCTTGAGTTGTGAAATATAACTTGACAAGTCAAACTTTCTAGAAATGTACCTGAAATATATGTGCAATGTTTGTTATTTCTAGCATGAATGAATGTACCTGGTTTTCATAGTGTAGAGAGAATGTAAGGAGAAAGCATGCTTAATATTGAATTATTTAAAATGGGTTTCAATTATTGATGTACTTCCTATAAAGGAACTGTTCCTTATTATTTTTTAACTCCGTCACCAAAGCAAAAGCAAAAACAATTATCTTTCCACCAAAGAAGGAACATATGTTGGGGAAATTTCACGTTCAGAAGCCTAAATACAACCAGAAATTACAGTGAATGGGGCTTGATTCCAGCTGTGTGTAAGGCCTAGTATCTAAGTGTGCTTTCTATGTAAACAAGTCAAAGATTGCTGTTCCTTTTTGATAAACTTCCGTGGGTAGTCTGCCAAAGAAGATCAGATTTGTAATGTGGACTTTTGTGAAATGTCACAAGCCTGATCTTGTGGTTGTCAATGCTTCCATTTGCCAGTGGTGAGGATCATCAGGCTTTCCAAAACAGAAGACCTGGTTTGCAAATAAAATTCTGTTATAGGAATTGTTACTAGAGAATACTGTTAGACATGTCGTCTTGAGGAAGCCATTCACCATTGAATTCTAAGGTTAACATTTCTCACTGTTCTTGGTTTTTGACTACACAACGTATCCTTTCTTAGGTGAGGGGAAGCTGGTCTTTTATTATTCATTCCTAATAAAAAAAAATTACATAAAGTTCATTATAATATTAAAAGATTTATACTTGAAGCCACATTTCTGCAGCAGAAAGGCAGTATTACTAGATCATGCAACTAAAGGTTCAAAGGTGGGATGACCTATTCTGTTGTAATTCTTGGTTATAATCGAAAACCTTAATGGTTGGTTCATGTTGCTGGTTATTGCAGGTAGAATTGTCCTGACTATATGGCATTTCTTTAAAGGATATGCTCCCTGTGCTTCACTGGATTCTAACCAGTGTGTGAAATGCAGAAAAGTAAAACTTACTGAATAATATATGGAAGAAATAAGTTCAAAATTATGGTGTGTGTTTTTTGCAGCATTTAACCAGATCTTATTAAGTTCTTACATGTGGAAACCCTACCATCTCAGAAGGTGTATTCCCACTGAGACTCTTCAGCAATTGGAGTTCAGTGGTACACCTTAAGGATTCGCAGCACAGCATTTCACATCTCTAGGGAGGAGGACGCCTTTAATTGCAAGGTTGCAAACGTAGTTTTTCAACTTGAGAATGTGATGCTACATGTCAACACAAGCCTGGGTGACCTGAGTTTGAACCTGTCGAATAACATAAGCATAAGTTTGTAGTGCACCTGTAGTTTTCTGGTTGACATTGTACCTTCCTGTAATCAAGAACATTGCATAAGTACATCTGAGGACATTTATTATTATTTCTGAGTTCTTGATATGAGAACTGTCGCTGATAATTTCTATATTTGGCTACAGCCAGTTAATACTTCTGAGGTGCAAGAAAAAGCCTTTTATCATAGCCCTTTATGCAATTGAAGAGTTGCCTTTTTCAATTTGGGTAGATTTAGTATCAGCTCTTGGTCTCTTCTATTTTGCTGTTGTGCATCTCCACAGCTACTTGTGCTGGTGAGAGATTGGAGAATAGAGAATGGTTCCATACTATAGAAAGTCAATGATAAAACAGTTATCTTAAATTTGTACTAAAAGAAATGCCATATATATGCGACATGTGTAGCAGAAACTTGTTTTAGGTGCTAGAAATTAATCCACCGAATGGGCTTTGAAAGGAATTAAATGACACTGCTTAAACTATAACCTGAATTGAACTGTAGTGACAAAAAGTAGCTCTTTGTTAACATTCTTATGCAATTCGTTTAATAATAAAAAAGAGATGCTGTTCTGAAGTGTGTTTTTATACAATATATGACACTATCCAACAAGACAATTGAATGGCTTATCTATAAAGAGTTTTGAGTGGGATGTTTTACTCCTCAAGCAGCTAAACTACTGCAGGACTTTGTCCTCTGAATTTCTTTCCTCCAAGACTTACAACATGCTTACATTTTTCATAGTACGTTTTCTGGATTAGTCGAATAGCCGTGCTAAAATTTACTCTGGTGCAGACTGTAAAGGAGTGGAACGTCCTTCGTAGTGTATATGCAATGCTCATGGCTGGACCATTGAACCAATAGTAAGAAAAAGGTCAGCTGATCACTTACTACGGGCCTGGAGTATGGCTGTGCTTTTCATACTTATCTTGGAAGCAAGTTCAGTGGCAAACTGAGGCAGCACTGGTTGCTTATTCCACGTTAAAAGGTTACTGAGTAACCAAATCACCATGTTCCAAAGGTGTAGATCTAATCTTATCCTCCTGATAGTATGTTGATTTTTGCTTGCCTATATATCAGTTCCTTCAGAAAATTCAGATCCTAAAGTGGTTTAGATTCTATATGCAGATGATCAGCAATAGTTCTTCCCTGCAGCTTTATAATCCGAACGACTACGGTAGGGGAAGGGGAGAGGACAGCGAAGCAAAATTGGACAATAATTTTTCATAAAACTACATAAATGTTTATTGAAAAGGTGCAAGAGACAATTCTAGGAGTGAAGAAACCAGCTGGCATTTCATCCAGAAGATGAGAGTGGACATGGTCAAAGCTTACTGCAGTCAATAACTGCTGAATATATTTTTTTCTTCATTAGAAATAAAACTTGAAATTCAAAATGCATTTTGAATTAACATGACTTTTAAGAATCCTTGTGTAGTGATCACAGTGTTGTGCAGGAGCTAAAAAGGTGATACTTAACATCTATGAGTCAGTCTTTGGAGGAAGCTGCTACCTCACAATCATATCCTTATCTAAACTAGTGGCATAATACTAGCTTGCTTTACTTTGTATTAGTGAGCGAGGAATGTGAGATCCCTGTTGGACTTCATCAAAGGCCTATTGAATTCAGCATCCTTTTCTCTACTGTGGCCAGCCAGTTGCCTGAGAAATGCACATAAACAGGAAATGAGGGCAATGTATATGGAGCATGTAAAAGCTGTTGTGTAAACCCAATTATTCCAGCCTTTTGACCCAGGATCAGACATGCTGTGAAACAGTAGTTTCAAGAAGCAGAAGCAAAAAGGAGTGTGATGCCTTCCTTTCAGTCATTAAAACAGCTGGAATGGAACTGATGCTGTTTTGGCCTCACCTCAGATGTCATCATGTCCAAAGCTATAGTTCCTTCTGCTGTGCGATTTGAAAAGTTGGCCATTACTGTCTTGTTTTAGGACATCTGTACTTAAAATAGAAATGAATTATCTGTTAGAATTTTTTTTTCTACATCTGAGCAAAGGAAGATGACTTTAAGGGCAGACATTTCTCTTCTCACAACTGCAGTGTTAAATTTCTTTTAACGTTCATGGTCAATAAAGACAATCCTGTTCTAATCACCAGGTTTCAATTAATTTGAAATGCCTCTTGCTGTGGCAGGTTTGATTAGGTTTGTAGTGCTAAAACTCTTCATTACTGCCCCCCCTACAGATTTGTCTGGGAAATAAAACAGCCCCAGCTGTCATGAACGGAATAAGCTGGGAACGTGTATGGGGAAATGGGTGGAATTTGATTTGAACAGTTAGAAGGCTGATTGAGATGCAATGTATATTGTACTTCTTTTATTGTTTTAAAATTTGGAGTTTAAGAGTTCTTATTTTAAACATAGCATTCTCATATTGATGGCACCAAACTCAACAGAGTAGCCACTGCCGCCGGAGACAGAAACAGGATTCAGGTTGACCCAAACAGATTGGAGAACTGTGCCAAAACTAACAAAATGAATTTCAGTAGTGACAAATGAAAGGTTTTACACTTAGGTAGGACATCTTGCTTTCCAGTAGTACACATGAAAAGGATCTAGTGCTCTTAGTAGACCACCAACTAATGATGCAGCAGCAAAAAAAGAAGCCAATGCTATTCTAGGCTGCATCAGCCTAGTTTCCCAATCAAGGAATTTTGATGGATTGAGCTGATTTTGTTCTACTGTTAACATGCTGCCAAAGCTTCTAATGACTGTTACGGGGCATATGTTTTTTGTTTTTGTTTTTTAATTTGTGTGTGTGTGTGTGGTGTTTTAGAATGTTAGTATTTTATATGAATTTCATTGGTAGAATGTACATACATTTATGCTTTTATATGTAAATTGCTTGTAGACCATGGAAGGTAACAAGCAACTAATAAGTCTAAGAAATAAATCTAGGTGCCTGAAGAAATCAGTCATGCAGATATTCATAGCTTTGTCTGGTGACAGAGTTCTGCACACGTGAGGGGCATCTGGGCTCCGTCTTTGTTCTTCAACGGCTGTCTGCTGTACCATATGGCAACCCCTTTCTGAAACTGAGGAGACTTGCAAAAGCAGTTCATGATTGGGCATGGGTCTGCCTGCTGTTCAAAGAAACAATGGCAGTCAAAAAGCCTTAAAACCATGCCTAGGCCACAGGGTGTATTTAATGGAGCAAAACCCATATTTTGAATTTACTGTGTTGATTTTAGCCGAGTGTGAAGCAGTAACATTTTTCATTTCCCTTGATTTACACATCCAAGTCCCCACTGGCTATTTCTCTTTAAGATACTAGATCACTGTAATGCCTGCTCAGTTTCCAAGGGAAGCAGGAGGAATCACCAGCTGGACCACATGACCTCTTACCATGTCCTTTGGAAGACTGGGGACAAGGTTGGTTGCTGACTCATGGTACCACAATCAATATGGGGAAATAGGTGGTGTTCTTTGTTTTTCAGGCATCAGCTTGCAACCGTCTTGTTTTCTTGTCTATGCAGCAATGCATTCAGGGTTCAAGTGTGCCAATTTACTTCTGTGTATATTGACCAGGTGTATTTATCAGTGCCATTTCCCACCATATTTTCTCCTACATTTTAACATGTTCCTCCCCCCCCCCCAAAAAAAAAATAGAAGTAAAATATTTATCATTTCAAAAGCCTGGGGTTTTTTGTTTTAACTCACCCTAACCTTAGGAATTGTACAACTGCTATTCATAGCACCTCCGGGGGGGGGGGGGTCTCAGATCTTGACCTGCTTCCTGCCCTGTAATTTCTATGCTAATTCTGCCTACATAATTTCCTGTGACCTGGTGACATTCACTATTCCATCCTGCCTTTGTATTAAAGAAGACACAGTTCTTGAAAGCGCATGTGATGTGATATCATCAATGGGTTTCAAAGATGCATATTTGACAGGGCTCTAAGATGTCTGAACAATCCTTCTGGTCTCACTGAAAAACTCTTGACATGAACGGCTTGTCTGAAGCCCAATTTTTCAATAAAACTATATTGGACTATATTGCATCTGTTGTTTGCTCTGTCTCCATCTGTCTACTAAGCAGAAAATAGTGCCCATTGTGTACCCATGGGAACAGTTTTTAATGGCTGATTTTGATTATGCACTGCATGAGGAAAGAGTGACTATGAAATAAGCACATGCTAACTGTAAAACATACTGTGCTTATCTACATTAGAGTACCGTTTTTTGTGTGCATTGCCAGAATAGTTTACCGGTAATTTTTATTCAAGTATGCCAGAATTCAGAATTCTTCTTTTCTTCCCCTGTCACCAATATACAGCCACTTTTATAAAAGTCACATTCTGTTTCCTTCTTCTTTTTTAAAGTACACATTCAGTATGTCTGGCATTGGGAGGAAAAGAAAGTAGCATTTCAGCTTGGGACATTGATTTACAGAGGCTCCACACTCCACTTAGCATCAGCACTGGTTAAAGAACTACAAATCTCATCATCCTTGGCTGTTGGCCCTGCTTTGAGCAGCTGCCTGGAGTTAATAATTCAGAACTTTTGGAGGGTCAAAGGTCCTCCACACGTGCTATGGAGCCCTCCCCACCAAGAGAGAGAGTGCTCTTTCCTTGAACATAGGAAACTGTCTTACACTGAGTCTGACCACTGGTCCATCTAGCTCAGTATTGTCTACATGGAGAGCAAGTGGCTTTCTAGTGTTTTAGGCCCTACCTGGACATGGCAAGGATTGAACTCGGGACTTATTGCATGCAAGGAAATCTACCACTGAGGCGTGGTCCTTCCAAATGCTTATAGTAAGTATTTTATTTATCTATTAAATTTGTATTCCACCCTTCACCCAAAGATCACAGAACAGTTCACAACATAAAAGCTAAGGTGATGGCTATTCATTTGTTGACTACAGTCCTTACAGTATGACTCATCCTGTTGGAAGTGGATCTGAAGTGACAAATAACCTTCCACTGCCATGTTATAGAGTTGTATGAATTAATTCAAAGGAAATGCAGTGCATTAAAATCCCTTTTGTATTACAGGGATACTAGAATAATAGACCCTCTTCACAGCTTTCTTTTCCAGAACAAAAAAAATTCAATTTTATCAGTATATGCAACCTAGCTGTTTGTACACGATTGAGGCAGTACTTAAAAAAAAAACATTTTCCACAGATGCCTCATTTCTTTATCACGAACAGCATGCTGTGTGTGCAGTAGGATGAGCTCTAAGAGAGCTGAGTTACATAAGAAAAATTTTCAGGCGACTTATTTAAAAATAAATACATACCAGTACACAATATGAAAATCTTGCAGGGAAATGAGGTCACCCACTGAATTTTTCATGTATTCAAGTCAAGCCAGGAGAGTCTGAGAATTATATAAACCAGAGAGCTCACGTCTTTAGCATCTGAACTGTCGGGAATGTATGAAACAGGCTTTGCTGCAAATCTGAAAAGATGAAACATAGAATGACTATATATGAAGTACATGACGGCAGTTCTCGAGTGGCGTGGAAAGGAGGGAGAAGGAAACATGATCAGCATACTCATGTGACGAACCTTTTGCTGGACTCAGGGCCAGCCCTAGCATTAGGCAGAGTGAGACAGCTGAGTCATCCCAATAGCAGATACTGTGTTTGTGTAGAAGTGGAAACCCCCAACCATTTCTCCTGAAGATGCTGACCTTTTCCTTCTGTTGAAGGACAGAGTTTCAATTGCCAAGCTGGTGGGCTTCTGTAATTGAAAAGGAGGTGCTGCCTTGTCCTTCGCTTCAGGACTGGATATCTGAATGCTTTCCCCATATGCAAGGGAGGAAAACACACATACCTACAAAATGGATGTTGTGGGGAAGAGTTCTCCCTTTGCTAATTTTGCACGGCAGGAGCTTTCAAAACACACATGGGAGCCTTCAAAGCATCATTCCCCAAGCTTTCATATGAACCAGTACAAGCCAACATTTTGGTGTAATGCCTGCAATGCAAGCAATAGAATGAGATCCTCTGGCCAAAGTTCAGCAGGCACAACCCATGGTGGTGTCAAAGGCCATTGAATAATGAGCTGGTACTATAGATAAGCGGGACGCGGGTGGCGCTGTGGGTTAAACCACAGAGCCTAGGACTTGCTGATCAGAAGGTTGGCGGTTCGAATCCCTGCGACGGGGTGAGCTCCCGTTTCTCGGTCTCTGCTCCTGTGAACCTAGCAGATCGAAAGGACACCAAAGTGCAAGTAGATAAATAGGTACCACTCCTGTGGGGAGGTAAACGACATTCCCGTGCGCTGCTCTGGTTCGCCAGAAGCGGCTTAGTCATGCTGGCCACATGACCCAGAAGCTGCATGCTGGCTCCCTCGGCCAATAAAGTGAGATGAGCGCCGCAACCCCAGAGTCGTCTGTGACTGGACCTAATGGTCTGGGGTCCCTTTACCTTTACTATAGATAAGCAGAACTGAGGTGGTCACCTCAGTTTAGGTATCATGAAAGGCAAAGAAATTGCTAGCTATTTGAATTACTATTATCATACCGTTACATTTGCAGACAGAGATGCTGGTGGGCTTTTCTTCCTCAGCTGCCAAAACAATTTGTCCATTTGATGTCCTGGCCTTCAGTGCCGTGCATCTTGCCTTCAGGGTTGGAGTGCCATTTGCTGTCTCAGCTCAGGCAGCAAAGCATCTTGGGCTGGTCCTGAACAGCTGTTGTTGCGACCCACCATGCACCTTTGCTTGCTACCCTCAGCTCTGCATATGACAAAGCTTGCTTAGTCAGAACTGGAAAAGTTCTAGACTTTTGAAGAATGTGGAATATTCTGTCTGGCACTGCATTGCAGGGAATTTAGGTGGAGGATGGGGAACTCTGTCCTCCTCTGAGATGGCATTTAGCTGCTTAGCTTTCTTATTTCCATTCAAGCAGATGAAAATAGTCACCTTCTTTGAATTTACACTGGTGATTTTTGCTGTTTATTGACAATACATCTTTGCTGTTGTTTTACGGGCTCTGTTCCATGCATTTTCTGCAGGTTTGTCTTGGGTTTAAAGAAGCCAACACTGAACGGATGTAATCGGGAGAGTATTTTTAATAGCAATCTTCTTGGGCACCATGACAACGGCTGCAGCATAAGAACGAAGAAGTGAGTACCAAAGCCTAGAATACAAGGAGTGACAGCAGCAGAAGTGTGCGCAGAGGAGCAGGCTGCAGAGGATTGAGATGAATAGGGATCCTTTTCTGGCCATGACAGAGTAGGAGGGCCTCTTTAATAGCTCTTAGCAACGCCCCTGCTTTGACCCTCCTCATCTGTGAGGAAAATCAAATCAATACAGCCTTCTTCAGATCACGATGCTCCCACAGCAGCAGTTCCAGGAGCAGCTGAGCATCGCAGCAGCCTTCGACTCTTCATAAATTTTACCAACATTTCTTGCTTCGATGGTCTCCGCATTTCTGGACCCAGATCACTGCTGAAAATCACCAGAGCACCTGCGTCACTGAAAGGCTATTCCAAGTTGTCCTGTAATAGACTTTTTTTTTTTTTTGCTTTTAATTCCTTTGGATTTGCTGGCAATTGCAATGTTAATATGAAATGCTTACATCTCTTCCTAGCAACAACAGAAATTTCACTTGCAGCCGAAATGTCAGCTTTGATGATTTCATGCAAGCACACACAAACCCTTTACTGGCATCGCAATTTATGAGGCTTTTGATTTTTTTGTAATGCATTTGGGATTGTGTAGTAATCCCTTTCCAGGATGTTCAGAATAGATGCTGGGTAATAGATGCTCAGCACTTTGCACCTCTTGCAAATTAAATAAAGTGGTTTTTCTTCTTCCTAGAGATGGCCAACAGAGGACCCAGCTATGGTTTAAGCCGAGAAGTCCAGGAAAAGATCGAACAGAAATATGACACAGAACTGGAGAGTCGGCTGGTGGACTGGATTATCATACAGTGTGGTGAAAACACAGAGCATCCCCCTCCCGGAAGGCAACATTTCCAGAAATGGTTAATGGATGGAACAGTAAGTAATAGTCTGATGTTGCATCAATAATAATAACAACGTGTGCTTTAAGATTTGCTCCTTAACTTTTGCCCTCCGCAGCTCCTTTGGAGAAAGCTAATCAATTACCTTGGACAGTGTTTCCCCACCCCTCACCCCGGCAACAACCCTACTTCCATATAAACCCTGTAGAAATCATTAGGTAACAAAGTAATATTTAGGGATTGGAATTTAACTTTACATTTTACCAAGAGTATCAGTTGAACTTCTAAACTGTTTTTCTCTTTTAGGACAATTAAAATATTTAAAACAATTGCTTATTATGATCAGGAGGTTTTAGAAACAATAGCCAGTATATGTGCATAGAGACAGATGGGCAGATTATATAATTCGGTAACTATTTCTCTGACAATTAGAAGAACAGATTTGCTTTGCTTTGCTTTTTTTTTAGCTGAGCTTTTAATACCAGGTTTATCTTCTTTAGAAACCGGTCAGTGTTGGTTTTTAAAAAGAAAAGAAAAAGTAAAATGTGCTATGCTACATTCCTGATCTGTTTTTGTAAACATCCTGAAGACTTTAAATGACATGTTGGATTTTTTTTTTTTTAAACCAAATAAGCACAAAGATGCTGTCCTTTGCCCTGGAGATATAAGACATGGCAAATTATTGAGCCTCTGTCATTGTGTTTTTAACAGTATACCAAATGGAAGCACTTACAGTTGGACTCCAGCTACCGTTTTGCTCTCCCACACAACTGTCAATTGTTATGTAACCTTTAGCGAATGATTTGATTTTGTCCGCCTGAGTACATCCATGCATGTTTGGTCCAGCTGCAGAAATGGAAGCTTTGGCTTGCATTTTTTTAAAAAACTTATTTGCTTCTAACACATTCAGAATTATTCTCAGTTGATATTTGATTTGATTTCTGAGAAGATTTCCTTCCGTGAATGGCACCAGAGCACCCACACCATAAACTCAATAGCGTGTACATGTTGTCTTTAGTCAGCTGGAACTAATTGATTTTCCCCCCTCTTCATTTCTGCTTCTATCTTTAATCTCCCAGCTGCTGTGCAAGTTAATAAACAGTTTACATCCCAAGGGGAAAGAACCCATTCCAAAGATCACAGAATCAAAGATGGCTTTCAAGCAAATGGAGCAAATTTCCCAATTCTTGAAAGCGGCAGAAATCTATGGAATACGAACAACAGATATTTTCCAGACAGTGGATTTATGGGAAGGTACCAATATCCATTTATATGAGCTTTTATTGAAGGGACAATTGCCTTCTTTATATTACACTACTTAGACTGATGCTAATCATGTGCGTCTCTAGGGTGGAAATTCCCTGATGTCATTATCTTTCTCTTCTGTTTCTGTTGTGTCACAACCATGTTTTTCCCAGCTTGTTATCTTCTCTGAGAGATTTTATATTTTTTCCAGGAGTTTATGACATCTTTTGTATTAATCCATAACTGAAAAATATATCACTTTGATGGAAACCTATCAAATCTAAGAGAAAGGGTAGTTTCTATAGAAGGTTCAGCAGAAACTGTGGTAATATCCAATTTTCACTATGAACAGTATTCCCACAACAGTGTCCATTTGCATGCTTGAGTGAGGCAGTTATCTAAAGTAACCTAGTCAGGGCAAATTGTTGGATTGGGCCGGGCCTGGGCCTGGACCTGGACCTGGACCGGAACCCCAAATCTACATGGTCTTACTCCATCGCTGGAAGATGGGGCAATTCACAGCTAGCATTTAGGCCAAAGATAGGGAGACTATGGCCCTCCATTGTTGAATTCCAATTCCCATCAGCCCCAGTCAGCATGGTCCACAATAAGGTTTCTGAAATAAGGAACACGGTCTCATTTCTATGCTGCTGTTATGCTCTGGAGTTAAAGCATGCTCCTAAATGCCAGGGGACATCTAGTAACCTTGAATGTTCATACTCACACGGGAAATATCCACCAGGAACAACTTATAGATCAACCACTAATCCTCTTCTTGCCAATAGCAAGCCCAAATTGTTAAGCATGTTGTCCATTACTTTCTGGAAGGCCCATAGCTCTGTTGTAGAGCAACTGCTTTGCATGTAGAAAGTTCTGAGTTCAGTCCTCAGCATCTTCAGATATGAGCTGGGAAAGACTTCTTGTCTGAAACCCTGGAGAGCTGCTGTCAGTCAGTGCAACCAATATTAAGCAAGATGGGTCAATGGATCTGACTCAATAGAAGACAGCATCATGTGTTCCTACCATGAACAACATGTGTGATTTTGAAGATGTTTGCCCAACTGTATGATCATATTATAACTCAGAAACTCAAAGGAAGAGGGTTGTACGTAGTCATGTACAGCATATAGAGAATTCTTGAACTAAATTTTGCTAACACTTTAAGCTTGGGTCAGAATTTTGGGTTAGGAGATAGGATTCAGAGTCATTTACAATTTAGGCTGCAATCCAAACCTCCCTTCCCTTTGCCAGTGGGGTTGTATGGAGCAGCGAAACCACCACCACATCTGTAGTTGTAGTCCTGCAATGCACAGTGGGTGGGGAGCAGGCAGATCACTGAAGCAGTCTGGGAGTTGGTGCAGCGATCAGGTCCTAAGCCATTGCATGAGAGCAGTGAAATCAGCTCAGGGTCCAACCCATCCTGGGTCCACACTGGCTCAGTCTCTCTCAGTCACCCACAGAATGCTTTCTTTTAAGGCTTTCCACTGGCTCCCACCAGCAGGAATTTTGCCAGCGGCCTACCCACCAGCTGACACATCCAGCAGGTGATAGGAGGCTGGCTTAGCTGGGCAGAGGGACATCTCTGTTCATTTCAACCCCAGTCAGTGGGACGCAAGGAGGGGATGCAGTGATTTGGCCACTAGTATTTTGCTTGTTTTCTGAGCTCAAGATTGCAACATCTTTCATTTTCACAATCTGATTCAACAATTTCCCTTCATCTTTTATTTGTTTTCCCTTCCTAAAACTCTCTCTCTCTTTGGAGGACTAGAGTTAGCGTCAACCCATGTGATGATTTGAATCCACTTTACACAACAAGTTGTTTCCCAGAACCTCTACTGGGTGTCTACGTATGTACACCTTCCAGAAAAGTAGCCATGTTAAAATCTTTTCACGCATGACATTTTTCTCACATGGAGCTAATCCCTGTGTAAGAAAAAGCATGCATGCAGCAGCTGTCTAATCTGTGTACATGATTCAAGACAAAAACACAAATCAGTTTTCACAACCAACTCATTCTTCCGTTTTCTTTGGTTTTGATTATTTTCTATTTCTTAGTCCTACGTAGCAATCAACAAACCATCCACTTCCCCTCCTTTCTGTTCATTCTGTGTTTTAAATTAGATTATGAGCCTGCAGGCTTGTCTAACCCATTTACTGTGACTTTTGCATCCATGGTCCTTTTATAGATATGTAATGATGATAATGGACAGGAAGGCTTGAGACAGCGTCAGCTGAAAGCCCTGAAGAATGTGGCTACAACTCTCAGGGGAGAAGGCTGAAGCAAGCTCTTCTTCCTGTGGCTGAAGTCCTTTCTTGGGCTTACTTACAGATTGCCAAAAAATTGCATGTGCTAATTGCATGTGCTAATTTATATATAATTGCAAATAATGACTATAATTTACACAGAAATACAATACGAAAATAGGGTAAATAGGGTAAATAGGTGATCCGTTTGCCTGCTTGGTCCAGGTGCTAAATATTGATGAGAAACTTCAAGGACGCTGCTCTTTTCCCTTCGTGTAGGATCTTTATCTGTAAGCTGAACTTGGACCAAACTTGGATCTCCTCAAAGAGAGGATTGTGTTCTGTAAAGTAAGACATATGGCCCACCCTCTCATTTCCCTTTTGCCTCCATGGGGCAAGATAGGGAGTAATCCTACAGGAAGCTGGTGCAAAACATGCAGGTGTAAAATAAGCTCACATAAAGTAGCACCATATCCAAGCTGCATTCAGCAATGGAGCTGCTGCTGCTGCTACTCTGCCAAACCCTGGCAGAAGGGAGCCATTAAAACTGTTCTGTGCCAGGTTGTCTGATTACATGACTGAGTGGAACAGGCTTAGTATCCAGCCTAGGTCTGCTCTCTCTACCATGACCTTGGAGTGTCCCTTTTGGGGGACTTACACTGGCCTCAGATCAGTGAGCTTCACCTCATTTGGGACGGGCAAGTTACGCCCGCATATCTTTGACTGAGCCAAGGTTGGAAACTTAATGTTGGCTGAGCCTGGCTGAGCAAATGGACACAGAATGTAGAGAGCTGAATTTAAGATTCAGAAAATGGGTAAATGGGAGAGCTAAAATTGATGGATTTGCCTATCCCTGATTATAATTATTATAAGGGACACGGGTGGCACTGTGGTCTAAACCACTGAGCTTGCCGATCAGAAGGTCGGTGGTTCGAATCCCTGCAACGGGGTGAGCTCCCGTTGCTCTGTCCCAGCTCCTGCCCACCTAGCAATTCGAAAGCACATCAAAGTGCAAGTAAATAAATAGGTACTGGTCTGGTGGGAAGATAAACGGTGTTTCCGTGCGTTGCTCTGGTTCGCCAGAAGTGGCTTAGTCATGCTGGCCACATGACCTGGAAGCTGTACGCCAGCTCCTTCGGCCTATAGAGCGAGATGAGCGCCACAACCCCAGAGTCGGTCACGACTGGACCTAACGGTCAGGGGTCCCTTTACCTTTACCTAATTATAGAACAGGGGTAGAGAACCTGTAACCCTCCATATAGTGGTGGGCGCCAACTCCCATAAGCCCCAGTCAACATGGCCAAGTATCAGCAGATGATGATAGCTGCAGTCCAGCCATGTCTGGAGAGTCACAGATCCCCCAGCCCTGTAAGAAAAGCTTAGAACAGAACTTGAAGATCCTGGATGTATTTATTCATCATTCGTTGATCAGTTGTTCTGAGTTCCTGAACTGTACTGAGATCAACTACTTGGGACAGCCATTTTCAAGCCATGATTTGCAGTGTGCTATAGCAGAATGCAGGGCTGGAAAAGGCTTCTGCTTGGGCCCTTTGCAGGAGTTTAAAATATGTGTATGTTTGTGGAACATTGTGGGTGCAGGCTCCACTCTGTGTGTTCATTAAAGCACATGTGCTCCTGTTCATTCTACAATAGAAGATGTGTTGGATGGAATGAGGAGCTTGTTGCTATGATGCTCTCCCCTCCACATTTCTGGTACGTGTTTTGTGTTTGTGTTTTATGTTTATTACATTTATACACCACACTTTCTTCCAAGGAGCTCAAGGTGGTCTACATGGGTCTCCTCCTCCCCATTTCATCCCCACAACCCTGTGAGGTAGGTTAGGCTGAGAGACGGTGACCGGCCCAAGCTCACCCAGTGAGCTTCATGGCTGAGTGGGGATTCAGTTTGGGGCTGAGATTAAGAAATCACTTAGGAATTTACAGCTGGGGTGAGATTTGATCTAAGACACCTTCCCAGTTTAAAGCTCAGACTCCTGGCTCCCACACCAGCCTAATTGATCAATTGATTGTATTTCTATGCTGTTTTAAAGGTAAAGGGACCTCTGACCATTAGGTCCAGTCATGACCAACTCTGGGGTTGCGGCGCTCATCTCACTTTATTGGCCAAGGGAGCCGGCGTACAGCTTCCGGGTCATGTGGCCAGCATGACTAATCCGCTTCTGGCAAACCAGAGCAGCGCACGGAAACGCCGTTTACCTTCCCACCAGAGCAGTACCTATTTATCTAATTGCACTTGACGTGCTTTCGAACTGCTAGGTTGGCAGGAGCAGGGACCGAGCAATGGGAGCTCACCCCGTCGCGGGGATTCGAACCGCCGACCTTCTGATCGGCAAGACCTAGGCTCTGTGGTTTAACCCACAGCACCACCCGCGTCCTGTTTTAGATTCAAACAAATCCTCAAACTGCTTGCAAATGATAAATAACAATAACAGAACAGAACCTCACAAGTACAGCATAAATCATATAATGTAATTAACCAATTATTGGTAAAATGACTTCAAATCTGGTGCACTGGCGATCATCAGCAGGCTTGCACCAGAGCGTCCTTGTGCCAGAGCGCTGGATCAAAAAACCAGATATTCCAGGATCCAAACTGAAGCCAGGATTGGCTTCTGTGATCCAGGATAGCCTGCTTAAAATGGGACACGGATATTTGGAAGCATTGTGTGGTTGCAGAATCTAGCCATCAAAGGCCCTCGCCTCCCACTTTAATGCTACCTCTTTCTGTTGCCCCAGACCATCTCCCTGCCTTTGTTAAATGAAGATAGCAAAGCTGATTTACTGCTGGGAAGATTAATGAGTTGAATGATGTTTCTAACAAGGATTGGTATGAAATCAGTGAGCAGCCTATTTCCACAATAAACACAGTCACTTTCCTCTGCAGTAGCTCCAGCAGTGAGTTCTCTTTCCACCCGCTGCGCTCCATGGTTTTCAATATTGTTGTGCCACTTTAGATTTGAGGTTAAGTGGGGTCACGCATCAGTCTCTCTGCAATTAGGTCAATTTAAGGCCCCATCTGCACTATACAGAGTTCCTTGGGAAGAGGGTTTGACTGTTAAACCTCTTCGGGAATCTTAGCTCTGTGAAGGGAACAGGGCTCCCAGCACCATTAACAAAAGACAGGATCCAGAATTCTTTGGGAGAGGCATGGTTGTTTAAAGAGTTATGCTACAGCTTGAGATGTATGGTGGAGATGCAGACTAAGACCAAGCTTTGCAAAGGGAAGCATTTTTATGTGGAAGGATTGGCTTGCTAAAATGGGGAGACTGAGGGATCAGTGTAGGGTCTTGTCTTGACACAAGGAAGGGATCTGACTGGTAGTGGAAGGGTAATGAGTTCACTGGACATGGAGCAAAGTGTGAGGCATAAGCAGAGAGGGCGTATGAGTGGTCCTAAGTTAAGTGTGCTGTATACAGAGCTATACACAGAATGGGCAGAGCCAGACTTCAGTATTCATAGCTTTAGGAATTAGGGATGAAGGAGAAATTTGATTCAATTCACCTTTAAAGACAAACTTATCTAATTCCAGAAACAATTCATCCTCCAAAATTCACACTTCTCCAAATTTTACAATGTCAGGTAGCATTCACAGAGATGTGCACACTAGTGTAAAGTGTTGGGGGGAATGTATATATTGGTGAAAATAACACCCCAAACTGCACTGTATTGGGGGGAATTGCAGAACTACCCCAGTGTCAACTGCAAACCATGCAGTTTGCAAGGTGAAAGAAGCAGCGGTTCTGGGTGAGGGAAACCCTGATGGTGCCCATGAGACCAGAAG
This sequence comes from Podarcis tiliguerta, assembly GCF_965153285.1. Taxonomy (NCBI): domain Eukaryota; kingdom Metazoa; phylum Chordata; class Lepidosauria; order Squamata; family Lacertidae; genus Podarcis; species Podarcis tiliguerta. The sequence continues at coordinate 36,835,532 of NC_139537.1, forward strand.
AGAAACAGAAAACATAATGGGATAACAAAGCCTTGGGGATTTCTGGGATTGAACTGGTGTCTACAGTACTGTCAAAACTACAACCGAGCAATGTAGCAGTAAAGAATCTCTCTCTTCCTCTGCCTTTCTAGGGAAGGACATGGCTGCTGTACAAAGAACTTTAATGGCTTTGGGCAGCGAAGCTGTCACAAGGGATGACGGATGCTATAGAGGGGATCCAGCCTGGTTTCACAGGTAAGGATCTATAGCTCTTCCCTGGATCCCCTGGGACCATGTATTGGGTGTAGACTAAATGTGTCAATCAGCACCAAATTCACCGTTTGCTGAATTCATATTGTCAATCTTTGAGCAGGGTGGTTCCCAAACCTCCATTCCCCCACCCACCCCAATGGGTCACATGAAAATTGCTGAGAGTTTTGGTGGACCTCTTAATTATTTTTCTGTTGTTGTAGGAATTCTAATGCACTGGGAGGTATGGCCTTAAATTTTATTTTTCCTAGGGTTGCTATATGTGCAGAATTTGCTGGACCCTCTTTTTTTTTTTTTTTTGCTAAAAAAAAAGGCTCCACAACTTTGGCCAATTTTTTTGAAATATGGCAACCCTAGTTAATGGGTTAACCAGAAGGTTGGTGGTTCAAGCCCATCCAGGGGCTTCTGTGGGCAGGATTATTTTTTAGCAAAATCTCAAAAAAAAGGAGAAGTTTTTGAGGTATTTTTAGGGAAATTCACCAAAATCTACATTTCCAACCTGGGTTGCAATACATCTGGATTTTTCTGGACATTTAAGTCATTTCTGCCTGGGCGCTGTTACAGTCTGCTGAATCCCGGCTACATCTGGGAAATTCCGAACATTAACTGACCCATTGCATCACATAATATAGTCATCTAATTGTCCACAGATGATTCTAAACTTCTAAATAAATTTCTAAATTATTTCCCACTGTATTCATATGTGAAACCAGCAGGAGGAGGCGATACTCCAGAGGCTGACTGACTGAATGTTGGGGGTGGAATGAAGGAAGAGTGCTATGAAAGATTGTCATGAAAAGGCTGCTAGAATTATGGCACACGAGGCCCTTTTTCAAATTCTGATAAGCAGTTTCATCCCCCTAGGATAATTCCAAAGACATTTGTATTCATAAGCAAATAAATGCATTGCATGCTGTGTGCTTTTAAAAATGGAGTCTTTCCTCAATGTTTTGTTGTATAACTCTATTATCCGATTTGTGCAAATTAATCGGCAGCTGTGACTAAATCATCCAGAACCTGCAATGAAACCTTTTTTAAAAAATAAAAAAGCAAGTATACACCAGTGTAAGAGAGCCAACTTTTCTGGACAACTCATTGCAGAGTTGGCATTTTATGGATTTTGTAACACCAGCTCCTGGGACAATGGTGCTCAGTCTTCAACATTCTTGCCTTAATCTAGCAGATCATTTGGGCATCCACTTAAGTGTTTTGCTGGATGGTGGCCAGATTACTTAAGACCTCAGCCATTGGGAAAGCGTTATATTGATTTGGCCATGCTAAAAGATTTCCCCCCTCTATTTTGTGGGCATAGCTAATGCATCAACAGCAGCAAACCCAGGAGATCTAGTTTTCTGATCTTTAGGGTGGATGGGAACCTTTCTTAGAAGGATCAGAAGCTGTCTAAACTCTAGAACAGCCTTCCCCAGTCTGCTGCCTTCCAGATACGTTGGGACTCAGCAGTGGCACAATAGTCAGGGACGATGGGAGCTGTAGTCCAATTGAAAACATCTAGAGGACACCAGGCAGGAGGAAGGCTGCTCTAGTAGGAGTCTTCCTCTGATCATGCCCCACTTGCTTTGCCCTTTGCTGTCCTCTGGATGAGAGCTACAGCACTTACTGTACCTGTGTTCCCTTTTAAGGAAAATGAATGCGAGGAATTAAAGCCCAGAACATGTACCACTTTAGATCTGCTTCACCAATCCACCTAAGTGCTCAAAGCGATGTGCAAATGAGAACTAACTTCAGGCTTGTCACATTTACAAATTCTTCTTCACAGGAAAGCACAAAAGAACCGGCGAGGGTTTTCGGAAGAGCAACTTCGTCAAGGACAGAACGTCATCGGTCTCCAAATGGGGAGCAACAAGGGAGCGTCTCAGTCTGGGATGACGGGATACGGCATGCCAAGACAGATCATATAGGTCACATTCTTCACCTCTAAACACACACTCACACAATCTACAGCATGGCCTGACTGGGGGAAAAAATATAGCTAGTTAATGTTCATGCTAAAAAGAAAAAAAAATCTGCTTCTAATTTTTCCCTTCTAAGATTTTTGGATTTCTTTTTCCAGCTGCAACCTTTCAACCTGAAATGTGGACCTGTGTGCTTGATGTGTACCACTTCGCACAGCACATTGATGCCCTGTGATGTTCGTTTCTGAACTATGCAAAGACTGTTTTTCTGTATTTATTTGCAGTTTGTTACCTTCTGTACTTGTGTCTTATTGAACTTGCTCTCTTGCACCTCGGCAATCTTCTTCTCCACTCTACTGGTGAAATAATTTGCTCTTCTAAAAATAAAAATAAATCAGGGGAAAAAACAATCTGGAAAAAGACTTGGTCTGTAAAGAGAGAAACACAAGGCTTTCTGTAGAGCAAAGCCAGGGTCTGATTTAATTGTTCCAAGAGGCAAGGAGGGAGAATATGTTTTGCAGTGTTTGATACCAATGAGAAGAATGTGCCTAACTTTGAGCTCTAACATGGGCTGTGATGCTGATGAGGATGATCCCAGTAAGGGGGGGGGGGTGACCAAACCTGCAGCTTCAACCTGGTGCTATATGTCCAGATCCGCTATACCAGGGATGGCCAACAGGTAGATTGCAAACTACTGGTAGATCGTGGGGTGCCTGTGGTATATCACGGTAGATCAGGGGACTGCTTCCACTCCCCCCCCCCAAAAAAAAACAACAACTTTGAGCTCCCCCCAAAAAGCTCAACAACTTTGACTTTCTAAGAAAAGTCCAACAACTTTGGTCAATCCAGTGGGTAGATCACCGCCAGCTTTTTTTATAGCGGGAGTAGATCGCAGTCTCTTGGAAGCTGGACAAGCCTGTGCTGTACCTAGAAGAAATGAATGGGCTGACCTAACACAGGAAAGGTTGAATGAGCCAAACTACCCTATATTTATTTTAGGCTTGGTATGAATGTTTGCTGTTGCTAAACTAGCTTAATGGGTGCTTCATCCAATATATTCTTAGCCCTGGAAAGGAAGGAGAAACACAGAAGAAATCTTTATTTAAAGAATCCCAGGCCAGCCACACACCCAGCAGGCACATCCCAAGCAGGCCCACCACACACCCAGTTTTTAATTTTGTTTTTTGGAAATACACCAACAGCATCCTTGAGAACCTTGCTGGGTATGGTGGATCCATGGAATCCAAGGACATGATGGAAGTGATGCCTTCATGGCCAGAGGCAGTAATGCTTCTGATGCCAGTTGCTGGATGCCCCATGAGGTGGGGATGCTGTTGTCTTGCTTGTGGGTTTCCTGAAAGCATCTGGTTGGCCACTGTGAGAACAGGATGCTGGAACAGGATCCTGCTCTAGAGGGTAGGACTCGAACCAATGGCTTCAAGTTACAAGAAAGGAGATTCCGACTAAACATACAGGAAAACTTTCTCACAGTAAGAGCTGTTTGACAGTGGAAAAGTCTCCCTCGGGAGGTGGTGGGCTCTCCTTCTTTGGAGGTATTTAAGCAAAGGCTTGGTGGCCATTGGTCATGGATGCTTTAGCTGGGATTCCTGCATTGCAGGGTCCCTTCCAATTCTACAATTCTGTGATTCTATGATTCTGTGACTGGATAGGCCATAATGTTCTTTTCATTGAATTGTAGAGTTGGAAGGGACCCTGAGAATCATCTGGTCCAACCCCCTGTAATGCAGGAATCACAACTAAAGTATCCATGACAGATGACCATCCAACCTCTGCTTAAAAAGCTCCAGGGGAGGAGAACCCACCACCTTTCATGGGAGTCTGTTCCACTCTTGAACAGCTCTTACTGTGAGAAAGCTCTTCCTGATGTTCAGTCAGAATCTCTTTTCTTGTAACTTGAAGCTGTTGGTTCGGATCCTACCCTCCACAGCTGGAGAAAACAAGCTTGCTCCATGTGACAGCCCTTTAGATATTTGAAGGTGGCTATCATATCTCCTCTCAGTCTCATCTTAGGCTAAACATATGGAGCTCCTTCAACCATTCTTCGTAAGGCTTGGTCTCCAGACCCTTGATCATCTTGGTTGTTGTCCTCTGCACATGTATCCTTCTTAAATTGTAATGCCCAGAACTGGACACAGTACTCCGGGTGTGGTCTAATAGAGCAGGAATATGTCTCCACATTGCCCAGAAACAGAGGGCTTCTTGCTGGCCAGCCTGATGATATGGTCAGACAATATGCAGAACACTGACAGTGACACCAAATTATCCTGAACATAAGAGTCCCAGGCTGCTCCGACCATGGGCACTTACTCTATTGGTTTATGACTTACCTTTCTAATTCATTCTCTCCTCCTCCCTTCCCATTACATCAGAAAGTAGGCAGGAGTGGGAGTCCTACAAGGCTTAGAGGGAGCATTTAAACATTTCTCTACACCCAATGGTCTCAAGGAAAATTGTCCCCCAACTTCTGGGGTTGGAAGGAGAATAGCTATTCCATTTCTAAAAGCATGCTTGTAAATTGTCTACATCTGGAAGTGCCCTTCTCCCAAATAATATAGAGAGTAAACACACAGCTCCTGTGTGATTCCCAACAGGCCTGCAGGAAGGCATCTGAGATCCAAATACTGCACTGTGCACACACAAGCATCCCTGGCCTTAGCATTAATCAGTCTAAATTTGGCACCATTCAGCCTGTTCCATTTTTAGAGAAATGTGATGCCATCTTCTTCCTCTATATACTGATTCTATGATGAATTATGGTTCAATAAAACCAGGCACAACTAAGATAATAAAGACTGCAATGGACAATAGGATCCTAAAACATCATCCGTCATACCCATATCCTGCTATATTTCAAAGAACACTTTTTGAAATGGCAAACGCTGAAAAGGTTTCTTAACTATTATAGGGTAAGACACATCATAAGGTATTCCGGACCTGCATTGTTCAGGGGTTTGTGCACTAGCAAAAGAACCTTGAACGTGGCACACGCAGCATTGCTGCCTGAGGCAGTCACCTCACTCTGCCTAATGGTAGGAATGGCCGCAGTGATAATCCGTAAAGCTGCATGCTTTGCCTGCTAGATGATGGCACATACTAAACAGAAGCTGCTCAAAGTCACATGATCATAGCAGTCCTCCGGTTTAGTTTTGGTCAGACAATGGCCTCCCACAAAAGCAAGAACCAGTATGCTTCTCTCTTCCTACATCCAGCCTGGTCTGCTCTGCTCTGAATGCGTCAGCCCAAGCAAAGCTTATTACAACAGGCAGGAAACACAATAAATCCTAGGATATCCAGTTAGCCAGTTCAATCAAATCAAGGCTTGGGAACATTACAGTAATACAATACAAGTAAGCTTTAATTGACAAAGGAGGGGAAAAGATGGAAAGAAGGATTCCGCCACTGCCCCCCCCACCGCTGCCACCACACACACACTGTGGGAGTTTGCTCATTAGCAAATGTGGCTGGTTTATTGTGAAACATTTCAGTTGTTCCTGTCACCCACTGTTACTAAGTAAGCGAGAGAAATGGTGTTGAAATGATCTTCTACATGCCTTTCCACACACCCCTTCCATTTACTGCTCATCTGCTCCCTCTTCTTCAAATCCCCATCTTTCAAGCCGGGTTGTAGCCATGGGAGGTTTTTGGGGACCTGGCTATTGAAGTGATTCAAGTTTCCTCCCTTAAATGGCCAGCTTTCACTAAAAATAAAAGTTCCTATGGAGATATAAAGATAAAAAGGTAAAGGTACCCCTGCCCGTATGGGCCAGTCTTGACAGACTCTAGGGTTGTGCGCCCATCTCACTCAAAGAGGCTGGGGGCCAGCGCTGTCCGAAGACACTTCCGGGTCACGTGGCCAGCGTGACATCGCTGCTCTGGCGAGCCAGAGCCACACACGGAAACGCCGTTTACCTTCCCGCTGCTAAGCGGTCCCTATTTATCTACTTGCACCCGAGAGTGCTTTCAAACTGCTAGGTTGGCAGGCGCTGGGACCGAACAACGGGAGCGCACCCCGCTGCGGGGATTCGAACCGCCGACCTTTCGATCGGCAAGCCCTAGGCGCTGAGGCTTTAACCCACAGCGCCACCTGCGTCCCGATATAAAGATATATCCCCATATAAGTCTGGCACTGTTTTACTTTAATCTTTTTTTCTCTCTTAATCATCCAGCAAAAGAGAAAAATAATCTTTGTGCTGATGATATTTTAGTATCCTATTGTTGGCTGCAGTTTTTATTATCTTAAAAGATGACTGGTTTTATTGTGTTTTATTTATCAATTTTATTTATTCATCATGGGTCCAATATATATTGAAAAAACAAAGTATTTTTTGTCTGAATTTAGCACCTTTTTTTAAAAAAAGGAAAAGGTTTATGTGTTCAGGTACCACTAGATTCATGCCTATATCCTCAAGCTGCAGTAACTTAAACTCATCCAAGCAATAGCAGCTAGCTGGGAATCATTGATGGCTATACTATATTCAGAGTGACATCTCAGTCAGAACAGATGTGAAGGATGTTATCTTAGAAGCGATTAGTAAACATTCTCAGTGTACAGTTTTCTGAGAGAATCTGCATCAGGGATGGGAAACCTGTGGCCCTTCAGACAGGGCCAGTCCTATCATTAGGCAATGTGAGACAGCTGCCTCAGGCAGTCTATAATCAGTTCTGTATGCACAATGGGAAAAGGAGCACCATCTAGTCCTTAATCTCAGGCAGTGAAATGTTTTGAGCCAGCCCTGCCTTCAGATGCTGGGGAACTCCTAACACCCAGCAGTGCCAGCCAGCCAGCATGGACAGAGATGTTGGGAACTGGCATGCAGCAATATCTGCAGAGTCATGGATTAGCCCTGCCAATCTACCTCAAGTAGAGTCTCCATGAGTCAGCTCTGTGTCTTTAAGGGAGATCTTTCAGAACCTGTAAGAACAGCCATTCCACTGGCCAGTTTTGAATGGAAAAGTGACCCTCCCATCCTTCCAGGTGACTGGAAAATTAACATTTCCAGCTTCGTGTGTGTTTCACCCACACCCAGACGATAGTTGTTCAGGGCTGCAACCTAAGGTCTCTGTCAATGCATCATCTGTGACCTTAAATAATGTTATAAAATAGAGACTTACTGCTGCGTTGGAGCAGCAGGAATAAATATGGCTAGAGTTGTGATGAATTTAGTATTGCATACTGTGCTGTGACCTTTAGTTCTAATGAGATTTCTCTGGAATGGCCCCCATGATAGAAATTCTCTCTTGCTGCCCTGATAATGGATCAATCCTAGCAGAAAATGATTAGTGGCAGCAGATAGACAATGCTTTGGAGCTGAGGCCTGTAACTGTATAGTCTGGAGCACAGGCAGATCTTCTGCTCAGAAGAAGAATCAACAAAATATAATCCTTTCATTGTCTAGTGTCTTAATATTTGCTGATATGGTCAACAACCAAAGGGAAGTCAGGAAAAAGAAAGGAAAATATATACAGTATTTGCTTTGGGACATCTTCATTCTCTTCTGTTTTGTCTTATTTAGTAAGCATGTAAACAATAACAGGTATACATAAATAACCCATTTAAAATGTGTATCATTCAAAATCTCAGATACAACGTAATCTGTGGACCTATTGCAGCCAACCTTTTAATAGCTGTGCATGCAATGAATTCTTATACTTTGGCAATCCTGGTTTGTATAAACAAGCACTGCTGAATCAGGATAGGCTGAATGAGAGCTTGCTCATACAAATCAACCTTTAGTGATTTATGATTTAGTTGATTATATAAATGACTCTGAGATTTTCCCAGATATTTGCCTTGTTGCTGTGTGTGCAGTTGAGACAAAGACAATTTTTGCTATTGATAATGTTCATTCAATAAATCATGCATATCAAAGGAGGATTGGATTGTAAGTAGCGGGAAATATACAAGTCACACGGCTTCACACATGATAGAGATATGGCAATATATTTATAATCTTTGGGGCTTATTATGTCTATGGAACTGTAAGCTATTAACTGGTTAACATTTCCCATTTGGAGGACAGTTTCTAAAAGCCACATGTCCATGTCCCTAAGCTATCTCTTGCTAAAGTGCTTGTTCAATAATGTGTGAAATGCAATGAAGTGTGATGGGTTTGCACATGACTGCTTGGTTTCTGTTGATGGGTAAAGGAAATTATAAAGGAGCAAACAGAGGCCTGAAATGCTAATTTAGTTTGGTTATCAGTCCGGTGCTTTTAGAAGTGACTAAACTATTGTTTTAGGTAGAATTCTTATAATTCCTAAGATATACTATAGGTCTTGGCTAGTGAGCAATCCACTGGGATTTCACTTTTTGAAGATCATTTCTCAGTCTTGAGCAGCAGCAAACTGAAGGAGCCAACCTGGATCTTAGTAGTTTCTGGGCCACCAATCTATTCAATATTATTATCGCCTAGCTTTTAAGACTGGCGGTATGAAGGATGGGATGTTCTGTGGAGAGAGGAGATTCCTTCCCATTGATTCTTCCTCCCATTGCTGCAGTCCTGCTCCTTCACCATCCAACTTGTCTTGTCTCCTGCCAGGGATGCTACGTAATCTCCCTGTGCTTTGGTTCCTTCCCTTTCAGCTCCTTGGGTTGTATAGTGTGGTTTGTTGTCTGCTGCAACAAACTGGTGTGTAGGTCAACCAAAGATTAGAAGGACTCCTCTCTTTCAAAAAGACCCTCCATGTAACAGAGATAGCACTGAAAAGAGATGTTAGTCAACACAGTTCAGCTGACCTAAACTGTCCATCACAGCATCATCTCTACAACAGGGGCACTCTGGTCTGTGGTCGCTACTGTTTTTTATGCAAGGGCCACATTTGCCCTTAATGAATCTTCTGGGGGCTACTCCACACAAGAGTGTGCACATATCTTGCAACCAGCGATGGCTGGTAGGGTGAAAGGTTGGGAGACTGACAGCAGATGGAGTCAGAGCCAATGACAGGAGGAGACAACAAATTCTAATTTTGCCCCCATCCTCCTCCCTGCTGGTTTCTACATGAGCAGCAATGCAGACTAAGGAGGAGGAAGCTAACAGGCCTTGCCACTCCTGCAGTGTGGGTCTGGCTGAAGCTGGTGGGGCAGAGCCCCATTTGCTCCTATGAAACACTGCTTGTAATAATAAATATAGTTGAGTATGAAAGGATTAGCATATTGTGTAAACTGATGGCATCCCATTCCTTGCAGATGTGAGAATTAAAAGGTATTGGCTAAACAACAAAGGGGCAAAAATGCAGTTTTGTCTGCTGCTGCTGCTAATTGTGATAACAGTGATGGTTTTAAGAATTAGAGTGAAAGAGTAAAATGTTGCGAGGTTCCAGATGGTTTGTGAAAAGGCTGAATAATTGCTAGTATAATCACTCATTCGCCTAAGTGGGATTCTCAAAAGATGGCAAGAATCTGGAGTGGCTGCCATAATAGTTGGAACAGAAGTCGCTTTCTAAACTGCAACATTCAACCAGAATGCTTTTTGTGCTACAGCGGGAAGACTGCCCTAAATGTTTGATGGGCAGTGAATCTGAGCCCTGTGAAATGCTGAGCTGTCCAATTTCTCACAAGGAATGGGTCGAGAATTCGGTTAGGCTTCTGAATGCCTGGAAAAGAATCAGCTGCTCAATTTCTGCTCGTCATGCAGCTGTTGAAAGGCACAGGAGCATTGCCAGAATAAAAAGGATGGAAATGTTCCCTAACTCTATAGAACAAGAGAACACCATCCCAGCAAAAGAAGAAATTTCTAGTGTGAAGATTACATATCTTGAGTTAGAGCCTTTAAATATCACACAAGGCAGTTATATCCCACAAGGAGGTTTAGAATCAGAGTTTTCCTTCTCTTAGATGGACTACCTTCCCAGGTTCATGAGCCCCATCTGCCCCTCACTTCCCTCTGCAGCACATGCAGAAACTGCCTTCTTGACCATTGAACCCACTATTGGTCTCATCTCCTCCATTTACCAGAATCTGTATTTGCATGCAGGGGAAGTCCCTAAGTCATTAAGGGTTTGAGACCCATTGGCTACCCTCACTTGGTTTTGCCGGCCAGTTGAAGATGTTTCCAGGGTGTGGCCACTGTTGTTGTTGTTGTTGCTGTTAATAATAATAATAATAATAATAATTTGCCATCCAGAGGGGGAGGAGAGGAAATGAGAGTCTTGTTGCATGACTCTGTTGCTACAGCATTGGATACACAGCCCCTTTTTAATTGCTTTTGTAGTCAATTTCATAGCACAATTTTCCCCTGTCCTATAGGACAATGCTGTAAATCAATAAACTAATATATTCTGAACTGTTTATACTGTTTGTTTTTGCTGCTCCCCCTTTTTACGCACAGGGTCCCTTTTGCAGACAACCATTCAACACACAACTTGGCATACAACTACAAGAGCAATGTCTTAAAGGGATTCTTGTTCACATGATATGTGTATTATGTGTTAAGCATGAATTCTGACAGAGAGCTCAGAAGAAAGAATGCTGTCTGGCTGCCATTGTCAGTATTGCAAGGCCACTGCTATAAGTGCCACATGTGCCTCTCACTCACAATAGGCTGTGCTTTGAGAGCAGCAACTGGGTAATGTGAGCAGTCCCTTAAGAATTTGAATCTACGATTTTCTGTACCTTGAATTCCCGCCGGAATAGGTTGATGCAGGCAAACTGGATCCACAGAAGTAGATAAAGGTAGCATTTCACAAAGCAATGAGAGATTGCTGGCTTCAGTTGAATAAAAGCAGCTTTAGGGATTCGTATAGCAAAGAATTGTGATACTCTCTGATGCCTGACCTTCTGAAACTGTGTCTAGAGAGATGGACCTAGTTTACAAATTTGGCAAATCACTTACATGGCTTTAAGTTGATTTTACGCTTATGACATATATCTAGATGAACTTGCCATTCAATAATGGAATCGACACAAGATAATATCACCAAGGCAACTATCGGTAATCAAACAACAAACGTCCATAAAAATGGCAAGTAGTTTCTTTCCCAAATAGGTTTTATCTTAAACAATAACAAGCACAGTAAATAAAGAGTTCACCTTTAATATATCAGTGGTTCAGTGCTCATTTCTTCTCCTTCCAAAATAAATTTTATCTTGAACAATTGCAAATGAGAGTCCAAGTGTGATATAACAGTGGTTCAGTGCTTGGACATCATTCCGGTAATCTGACGTTTCATCGCTAAAGAGCTTAGTCATCGATAGTAGTACATAACAAACAAGAGAAGACAGTATGTAAATGACTTAAAGCAGGGGTATATCTGTCCCCAGGGGACGCGGGTGGCGCTGTGGGTAAAACCTCAGCCTCTAGGACTTGCCGATCGTCAGGTCAGCGGTTTGAATCCCCGCGGCGGGGTGCGCTCCCGCTGCTCGGTCCCAGCACCTGCCAACCTAGCAGTTCAAAAGCACCCCCAGGTGCAAGTAGATAAATAGGGACCGCTTACTAGCGGGAAGGTAAACGGCGTTTCCGTGTGCTGCGCTGGCTCGCCAGATGCAGCTTGTCACGCTGGCCACGTGACCCGGAAGTGTCTGCGGACAGCGCTGGCTCCCGGCCTATAGAGTGAGATGAGCGCACAAACCTAGAGTCTGTCAAGACTGGCCCGTATGGGCAGAGGTACCTTTACCTTTATATCTGTCCCCATCTGCCTGTTTTCCATCAGGAGGAGCACAGAAAGAGGACAGTGTCCTTCACTTTGTTGAGCTTTAGAAATGACATGATGGGGCACCACCACACACCTGACCTCCAGTCGGTCATGTTGCTGTTGCTTGCCAGGAGGCAGGGGGCACTGGAGAGGTTGCTGTGATGCAAACACACCAGCAGAAGTGTTGGATAGGCTCTGCCAGTGCATTTGGACTGCACTGAAGTTGCCACCACCACTCCCTCTACTTCCCAGGGTACATAGGAACCACCTCCTGGGGTTTGAGGGGTCTTCAGCCCCCCAAAAAAATATTTGAGGAGGCCGAGGGCCCAAAAGTTGATGGGAATTGCCATTCAAGTGGTGTGTTTGCACCACATCATGTGATTGATTATGCGGGGTGGGGCTTGCCTGTTCCCCTGCCCCCAATATTTTATTCAAGTTGGCATTCCTGCCAGTAAGCAATAGGAAAATGCCCATCTGGAGGTCACATGCTTACCACTGGTATGGCACACTACACAAAGGCTGTTTTAAAGTAGCAGCTGATAGCACATGGCCAGATTGTTTGCATCCTGCTGACTGGATGATAGTCACCCTGCCATCTCAGACCTTTCATGCTGGGCGCTTGCAGTCCTGTTTTGTTAGATGACTCTGGGTTTTAGAATTATGAGAGAGGGAAAGAAATATCTCTGCATCTCCTTTCTCCAAGCCAAGCATAATTTTTGCACCACCACACAGCCCCTGGGAATCACAGGTGACTTTTGGGCCATTATTCCAAGGAAGTGAACCCAATATTTTAAGCCAATTTCAGATCTATGTTGCTTTAGAGTCCACTAATTCCAAGCACAAGGATCTTTTTACTATTTAAGGCTTTATTCCTAGCCCTACTTACCTGTGGGGAAAACCCCACTGAATTCAGTAGGACTTCAATCTGTATCTGTATCTCTTTCCTGCAGAATGGGACTGTCACAAGTGGTACAAAATAATAATCAAATCCATTTTCTGTATAGTGTACAAGAACCTCCAGGGGAAAAGACCACTCCCTTTTTATGGCAAAAAATAAATAAATAGACAAATAAAATGCTTGTCAGAGACAATGATGTCAATATATATTTTTAGCACAATTAAATTTAGTATTGTACTCTCTTTCCATCTTCTTGATTTCATTTTTTAAAATCTTTCTCACTGAAGGGAAAAGCAGGATTAAGTAAATCTCAATATATATGGAATACCTGTTTCCAGCAAAGTATAGGAGTGGTTTTTGTTTTGTTTTCTATGCTGGCAAAAAGGTGCTTTTCAAGATGTCATAGGCTACATAATTTTAATGGAAGTGAAATGTTTGGGTTTACTTCTACATCTAAAAATAAGCTATTGAGCTGATGACTAAGCTTCCTTGCTCATTTAAGAGCCTATCTTTAAATACAATAATGGTTCAATCACCTGGGATACATATTCCTAATTTTGGAGGAAATTATTGATTGAATGAAACTGAAGGCAGTGTCCTTGTCTGTCTTCTTTGCGATATGAACTATGGAGAACAAAAAGTCATTTGGCACCTCAAAGACTAACAAACCTGTTATGGCACAAGCTTTCATGGACTGCAGTCCACTTCACCAGATGCATGATGTAATCCTAAATTGGCAAGCACCTGTCCATAGGGGGTGGAAATGCAGAGGAGATGGAGGCAGTAACAGATTTTACTTTCTTGGGCTCCATGATCACTGCAGATGGTGACAGCAGTCACGAAATTAAAAGATGCCTGCTTCTTGGGAGAAAAGCAATGACAAACCTAGACAGCATCTTAAAAAGCAGAGACATCACCTTGCCAACAAAGGTCTGTATAGTTACAGCTATGGTTTTCCCAGTAGTGATGTATGGAAGTGAGAGCTGGACCATAAAGAAGGCTGATCACCGAAGAATTGATGCTTTTGAATTATGGTGTTGGAGGAGACTCTTGAGAGTCCCATGGACTGCAAGAAGATCAAACCTCTCCATTCTTAAGGAAATCAGCTCTGAGTGCTCACTGGAAGGAGCTAAGGCTCTAATACTTTGGCCACCTCATGAGAAGAGAAGACTCCCTGGAAAAGACCCTGATGTTTGGAAAGATGGAGGGCACAAGGAGAAGGGGATGACAGAGGACGAGAGGGTTGGACAGTGTTCTCAAAGCTACAAACATGAGTCTGACCAAGCTGCGGGAGGCAGTGGAAGACAGGAGTGCCTGGCGTGCTCTGGTCTATGGGGTCACAAAGAGTCGGACACGACTAAACGACTAAACAACAAAAGGTCAGGGGGCATGAAGGGCAAAAACAGAAGAGTACAGCAATTAGCAGGAAACAGACTAGTGACAGTGGAAAATACAGCATTGGTAATAACACAAACATTCTGGCATTGGTAAGCCAATTAGCACTAGTTGATGAAAAAATACATTCACACTTCCACCGCTAACAGTTTCAAAGTTGACAGGAACAGCATCTTCGAACCATCAACTGCCTGTTCTCAGCATCTGTTACTCCAAGATAAACCGTTCAAGAGACTGTTGATATATCACATCAATGGAAAGGGAAGCTGATGAGACTTTCTTTTGGTCACTTGGATGAAAGGGTAATGAAGCAAAAATGTTAGCCAATAGGAATTGATGCCTCTTCTGTGTCCTTAAAATGTCACAGGGAGCTGAATGGATGATTAGCTATAATATGTGCTCTGTTACCCTTTCAATATCCGTAGCCTATCATAGAGAAGAAATATGCAAGATTCATCTACGTAAGTTCATTTCAATTTGCTGGATTACACTTGTTACAACTGCGTTATAAGCCAGACGTTTTATTCTCGAAGCTTTGTTGGTGACGGTTACATATTGGGTCTGGAAACACTATGAAACTTCTTTTTTTAAGGAAAGAAAAACCCCACCAGTCTTTAATTTTCACAAGTCAAATGTTGAAATTCAGCAAAAATCGATGAACTTCAATTACAAGCTGGATATTAATCAACAAAAGAATCTACTGCCAGCCGTAAGAGTCAAAGATCTGAGCTGCCTATGTGTTCGATTGTGAGGAATATCCCTCAAGGAAAGAATTGAAATCTAGTTGTATGTGGTGGTGGTAAGGGACCATTTTCCCATGATGTTGGGCTTCTTTAATATTGTGCTGGTCCTGCTACAATGCAGGATGGTCCTGTTGGATATGAAGACAGTATAAAGAAACAGCTGGGCTGAATTATCTTTGCAGCTGGTGTGACAGGCAAGAGCCACAGTGTCCTCTAGTGGTTGTGAGTTCCAATTAACACAGGAGACTGACTTATAGCAGGCCAGCCCACTGGTCAGTCACATATTAGCTACTCTGACCAGCTGCAAGGCTTCCTGGAAGAGGTCATTATACCTGCAGAACATGTACTCTACCACTGAGCTCTCTGCTGCCTTTCCCAGCATCTCACAGGACAGTTTACAAAGATGGTTGAACTTTCAGGAATAGCTCCTTATCTGTTTTTGGAAAGGGCTAGGGGTAATGGCAAGAGTTTTCTTGGCTTTGCGTTACTAGCTCTACAACTCCACTAAATCTGTGCTGTTTGTGAGCAGCGGTTCACTCTGTACGACATATTAGGGCATGCCATTAGGGGGTGAAACGTAGTTTTTGCCATTTACTTCAGTGAGGAGTCTTAAAAACATGTTTTTTGGTGTGAAGAATTCAAATATGCTGTAAGTTTTGTGGTCGGACAACACTCAGCTTGGTCAAGGTTTGATGAAGGACCACATAAACTGCTTTCAGAAAACCCAAGAACTTTAATTTCACCTTCTGCAAATGTCAGGTAATGCTAAATAATAGTAATAAGAAATAATATTGATATATAATATAACTACAAGTGCTAGGCAATCATTTTTAATTATTTCTATGCAATTTTACGCATGCTTTACTTACCAAGCAAAGCTAAATTATATTAATTTAACCAGAATAACTTTTGAATTCCCAAGTCATGTTACAACTTTTTAGCACCACTCATTTTTAAAATTTGAAAGTCAAAAACTTCAGTCAAAATGCCCTAATGTTATATACAGGAGATGTGGTAGGACTGAGTTTCAGCTTCATGCATGCCTCTGACCTGGGTTGTATACCCTAACCACACAACCAGCTCATCTGTTATCATTTATTTTCTTTATACAAGTTACATACCAGTTAATATAAAAAAGCTCCCTCTGCTATCCTCATGTGACCCCCTGCACCTCACCCCCATCTGCCTCAAGGGGCTAGAGAAATAGATTTGGATGGTGGCCCAGGCTCACACCTGATTATCTTGCAATGTTCTACCACAGTTTACTGTTATATTCAAACAGGACTGCTAAACTACTTAACGTCTGCAGCATAGTTATACTCTTAGATTGATGTGCGAACCTGAATGTTCTGTTTAATTGAAAGAAGCAAGGGATAAATCACTAAGAGGAGGCAAAGGGTATCAAAAGGCCACATCCATCTAGGTTCAGAATTAGGTTAGTGCAAAAAGATCTTAGGCAACCGACATGCAGAACTCTGCTGTTCTAGTGATGCCCAGCTGCAATGCCAGCATCGCCATGTGCAGTGCATAGGAACCAACTCCCTGGACCCCCGCAAAGTTGATGGGCATTCCCATTCAAATGATGTGTGTGCACTGTGTCATGTGATAAATTATGTGGGGCAGGGCTTTCCTGGGCCCCCACAATACTTTATTCAAGTTGGCATCCTTGGCGCAGTACTGGGTTTCCCAATAAGCACACTAAGCACTTGCTTAGGGCACCTACGAAGTGGGGGCACCAAAAAAGGAGATTTTTAAAAAATAGAATTTAACATTTGATGTTTCAAAAACAACATGGAAGTAGTCGTCAAAAACAGAACTTTGTGAGACTTCTTTACACCCCATTCCCTCTTCTTTCCCTGCTGTTCTGTTTTAATTACTTTTAATTACTTATCCTTACCTAAACCAGCAGGCACCCCGAGAGGCGCTGCCATTGAAAGGTGTCTAAGCCTTGCTGCTAACAATGTTAAAGTATACATAACATACAAATACAATTTTTTTTTATGTCCTATAGTATTAGGAAGATAATTTGAGCAGCCAAATTTGGAGTCCAGTGCTGCCTGATAATGTTTTGTTTCTTTTGAAATGTTCACAGCAGCAGCAGAAAAGGGCAGATGAAATTACCAATGGAAATTCTTCGATGTAAATTGATGCCACCCCAGGAAAGTCTGCTTTAACGGTGTTACCAGTTCTTCTTCAAGCATAGTTTCTAACAGTCCTTGGCAGTAGATCCCTGCAGCTCTCATTGTGCGAGTTCTGTTTATTTGTTTGTTTGCTTGCTTGCTTGTTTGCAAAGAATCAGCCTCCTGCAATGGACGAACAAGGCAGTGACAGACCTGCTAATCCTGAAGATGAATTAAGTGTAAGTAAGTAAACTTGAAATGCACTGCAATGTTGTGCCTGGTTGAAATAACAATGTGTTCTGTTTATCATATACTTGCTGAACCCATGAATTATGAAAGCGATATCTGGGAACTAATTGGCGCTGTCAATGCTGTAGCTGATTTTAACTGGTTTTTTAGGTGAAATATGATGTGCATTTATTTACATGCAATTGATAGGGCACGAGATCAGCCCTTGAGAACTGATGGCAGGAGATTCGCATCAGGAGGCGGAGTGAAGTTCTGTTAAAACTTATTTCATTCCTGGGTGCAATTTTTGAAAAACAAATCAATTAATTATACAGCATATCTAAATATAGTTCGCATTCAGCTAGTTGGCATAGTAACTGCTATCCTGGACTGCTGACAGGTGGTTAAAAGGAAGAGGAGGACTTAAATAATTCAGTGTTCTGTGATACTTAAATTGCTTTATTAATGGGAATGAATTCTACAATGCATAATCAGAGGTGGCACAAGCGAGGGGGCAGGGAGACACATTGTTCTTTAACCGATTAAAGGAATAATTTGAGATACTTAAATTGTAGCAGTCAGCTAT
Source organism: Podarcis tiliguerta (assembly GCF_965153285.1). Lineage (NCBI taxonomy): Eukaryota > Metazoa > Chordata > Lepidosauria > Squamata > Lacertidae > Podarcis > Podarcis tiliguerta. The sequence continues at coordinate 36,853,315 of NC_139537.1, forward strand.
GAAATTTGCTGGATAAAGTAACCGTGCTGAAAATGCACTGTTCTGCTGTTGGTGTCTGACCAAATAGTATGATGGAAGGAAAAGCAAGGAAGTTCAAAAGAGTTTATAGTCCCTGTGAAATATTTAAAGGGAGAAAGGGTTGACCAGGAAAAATGTGAAGCCCTGTTAATAGGATTTGACTTATATCCTTCCCTTCTTCACAAAGAAGCACAGGACACTTTGGATATGGGAGATGGCCCTTTTTGAACTGAGTGTTTCAATAGCAAAAGGTGCTTATTTGATGGCTACTGATAGCTGGAAAATTGAGCAGTAATGACAGTTGATGCCTGGTGGCTGCTATGTACTGACTCCGCCTCACCTGCTTGGGCTGGAGAGAAACGTTTTGTGCTGTAGCCAGCAAAGTAAAGGGAGGGGGAAGCAGATGTGGCATTATTTGCACGGATTTATAAAATTATTATTATTATTAGTAGTAGTAGTAGTATTTACAAATTGTAAGTACCAACCTTAGTGCTGCATGTGTAGGGTGCTTCAAGCCTATCACTTCACCAGATTCCAGATTGTCATCTCTGCTGATTGTGTTGAAATTCTTTGCTGCTGGTATGTTATTTTATATAGTGCACAAAGGACACAGTAGTAAAATAACAAACAGACCATGAGAAACAGTTTTAGGAGTGTATGGTGGCCCTAACTGAAAAGTAAGACTCATTGAGATTTACATTTGTGTAAGCATATCGGGATTGTGTGGGATATCACAACTGCTGTGGCATTTTGATGAAGGACCACACCGATGGCAGAAATGGCAGGGAAGGCATGCCATTCAAGTGTGGAATGAATATGTCTGCCTTTGGGAAATGCTGAACTGAGAGATACTGGACATTTATCTATGTGATTCTTTCCCCCCTCTTTGATTAAGGTATCAAATGTATCAGTACAAATGGCAGATTCAGAAGAAAAGTGGGAAAGAATTGCAAGGAAACTCAATAGGTCAGCAAAATCAAAGAGGAAAGCCAAAAGAAACAAGTCTCTCTGGAATTTTCAAAATAAAATCATCCTGTTTACAGTGGTCCTCTTCATTGTAGGTGTTATAACTTGGACGTTATTGTGGCTCTTTATTGGTGAGTTTCTGTATCTCCATTGTAGGCAATGCTTTATGAGGCCTTTCCCCATATTTACATTTAAAGAACACTCATAGAGGTATAAACAATGCTCTAGAAAATCGTTTTCTATTATGTTGCTTTTTATTGGCTCTAGAAAAAGGTTTTACAATGGAGGCTGCTTTTCTCCTTCAGAAGATGTGTATGTCGGAATGTCAGTTAAAAGAGAATCCTAGCAGCATTTTGGAAAACCTGTTCCTCAGAGCCCAACATTTAACTAGATACAGTGGTACCTTGGGTTAAGTACTTAATTCGTTCTGGAGGTCCGTACTTAACCTGAAGCACCACTTTAGCTAATGGGGCTTCCTGCTGCCATCACGCCGCCACTGCACAATTTCTGTTCTCATCCTGAAGCAAAGTTCTTAACCCGAGGTACTATTTCTGGGTTAGTGGAGTCTGTAGCCTGAAGCGTATGCAACCTGAAGCGTATGTAACCCGAGGTACCACTGTATAGGAGAGTAGTCTGGATGAGAATTTGTTTCTATAGGGTGTGCACCCACAGCTCAAAAGTGAGAGGAAGGTCTCCATTAGCTATTCTTCTTCTTAATGAATTGTCCTCCACCATAACCAACCAAAACCCAAGTTTGTGTGTGTGCTTTATGTCATTTTCTGCAAATGCATTTCTTCCTTGTTTTGCTTCATGATTGAGACTGGGCTATTGCATTATTTTTCTGGCTCTATAGTGAAAAACTTTTTAAAGGGCAAAATGCTAATATATTATTATGTAGTGAAATTCCAACATACTAAGGAAAACCTGGTTATCATGTGGGGGGCTATTGGCTAGTGTCTGTGCCCTTGACAAGATACTTTCCCCAAAGCAGTTTACTTGTTTTTAAAATGAGTCGTCATTATATGTAAGGATCGACACACACATGAATAGATATATGCTGCTTTAATATTCTTAAAGTAGTACTTTGTCCAAAAGATAAGGCGACACACATGACTGATTACTGATCTACCATTCAGATTTCAGGACTGTGTGCAAGACTGCACAGACTATCATTGTGTGCTACCTGGTTGGTGTTGACCTATATCAGAGCCTTCTTGGTAGCAGTTCTCTATCTGTGAGATGCCTTCCCTGGTGAGGTGTATCTGTCTCCCTTATTATTAACATCAAGGAAAGTCTGAAAAACATCCCTGTTCATCCAAATGTTTGATGGCTGAAATATACTATTCCTGGCAACCTTGACATTATTATTATAAGCTATTAGGATACGTTACTATTTTAAACTTTTAAAAATGTATTGTTTTGATGCTTTGTTGTGCTCTTTTTATTACCATAATCAAAAAAGGAAAAATAAAAATAACACTCACCTTTTGTTTTACAGTTCAGGCAGAAAACAAAGATGCACTGTATTTTGTTGGATTATTTCGTGTTGCCAACATTGAGTTTCTCCCAGAGTATCGGCAGAAGGAATCCAGGGAGTTTCTCTCTGTTGCACAGAATGTGCAGCAAGTGGTAAGAAAAAAACGCCAACCCTTGTGTTCCACATTATCACCAAAGCATATGCAATAATCAGCTGGTTGTGTGGACCCAGCAATCCTTGTCTTTTGTAGTGTGTCAATAAAGGGAGATAACACATTCTGGAATTTTCTCTCCATGTCGTATTTGCAGTACCATAGAAAGATTACTGCTGGATCAGGATGAAGGCTCACCTAGTCCAGCATCCTGTTCTCACAGTGGCCTGAAACAGAACTCTCCCTGCTGGCATTTCCTAGCAACTGGTATTCAGAGTAATACTGTCTCTGGCTGTGGAGGTAGAACATAGTCATCATGGCTTGTAGACACTGTTTGCCTTATCCTCCATGGATTTGTCTAATCCTCTTTTATAGCGAAGTTGATGGCCATCACTACAATGCTACAATGTCATGCAGTCTTCCCAGGGAAAACAGAGAGAGAGAGAGAATCATAGTGTAGAGTGGACCCTGAGGGTCACCAATCCAACCCCTTGCTATGCAGGAATCTCAACTAAAGAATCCAGGACAGATGGCCCTCCAACCTCTGCTTTAAAACCTCCAAGGAAGGAGACTCTAAAAAGTTTAGAGTGAGTCCATTCCACTGTCAAACAGATCTTACCACCAGAAAGATCTTCCTCATGTTGAGTCAGAATCTCCTTTCTTGTAACGTGAATCCATTGGTTTGGGTCTTCATTTCCAGAGGAAGAGATAACAAGCTTCTTCCATCCTCCATGTGACAGTCCTTTAGATATTTGAAGATGGCTATCCTCTCTCCTCTCAGTCTTTTAGCCAGGCTAAACGTACCCAGCTCCCTCAACCGTTCCTCATAAGGCTTGGTTTCCAAACCCTTGATTGTCTTGGTCACCCTCCTCTGTGCATGTCAAGGATTGTTAATAGCCTTCTTAAATTGTGGTACTCTGAACGGGACACAGTACTCCAGGTGTGGTTCACCAACACATACATGCAGTTAATGAATGCAGTTATACTGAGTCAGACCATTGGTCCATCCAGCTCAGTATTGTCTACACAGATTAGTGGCAGCTGTCCAGGGTTTCAGGCACGAGTCCCTGCTAACCCTCCCCGGAGATGCCAAGGATTGAACTTTAGACCTTCTGCATGCAAAGCAGATGCCCAACCACTGAGCTGCAGTCCTAATGTGGCTTCTTGAAGGAGTACACAGCTTTCAAAGAACTAAATTCAATAGAAAGAGGGAAGTGGAAGGGCACTGCTGATGGGTGGGGGTTCAATAATGAGTGCTTGAAATGGTGCAAAGGAGAGCAAAGGCATGAGCCTCAGTCTTTAATAAATATCCTTAAAATACAAGATGTGTCTGTGTGCATGAGTTATGCTGCACAGTCACTATCCAGTAGGTCCCATGCAACTTATACAGCCACATCCCCAAAATAAATGGGTCTTGGTGGGCTGGATAGCTCAAAACCAACTGACCAAGCTTTCAGCACTGTTTGCTGGTCTTCATTGTATTTCCCCTTTCTCTTAACTCACTGTCTCTGTTATTTACTGGAATACCAGCCAAGAGCTGGAAGAAAAACATGATTCCCAGGGAGGCACCACTTCCCAAGGATTCCTTATGCTTTACATTGAAAATGCACCTGTTTACATAGGCATTCCCTCAATCTCTCAATCTGAGTCTTCTGATTTACTGTAATCACGGTGCTTTCTTGATAGAATTGTTTTACTGCATATTTTATAGATGTGCATATTTTAATTTTTAATGAGATTGATTTATTGCATAGTTTAAATATGGATGCTTATATTTTAATGTTTGCATGACTGGGTGGGATTTTTGTGCGCAATCTTGCTTAGAAGTCTATATTGGCATTAATATGAGTAATGCAGTCAACAACTTAAATAACTTGTCATAAAGGTACCATAAATCTCCAGTACTCCCTCCTTCAAAGCTGAGAATGATATCCTTGTTATAAATAAACAGGGCTGCTGAATCTGCTGTACTGCATATCAGGCAACTCTCAGGGTGCTTCCAGACTTTTGCTATTTTGGGGCAGGATTCAATCACATACAGACAAATTAAGGTTGCACAATTAAAGTTGATTTGAAGGTCTTGCATAACCTATTTCCTTCCCCTAAAGATCAACTCTTTATGGTAAGAAAAGTAATAGGGGAATGTACCAGAAACTGTGGGGGTAACAACTCCTTGACACAACATTGTCTAACCTCCCCACAAAGAAATCAGAATAAATGCTCATTAAACAGCCAACATTGTCTAATTGCCCTGCAAAGAAATCAGGATGAATACTCAATAAACCAGTGATCTGGAAGTGCCCTCAGCAAGATTAATTTTAATTTAGTCTGTGTGGGATTGCCCAACCATTCTGTGCATCTTCTCTTTCAGATGAACTTGGTATATACCAAATCTGCTTTCTCCAAATTCTATAAGCAATCCATTGTCTCAGATGTCAGGTGGGACATATTTTCCATTTCATTTGTGGCTGGGGGTCTTAGCGAGAAATAATGTCATGTTGCAGCATTTACTACCCTTGTACTGTCTCTTGTTGCAAACCAAAAGCCTCATCATATGTGACCAAATCCAAACACAGAAAGCACTCCCATGTCCCATAAAGTATCTTACATTTTAAAAATGTTGGTACATTAAAAACAACAGTAACAGCAACAACAATGATGAGAAAAGCTATAGATTTTCAAGCACCTGAGTCTCAGAAGGGCCGTGATGTAATTTCTTTTTTCATTTGATTTCAGTAACAACAACAATGGGGGTCTTCTTGTCCATTTCTGGATTGTGTTTGTGGTGCCACAAGCTAAAGGCCAAGTGTTTTGTGAAGATTGTGTAGCTGCTATTTTAAAGGACTCAATTCAGACAAGCATCATCAATCGAACCTCAGTAGGGAGTCTTCAAGGCCTTGCTGTCGATATGGACTCCATTGTGCTTAGCGGTTGGTATCCCTTGGCAGTTGCTATTTTTCCTCTGAAGAAAGTGAACCTTCTGGCACAATTAATAGCTTGCTGTACTGAAAAAAAAACTAGAATCCATAACTTTTGCCTCTGAAATAATCACCTCATGGAACTGGAAAAGCAGAATTGCTATGTGGAGATCTGAACAGGGCCTAATGGTGCTAATCCAATTTTCGCTCAACAGGGTGATGGTGATAATTGGATTTATGTCCCTTTGTGTTTATCATCAGTTGATGCCATGAGTCATTGGAACGTCTTCCTTCCTGATGACTTTCTTATAGAATTCAATCCACTCATATAGGAATGTGCTCATGTGTCTGCTTTGATACCTTATATATGGTGCCAGAGCTAGCCCTACATTAAGTAGAGTGAGGTGTCTACTTCAGACAGCTAGTTTTTGATAGGGTTGTGCACAGCACCCCTGCCTGGCCTAATTTGGGCCTCCAGGATCAACCCAAACCAGGGAAACCTTCCCTGCCCTGGATTCAGCCCCAAATAAATTAAAATACCCCCATTAAACATACAGCCAGGAGAAGCACTGGGGAAGGAGATGTTGTATCTCCACCTACAAGAGCATGGAGGTTCCCACCTGCAGGGTGCTGCTTTGCAAGTGGCTCTGCTAAGGGGAAGGAGCTTGAGAAGAAGCATCCTGAACCCCACAGGCTGGAATCCTCCACTCAACAGACTGGAGAATTAATGTATTATTTTTATCACCATGGAGAGGTGAGAGACACTCCTGGAATTTTCAAGCTCAGGTGGTTGGCCTTGGGACTGTTACCTTACCTTGCGGTGTGGGGGTGGGTGGGTGCTTTAAGCAATAAGAAACGTATTCGGCCAACCCTATATGGAGTTCCAGAGTGAAACCAGCTGTCGGGATCCCATATCCCTCTCCCTGCAAGTTCATTGCAATGCATGTTAGGTCTTTTAGTCTGAATAAAATCCTGGGAAACATCCTTTTGTGGTGGCTTCACAAATTCACACACATTATTGTCATATCAATAGGTCACTATTCTCAATTTCCAAATTAACACTGCAATGCAGTGCAGTCTCATATTGTGTGGTGGTTACATTCCAGAGATGGCGTTTATATGCAAAAATGTGTATACTTCAACCAGCCCTTTGGAGCTACTCAGTGTGAGCATCCTTACCTTTCCAGAGCTGTACACCATGTGGGCCTTGCCTCTCCCCCCAAGCAAGGCAGAGAGCTTTTACCAGGCTCTGGGATGCTCTCACAATATCTCGTGGGACTGTTCAAGCTCCAGCAAGATATCACAAGTGCATCCCAGAGCACAGTAAGTCTGAGAGCTTAAATGCTCTAAGGAATAGTTCAGTCAGTAGAGCATGGGACTCTAAACCCATGAGGCTTGTGGATTGAAGTGAAAGATTCCTGCGTTGCAGGGATTTGGACTCAATGATCCTTCTGATCCCCTCCAACTATGCTTCTATGATTCTTTCTGCACTGAGAAAACCCTGCACAGAAAGAACATTTAAGTTCTCTGCCTTCTCTGCATGTCATTTGTGTGATTACTACTTCAGCCACTTCATGTTGAAATCACACATGTTAAATGCATATATGTTGTGATCATACTGTATTACATTCATATGTTGCCTGCTGGTCTGTTTGCTTAAATATGTGCAGAGTCATTTGTATTTTCTCCTCCCATGCAGTTGGGCTTCGATCAGATTACTCTTCAACAACAGGAACAGGTACATGACTGAGTTTTTTTAAAACACATTTTCCCATTTAACACATTTCAAAATGGCAAACGTATATTATGTGGTGAAAATTGAATCCTGCCCGTATCTGTATCACCTTCTACAATGTAGGCTTTGTACAGGGCTATACATGGGATCTGTTGGGCAATTTAGCATTTAGATCATGCTTTTGAGTGTTCAAAGATGTCATTCTTACAACAACCTGAGAGGGAAATCAGCTTTGGGAAATGCTCCCTGTTTCTCTGGGAGATAATGAATTTCAGAAGGAGACACTACCACGGTTTGGGCTTCTTTAGAGGAGGAGTTGGTGATATTTCAAAAATATTTTGCTTGCAACTGTAGAAGTAGAGAATCAGTAGGGACAATCAGTGTGTACACTGACACCAGGCAGCAGAAGTGCAGCCCTCACATCAGATCTCCCAAGACCCCAAGATGCTCCTGATTTCACAGCTAGAGATGAGAGGGAAATTCACCTTCAAACCATTATGCAAACCTAAGCACAATTATTATTCAAAATTCACATTGCACATCTTTGATGTGGTTCTTCAAGCAAATAATGTGTACAGAAATGTGTTTATTAACAGGAAGTATAGATAAAAATGCATATATTCATAAGAATATACCGTATTTTTCGCCCCATAGGGCGCACTGGCCCATAAGGCGCACCTAGTTTTTTTGGGGGGGAGAAATAAAGAAAAAAAATTATTTCCCCCCCCAGGCGCGGGCCTGGGGTGGGGGAAGCCTGAGCTTCCCCTGACCCCAGCCCCCAGAACAGGCTGCTATCCGCAAGCCTAGGGAGCCCGGTGGGAAGTCGCGCTGGGCTCCCAAGGCTTGCGGAGAGCTGCCCGAAGCCCGGGGTGCGCTCCCCAGGTTTTGGGCTGCAGGCTGCTGTCTGCAAGCCTTGGGAGCCCAGCGGGAACTCCCGTGGGCTCCCAAGGCTTGTGGATAGCTTCCTGAAGCCTGGAGAGCGAGAGGGGTCGGTGAGCACCGACCCCTCTCGCTCTCCAGGCTTCAGCGAAAGCCTGCACTCGCCCCATAGGATGCAAACACATTTCCCCTTCATTTTTGGAGGGGGAAAAGTGTGTCCTATAGGGCGAAAAATACGGTATATAATATGCATTATATCAGGACAATTGCTTGCAAAAAGGGAGACACCTGCACTAAAATGCTGCCACATTTTAATGAGAGGTGTGGTTTTTTTAAAAAAGTAAATTGATGCAGAAATATCGATAGATTTGGCCATTCCTGCTAGCAACTGTTTCTTCTAGGTCTGCTTCTTGCAATCTGAAAATGGCTTTTATTCCTCTACTCACCCACTCTTCCACACATACATTCATACCACATATCTCTTTTTCTGTCTTTCCCTCTCCTCCTGTCTCATTATTTCCAGATGACCTGTTTACTGAATATTCATTCTGATTGTCTGCACAACTTTGTGGGAATGCCAGCTCTTTACTGAGTGCTCGTTCTGGTTTGTCGGGAGCACAGCAGACCCACATGTGAGGCAAGGTGAAGCAACTGCTTTGGGTGGCAGGATCCTCAGGTGACAAAATTTCTTGGTCTGGCCCTATCTAATACTCTCTCTCTCTCCCTCCAGTGTGATATAGTGGTTAAGAGTGGTAGACTTGTAATCTGGTGAACTGGGTTCGCGTCTCTGCTCCTCCATATGCAGCTGCTGGGTGACCTTGGGCCAGTCACGCTTCTTTGTAGTCTCTCAGCCTCACTCACCTCACAGAGTGTTTGTTGTGGGGGAGGAAGGGAAAGGAGAATGTTAGCCGCTTTGAGAGTCCTTCGGATAGTGATAAAGCAGGATATCAAATCCAAGCTCCTCCTCCTCCTCCTCTTCTTCTCTCTCCCTCTCTCTCTCTCTCTTTCATACAAACACACACACACACACCACACACACACACACACACACACAGAGTTCCTTTGGTGTCTTCCCCTCCAATGCTCTAACTATTAAAGTAAGAGGCAGCTGCCAACCTGGTTTGCATTTTGGAATGGGGAGATAGGGAATATATTATCCTTTGCCTCAGGCAGCAAAATGTCTTGGGCGGTTTCTGTGGGAAGGTTATATGATGTCACATCAAGCAATTGTTATCTTACACTTTTCAGCACATTTTTTCCTGTCACTTTTCAAAAGTCCATTTTTTAGAAAAGTGGCTGCAGCAGCATTAGGTGGGGTGAAGCCATTGCCTCAGGTGACTGACACCTCACCTGCCCTGCAACCTCTGCCACCAATATCTGGAGATATCTCTCTGAAATCACATGAAACTTGGTTTTAACATCTGCTTTTATTGGCATTTTTAATCTATACGATGTATTGTTTTTTGCAAACTGCTTAGATTGAGCGGCATTTAAATCCAGCTAATGCTTGTTGTTTTTTTAATACAGTGGTACCTTGGTTCCTGAATGGCCTAGTTAATGAACAAATCGGCTCCTGAATGCTGCAAACCCGGTTTTGCAAACATTTTTTGGAAGCGAATGTCTGTTTCGGCTGTCGGCATTGTTTCCTGAGCCAATCAGCCAATCAGAAGCCGTGCCTTGGTTTTTGAACGTTTTGGAAATCGAACGGACTTCCAGAATGGATTGAGTTCGAGAACCAAGTACCACTGTACATAAATACATTTTTGGGGGGGTTGAATAGAAAATTAAATGGGCAAATCTGGTTGTAAATGTCAGTCGGATCAATTGATATTTTATCAGTGACATGTGAAAAATATTATCTTGTCTATCCGTAAAGCTTAAGCATTGTCTTTTACCAAGCATTGTAATCTCCATGATACTAATCAACATTTACTGTAGGTTCAAGCTGCATATATGATCTGCATGCAGACCGGCTGCACCAGCACTTTCCATTGGACATTTCAACAGCATCTGGAAGGATGATCTGCTATTTCAAACTGATTGCATTGGTCGGCTACTTAATCCGCCTCTCCGTAGCATCCATTCAGATTGAAGCAGACAATTGCATCACTGATTCGCTGACCATTTATGACTCCCTGATGCCAATCAAAAGTAAGATACTGTATCGGTAGGTATGCCTTTTCAGTACAATTTATTTGGTTTCTGCAAGCAGAAAAGAAGTTTATTTTTTAAAAAACAAAACAAAAACGTGTATATTAAACTTGTCCATTGGCAGCCACTGTAGATTCCTTAGCAAGGTATTGCTTGCTAGCAGTATGTTGCTCCTAACAGCAGTTTGCAGACCAAACTTTATGGGAAGACCCACAAAAGGGTGTGTTGCTATAATCTGGGAGTCATTTGGAAGGAAGGGCAGGATAGATTGGGGCAGGGGTCCCAAAGGCATGCGATTGGCAAACATCTTGTCCATGTTATTGAATTGCATTAACTGATTAAAGCAGATGTGGCTTTGAACACCCCTATAGGATCTGCTGTGATAACAGTATCAAAGTCTAACATGAGTTTACCATCCCAGTTATTGTGGCTTCCTTAAACTATTGGCTAGCCAAAGGGCCAAATCTAGTAACAAGGCTAATGATGCATTGTAATTCCCATACTTTCTACACATGAAGAAAAATCAATTTATTTTCAGAATTTGTGAACCAACCAATTCATTCCTGTCTTTCGTTTCTACAAATAATTTGATGCTGGTTACTCTGAAGTCCACGCAAGTGAAGAAAGTGAAGGAATTTCATGGGTACTTTGAGGTCATCCCACAAGAAAGTAAGTGTTCTCATTTGTTAAATGTGGACACTCCAGCTGTAGACTCATCATTAGTTAAGTTTTTTCCCTTACCATCAAAAACAGTATACATCCTACATCAGATATGTGAGACATACCTGTCTGAATTTATGTTTTCTGTCACCTTTATAGCATTTCTCTCTTTCATCTTTTCCATGACCTGCCTAACTTCAGCTCTTTCTACAACCAGTTGTTTGCTTGCTTGCTTCTCAATGTCTTCAGTCTCCAGGGCTGACCCAGCTGTATAAGTAATCCAAGTAATTGCATGGAAGGGCAGCTTATTCAGGTGCCATTGCAACAGCATGTAATCTAAGAACTGCACCTCAGCATCTTCTGTGACCCTGCAAGGGATTCTGGGGTCTCAGACCATGCAGTGCAGCTCTGCAGCATGGAAAATGCCTTGCTGCCCCAACCATTTGCAGATACCACAACGTGAAACATCAGTTGCATTTTCATTATAGAAATAACCAGTATCCCTTTTACTCCATTATGCCAGCAGATGGAGTAGTTGTCAAATACACATATGACATTAGATTGTTGTTAGTTTCACCGTAACAAAGGAATATAGGAGGCTGCCTTGAATGAAGTCAAACCTCTGATTCATCTAGTTCAGTATTGTCTTCAGTGACTGAAAGCGGCTCTCCCGGATTTCAGACAGGGGACCTTCCTAGCCATACCACAAACTGAATCTGGGATCTTCTGCATGTGAAGCAGGGGCTCTGAGTGATAGGGGCATTTCAAAATAACAAAGGTCATTCTGTCACTGGAACCAGGTATATATTTTTCTTGTTAACATGCTTCCCCATTATGGGTCCTTGTGGTCCATTTCACCCTTTTCTCTTTATCTGTCACATCTTTTCCAATAGGGATGGTTTTGGGGTCAGTGGGACAGACTGGGGGTGCTGTTGGTTAACCACCCACCCAGTTGCCCAATGACCACCTTAACCAAGCTGTTGGAGGTGGTCTCCATGATTATACTTCTGCATGACTTCAATATTCATCCAAGGCTGCTATCTTTAGTTCAGCTTGGGACTTCATAGCCTCCGTGACAATCGGGGACAGAACAACACACAAGGCAGGGCATGCACTAGACTTAGTCCTCACTTCAGGGCAAGTCCTGGGGTAGATGTTGGAGGGATGGAATTGATCTTTTTGTCATGGTTAGATCCCTAGTAAAGTTTGGGCTTGCAGCATCAGTATACCCCCATGGGGTGGAGGACCAATTCAAATGGTCTCAGAGACTTAAAGAATCTGATCTGGGGGATTTTCCAGTAACCATATCTGGTTATTCTTTTGAAGACCTAACTTCGCTGTGGAATACTGAGATGGGGAAGGACAATTAACACTAAAACCACAGAGTGCCCCGTCTGACACTGCAAAGTTCCTTGGTTTCCCCCAGAACTACAAGCAATGAAGCAGGTGGATGATGGCCAGAGCAGAAGTGGTGCAACTTCTGGTGTGAAGCCAACCACACAGCGGTTAGGAAGCACAACCATATGCACCATGAAGCGAAGCGACGATGGTAGCAAAAAAGACCTACTTCTCCATCATGTCCTCAAGGAGTCCTCCATGTGATGAAAAAGCTGATATGGCTTGCCCTGGTTAATTTTTATGCACCTTGTTTTGTGTCTGCTGTCTACTATGTTTTGCCTTGTTTTCATTGTTCACCACCCTGAAACATATATAAAAAGGCAGGACAGAAATCCTAAAACAAACAAAGTATTACTTGAAAAGAAAGAAAGCCGTACTGGAAGGAATGACTTCTTCTTTTGGCTGATTCTTGGTTTCCAGATTGTGCAATAATAAGGAAATACATCTTTCTTTTCTCAGAATGCGGCAAAGCTATACTGGCATTGGGAAGTCCTCGATTTGAAGGGAGAATCATGAGTCCTTATTACCCAAGTTACTACCCTCCAAAATGCATTTGTACATGGAGTTTCCAGGTAATTTTGAAACCCCATTGTGCAGGTGTTTCGCAACTGCCCTTTGGTGTGTTTCGTGTCAGTTGGAAACAGGGCTCTCTGTCTGTCAGTCTCTCTTTGCAAGATTCTGAGCCCTTTGATCTCAGCACAAAGCTTGGATCTCTCTCTCTCTCTTTGTGGGTCAAGTAGCTGTAGTGGGAAATGAAAGGTTCCCTTGTGAGGCGATGGAAAGCTGCACTTCCTCTTGGCCACTGCCAGTCTGACCTCTTTCCCAAGGCTCTGAGGAGTTGGCATCTGAGCTGCGGCAAGTGCTGTTGCTCCCTGTAGCCTGGCACAGGGAAAACAAAAAGTGCTACTGCTGTGATGAGGACCCTGTGGTCAGTTTTGAACCAGCAGAATGTTAGTGCTTAAACTTGGGTGTCACTGCTCAGATCTGGAAGCCCTTATTCACAGCTGTATCAGACCTTGATGTAGCTAATCAGTGGGGAGAACGAAGTTACAGGGAACCAGACAGAGGGCCTTCTCGGTAGTGGCGCCCTCCCTGTGGAACGCCCTCCCATCAGATGTCAAATAAATAAACAACTATCTGATGTTTAGAAGGCATCTGAAGGCAGCCCTGTTTAGGGAAGTTTTAAATGACTGATGTTTATTCAATGTATTTATAATCTTTTGTTGGAAGCTGCCCAGAGTGTCTAGGGAAACCCAGCCCGATGGGCAGAGTATAAATAATTTTTTATTATTATTATTATTATTATTATTATTATTATTATTATTATTTAAGATCATAAGCAGGCTCCTGCTGGATCAGGATAAAGACCCATCCAGTCCAGCATCCTATTCTCACAGTGGCCAACCAAGTGTATACAGGAAACCTACAAGCCAACAGTGGAGGCCACACATGCCAGCATCTGAGTGAGAATGGTGGCACAGTGTGTGATGCCACATGCATGACATCCTGACATTGTATGTGTGATAAAACAACAACAAACCTCTGGTTACGTGAAACACATTCAATAAACACACAAGACGTAACCGGTTGTACGTTTGAAAAAAATATGACATACTATTCATTGTATTGAATTGTAGATTTCAACAGAAGTAGCTCATAAAGTTCAATGAAAAATGTAGAAGACCCAGTGGATCAGTTCATTCACTAATCAATTTATGCATAAGGTCCATATATATGAAAGTGTCTATTCCACCTGTCTGTTCATAAAGTCCAACAATCCACACAAAAGGTTGTTACAGTTCCACAGAATCCTTTCACAGAGTCTAAGACAAGGATTTCCAGAATATTAGCCAGGACAGTGGATCTTATAGCATAGTAGTACTGATATCATATATGAGTTTGTACTACTGATGAAGCCCAGGACGGCAAGACAAGGCTAAACAAGGCATAAACTGATTAGAGAATGAACTGATCCACTGAGTCTTCTACGTTTTTCGTTGAACTTTATGAGCTACTTCTGTTGAAATCTACAATTCAATACATCGAATAGTATATCTTATTTTTTCAAACGTACAGCCGGTTACGTCTTGTGTGTTTATTGTACGTGTGATGTCATGACATCAGAGGAAGTGAAGCCTAGCACAGCAGCAGCGCATTAGCGGCACAGCTTCAATGGCCATGGCTTCTCCTGCTCCTGCTGTCACCACCAGCCTGGAGCTGCTTCCAAACTCCTTCCCGTCCGCAGCAGGAGGAGGAGGAGGAGGAGAAGGAGGAGCCAGAGCATTGAGGCTGCCCCATGTGTGGCTCTGTGCTCAGCCTCATTGGGAGGCCTTTTGGAGGGCTCGGTCCCCTCCCCCAAAATATTTCAGGGCCCAAAAGGGCTCAGCCCCCTGGTGGAGGTAGAACATTATTCCCCATGAACTTGTTTAATTTTATTTTAAAGCCATCCAAGTTGGGAGCCGATCATACATATTGAGGGAGAAAATTCCTTAGTAGACTTCGGTGCCTAGTTTGTCAGAGCCTCCACCCAAAGCATACTGCAGGAATATAGCCGGGTGATTTTTGTCGAGGTAGCAAACGTTAGCACACATTTAACCTACTGCAGAATGTGGCTCTCATCAGATGTGTTTCCATTTTATATTGTAACTGGTATCTGCATGAATCTTGATGAGCTCTGGGACAAGTGAAACCCTTGCATGTATCTTATAGTAGTAGGAGTAGGAGTAGTAGGAGTAATATCAAGCTGAATTGTCCACAGTTGTTAAAAATATTTTTAAAATGTATCCCTTATTTCCTTAAAACAGACTCCCCTGAAAAATCTTGGCATAGCGCTGAAATTTCATAATTATACTATCAGTGAAAAAA
Organism: Podarcis tiliguerta; assembly: GCF_965153285.1. Classification (NCBI taxonomy): domain Eukaryota; kingdom Metazoa; phylum Chordata; class Lepidosauria; order Squamata; family Lacertidae; genus Podarcis; species Podarcis tiliguerta. The sequence goes on from NC_139537.1 coordinate 36,868,533, forward strand.
GCATTAAAGGCTGTGAGCACGGATGGTGGAAAATTAACGAACACATGTAAGTATATGGATATAGGCTATATATTCTCGAGGAGGTAGGCAGCAGATTAAGGAAGTAGTCATAGCAAGTAGTCATGGGATCATTACATTATCCTGATGGCCTTTATTTTAATGCGCACGGCAAGATACAAACTGTTCTCATTTGCTTCATGTTCATTCTTCAGCATTGTTTGGATACGAGGTATCCTGTCTGGCTTGTGTCAATTGTAGAATGGAGAAGGCTTTCCAGCCCAAGGCAGTAGCTGGTGGTGTAGTGAGACAACAGTGCTTACCTGACCTTCCAGCAGTGGAGTTGCTGCTGCTTGCTGGGAGGGAGAGTGGGAGAATTAAATGGTGGAGAGGTTGGTGCTGAGCGAATACACCAGCAGGAGCTCCGTATTGACTTAGCTGATGTGTTTGCTCAGCTTGGGCCTCCACAACATCTTGCTCCTCCTGCTCTCTCTTGGCTTCCAGTAAGTTGGAGCTACTCTACTGCCATAAGGTAACATAAATGATGACGCCCTGCCACACTGCCTGCTACAGGCCCAAGGGTCACATTCCTTTCAAGGTAACGTTCTAAGGGCTACATGCCGCTGATGAGTTGGGCAGAGGCAAAAGCTGGAAGGATATCATTCTCCATTCTAGTTGACGTTAAGCCCAGATATTTATAGGGGCAAATAGAGAACATGCTGGTGTGTGTGTGTCTGCATAGAAATGTATAGCAGCACCCTAAATTATTTGACCTCAGAAACTTGTGAACATGGGAAACATACCTAATGATGTTATTTGTCCATTGGCCCAGTACTGTCTACTCTGAGTGATAGCAACTTTCCAGGTCAGGTGTGTGGAGAGAGATGCTTTCCATTATCTACTGCCCAGCTTAACTGTGGAGACAATTAGAAATTTAACCTGCAACCTTTTGAATGCAAAGCACATCCGTCACTGTCACTGTGACGGAGCAAATTCCCTAATCTAAGCATACAAAAAACATACAGCCTCATAGTAAAATACTGAGATCACATAAGAAAGCTTTACAAAGAAGGCAGCAACCTATGAATCACTTTGTTTCGCCATGTAAAAAATGGTATTGTCTGAATAGATTGATTAGGATGTAAGGGTTATGTTTCACAAACAATGGCCCAAACAATACTCTCCAGATGCCAATTTTAGTTGTGTCATTGCCACAATGTCCACTGAAAGGGGCTATCAGATACACCAGTGGAAAGGCAATGGGCAGAACAATTATTTCCACAGGTACAAATTTCCTTTGGCGGAAATTCAATGTAGTACTCAACCAGCACAAGCATTTTTGCTACATTGACAGAACAGCCTCTCCTCTCCTTCCTCTATGTGCTGTTCTGGCAGTTCTCTTGACCCTCCAGAGAGGATTTGGGGGAAGTCATTGGGGAGGAGAGGATGGGGAAAGCCCAGTTGTGCTAGCAGGAGTTGAACCCTACTCTTACTCTTTTGTACCAGGTGATGATTTTAGAATGCAGTTGTTAAAAACGTTGAGGAATTCAAATATACTACAACTAGGTCTGTTCTTGTCTTTTAGTGATGAAAGATGTTCCATGCCCCATAAGTTAACATACATTCATCCCACAGGTATTGCGGTTATTACATTGATCATCAAACAATATTCCGAGTTGCAAGCTTTGCAGTTAATGTTGAGTTTCAATGTAGTTCCAAAATTTCAGAGCAGCCACTGCTTGTAGAATATGGAAGCTACAATATCAGCCAACGTAAGACAGATTTTAACTTTCCTTTATAGCTTTTGGAACACCACCTGAATGCATCTTTACTCAAAATACTGGAAGCCATCTTTGGCATGCAGGATAATGCTCAGTTTTTGCATGTGAAGGTTTTCCCCCCCCTGTTTTCTACTTTCTATCCAACAGTTATAATCCACATTTCAGCTATATAAGCTTGATGTGACATGATTTTAAGAACATGTGTATAAGATGGCAGCAGCTCCTATTATTTTTTTAAAAAAAGCATGACTTGCTAATGCAGGCTAAGCAACATGACTTGCTAAATATGCTGAAATATGAAATTGTAACTGATAAATCAGACTTCCCAAACCTGGGGTCTTCCAGATGTTTTGGACCACAACTCCAATTACCCCCCAATCTACAGAGTTGACCTGGCTGGGGTTGATGGAAGTTGTAGTCCAAAATATATTCTGATCACCAGATTAGGGAAAGCTGAAATAGATTACACCTATAAATGATCCGGCAACTCAGCTGTTGAGTTAACCCTTCCTAGTAGAGCATGGCATGAGATTGAGATGTGTCCTTGTATGCTACCTTTCTTAGAATTTATGTCTCAGCTTTGACCAGTATCTTCTTTTCCTGATAAATTGGTAGTTTTAAATTTTATCTCAGGTTGATGAGTAACTCGTGAAATAATATTTCATTGAGTTTTATTAAAAGGCAGTACCTGCCAAGTAGCATTCCTAACCCTTTGTAATAAATAGGAGTGATGCAAAAGCACCTATGAAGCACATTTCATTTTGGGAGAACCAACTGTGTCATTAACTGGTGTTATGCCATTAATTTCTCCAACTTTTCTTCTTCTTCTTTTTTACAATTTCCCATCATTATAAGAAAAGGCATTGCATTTGAAAAATATCAGATAGTGAAATATTTAATGAAATATTCATGACTGCAGTGCAGAATTTGTGTTGCTCTTATCTTACTTTGGAGGTGCCCAATCACTCAACACATCATCTCACCAGAGGTCTGTACTCCACAGCCTTCCCAGGTCCCCATGCTTTGGTTAAAGCCCAGGGGAAGACATTATGAAGTAATTCCTTCCAAGAGATTTTTAAGGTCCTGAAGTTCAGGCAGCCAGGAATGCAGCGGAGTTACTGGGCAAATGTTTAGGAGAAAGAGACATGCACACATACCACACTTGGACACCTCACAATGCTCAGGTAGGCTCAAAGCCACCACACCTACAAACATTCCACAGAAATTCTCAAGTGCCCTGAGCATATGGCAGGAAAAGAAAACTGTTGAGATAGTTGAGTGGAGGCTTCAGCACAGTATAAGTGTAAGAACCAAAATTACTTTGAAAGCTAGAGGTCCTAACTGTTTCCCCTCTTGCCTTCAGCTTGTCCACTTGGAACTTTTGAATGCCATACAGGCTTATGTGTTCAACAAACTCGGCGCTGTGATGGGATCAATGACTGCTTTGATGAAAGCGATGAGCTCTTTTGTGGTTAAGTATCCGTAGCAGATGAGCCCTGAAATATTATGACCACTCTTTAAAGTTACCTTTCTTAGTGACTTGCTGCCTTTCTTCTCATTTTAGGTCTTCCCAAACAAAACTGTAACACCAGTTTCCTAACACAGCACCATTCCCTTTTCTGTGATGGAATAAATGACTGTGAAGATGGTCAAGACGAACGACACTGTACTGAAAGTGAGTCCCACCCCATAAAAGTTGTTAAGTGCAACAGTTTCACCTTACAAATTGCTCATTCTAGTTATTGGAGTGATCCACAATACTTTGGGCTTGATACCAATTCAAGACCATTATTTTTGGTTCTGGTTTTTCTAATCAGGAGAGGAGAAAGATCTGTTGAATGGGCTGCTTTCCATTCATGCAACCATTGGATACAACCCTTTGCCTCTGGCTTAAAAAAGACACACCAAGTACTGGTGTCAAAAGTGAGCTGGTAGCACCTCGTCTGGATGTGAACTGAATGTCGGAGGATTCAGGCAGACAAAAAGAAGTCCTTCTTCACAGAGCACAAAAAAAATCCAGAATTCACTACCACAAAATGAAGTACCGGTAATGGCCATCAGCATGGATGGCTTTAAAAAAAGGATTGGACAAATTTATGAATGATAAGGCTATCAAAGTCTACTAGCCTTGAGGGCTATGTTCTACCTCCACAGCTGAAGGCAATAGGCCTCTGCATACCAGTTTCTGGGGAACACAAGTGGGGAGAAGGCTATTGAGCATCTACTAGTGAGATTCTGATAGGCATCTGTTTGGCATCTGTGACAATTCCTCTCACAGAGCTACAATTCTCAGAGTTCCCACTTTGTGCTCCAGGCCCAACCATCCCTGGCACATGTCTCTTGGAAGTTTGCTCAGGCATGTGTGCTCAGGCAGAATAGGGATTGACCATTAAACATTTTCGAGAATTGTAGCTCAGTGAGGGGCATTGGGGTCTCATAACAACTCTCAACACACTTAACAAACTACAGTTCCAAAGTTTCAATGTCTGAGCTAGCGCTGAAACATTTTCATTTCTTGGATGAAAAAATGAATAAAACTGAAACTGCTGAAGCATGTATTTTGTCACTGGTTCTTTTTCAGGCATTCCGTGTACCAACAATACATTTAAATGCAGCAATAATATTTGCTTCAGGAAGCAGAATGCAAGATGTGACGGGATTGTAGACTGCCTCGATCGAAGTGACGAAAACAATTGCAGTAAGTCTGATCAAGGCTGCAATCCTTAAAAAATGCTTACTAGGACAGCCCTTCTTAATCTGGCATCCTCCAGATGCTGTAGGACTACAGGTCCCTTCATTCTACATCATGGCTAATGGTCAGTGATGATGGGAGTTACAGTCCAAAGTAACTGTAGACGACCAGTTTGTAGAAAGCTGTGCTACAGTATTATGGTGCATCAAATACTTCATTGCATTCAATGGTCTTCAATGGCTTCACTCCACCTCCAGATTTTGAGGGTGGGGGTGGATGGGACAGGAGAGGGGGAGGAAGTTCCATTGCATGCATGGAAGTCCCTTGCACAGGGGTGTAGTGTGGGTTGCCGGTGCTGGGGGGGGGGGCAAGTGTTGTGCCATCCTGTTGGACTGAGCAGCATTCAGTCCCTTCACCAGCCAGAGTCTAACCAATGGAGTCTCTCCTTGCAAACTAGCCCCAGCCTGGGAGCAGAGATAAGGCAGAGAATCTCAAAGCCATTGTTTCATTGATTCAGACTAACTAGTTATCAGTTGTTGGGTAATATTCTGAGAATATTTTAAAAGGATCACAGGTAGCTTCAATAACAACGTGGGCAGAAATTCTAGTCAAAGCTGATGTGTGTGAGCATGGGAACATGACTCATAAGAAACACTCAGCTGGGATGTTCACATCTGAATGGGGAAGTCACATCTCCATTTAAAAACAGAAACAAAACCAGCTTTCCGGTTCACGTGAATTATTGGCTTCATTTTTCAAAGCTACACATGCTTCTCCCAGCCCATGCATATTTTAGTCCATAGATACTGAAAGATACCTTATGCCAGGTCAAACTGCTCGTTTATCTCATGATAGTCAGAGTTGCCAGTGGTTTTCGAGGGTCTGAGGCAGAGGTCTTTCACATCCTTTGCTTCCAGAGGCTTTTATTTAGAGATGCCAGGGACTGAACCTAGGAAGCAAACTGAAGCTATGGGTACTCTTCTTCCAGCTGAATGTAAATAGTTTATGGTGCTTGATCCACCACAGAAAATTCCTAGGCCTAACTAACAGCTGCATGAATTAATCTGCAAATCCTCAATCCCTAATAATAGATTAAGATCTTAACTCAGTATAGAATTGGAGATAATGACATCTACCATTTGCATTAATTACCAGTGGTCTCTGTAAGGCAATCAAAGTTTCACTGGGTCTCCGACCATCTAAGACATGCAGCTTCTCCGGCAGGAAACAGGACTTTGCTTATCTCAGTCCTTCCCCCACAATGTGATAAAGGCCAATGGATGATGTGCTACATGGATTCTCACCCCTAACTAGGCTCTCATTGCACCAGCCACAGGTTTGCATAACAAATTCAGAGGATATTGTGTCGGTCTCTATACAGACAGTGGGGACTTCCGACTTTTTTCCTAATGGCAATTGTACACAGTGTTTGAAACTTGGGGAGAGTTTTTTAAAAGTCGTGTGCCCCAATGCAAGGGTCTCGTGTAAAACAAAAACATAAGTCAGAAACCCTTCTGTGTAACTGTGCATAAATAAATCCTTAATTTGCACCTGAAGGGATTATTTGAATCAAGACCACTGTCATGTGTTTCCTAGCACTCCAAATAGGCAGACCTCAGTTTGACCCTAGTTATATTTAGAGTGCTCACATTCAAAAAGATTAGTTAACAGACCATCCAGTTAACTGTATTATTGGAAAATCAGTATTCCTCCATGGCTGCTACTGCAAGGGAAATGTTGAACTGTTAACCCTCTTTCAAAGGCTGTGGCAGCACTAAATACCGCAACATGCCCCACCGGATTGTGGGGGGGCTGGATGCCCACGAAGGTGAATGGCCATGGCAAGTCAGCCTCCATTTTGCTGGAGTTGCTTACTGTGGAGCCTCTGTGATATCAAAGGAGTGGCTTCTCTCCGCTGCCCATTGCTTTCAAGGGAACAGGTGAGTAATTAGAAATCCCTTCATCCATAGCTTCTCCTTTCTCAAAGCAGTGGCACGTATGGGATAGACATGGAGCACAATGCACTCCTTCTTCTCCTGTTAATTTGTAACAGTCAACCATGCAGCACAATTATGAAATTTCCAATATGCAGCTTGAAAAATAGCCTGGCCTCCCTTTGCATAGGCGAAGGGTCAGTGCACAAGGCTGCCTAGTGCTTGGCTTTTCCAGTATTCACCCATTTCCATCTGTCCATGGCAGATCCCTGCTCAGAGCCCACTTTGTGCTCCAGGCCCAACTACCCCTGGCACCTGTCTCAGGCAGGTGTGGTCCTTGGCTGAACAAAATTCCCCGCTTCCATCTTAGTCCCACAACCCTTGTTTTAGATTCCTCAGTTGCACACCTTCCAACACCCCCTGAAGAAAACGGGGGCACAAGGCCGTGGTACCAAAAGATGCACATATTTTGGTGCTGTGCCCTCGCCCAAGTCAGTTGACTCACACAACAGTGTGGCATCACTGCCAGTACATCCCTGGGACATTCTGGGCAGTGGTGAGCGGTCAGTAGACTAGGGGGACTAGTCTAGTCCCTAAATTTTCCCCTGGCAGCTCCTTACCAAAGCCCAGAGCTTCTGTCTGGCTTAGGAAAGGAGACTTGATGCTCTAATAGTTCACAACTGGTGTGTGTGTGTGTGCGCGCGCGCGCGCGCGCGCGCTCCAGAGTTTTCATACCTTGTTCTAGAAGTCTGGTTACTGATGCTTGCATGATAATCTGCTTTCCTTAAGGTTATCTGATCCTAGAATCTGGACAGCTCATTTGGGAATGCGCACTCAAGGAAAAGCCAAATTTGTCTCTACTGTGAGAAGGATTATTGTGCACGAGTACTACAACAGCAGGAATTATGACTATGACATTGCCCTGCTCCAATTAAGCACTCCGTGGCTGGACACAATGAAGTGGCTAATTCAGCCAATCTGCCTGCCTCCCATCACACACAGAGTTCACACTGGGGAGAAGTGCTGGGTAACAGGATGGGGGCAAAAGCAAGAAACAGGTGAGCTTCCTGCTCCTTTTTGCCAACATGCCAGGAATTGCAATGAGAGATTTTTTGTTTCACTTTTTATGTTTAGCACAGAGTTTGTATCTGTAACATCAATGCATAATCATATTTTCTCGAAACAGATAGTGGATTAGGTGACAAAGCAGAAGCAAAGGGAGTCCTTGTGGTGTCGTGGTTAGAGTGCCAGACTTGGACCTTGGAGACCAGGGTTCAAATCCACACTCAGTCATGAAACTCACGGGGCAGCCAGTGCCTAGAGCCACAGCCACAGGGTTTTTGTGGGGATTAAATGAGGAGGGGCGAGAACCATATATGCCACCTTGAGCATCTTGGAGTGAAAAATGGGACATAAATGCAAAAAATAATTAAAAAGTGACTTGCTTTGCTCATTTTAAGCAGAAGCTGAACTCTGACAAGCAAGGTAGAACTTTTTGAAGGAAGCATCAGCATTGTGCCATCCATGCCAGGGATGAGGAGCAGCCTATAACCCTTGGACTCCAACTCCCATCAGTCCCAGCCAGCATGGGCAAGGGTCAGGGATGATGGGAGTTGTAGTCCAACAATACCTGGAGAGCCACACATTCCCTGTCACTGACATGCTTTCTGTAATGGTTCTACTGGTGATGATGGATCCTGAGGGCACCAACGTAAAAGGAAGCCCTTTTTGTCAGCCTCAGTTGGCCACCTGCAATATGAAGATGGTAATATTCACTTAACTCACAGGATTATTGTAAAGATCAATGAAACAACAAGCGCTGATTTGATCCTTCTAAACTCATAAATAATAACAGTAACAACAATAAGAGCTAGGACAGAAGCCAACATCTCCTTTCCTTGGAAGAGAACCCCATTTCAGTATAATAACTTACTTTCTAGACATAAGATATATAAATAAAGACGTTATTGGTTTTCTTAGATTTGGTAAGGGCCAGGTTTAGTATAGTATGTTGCTATAAGGATTGCTATCTGGATCTGGAGTGAGAGATCAGGTTCTCGAGAATTATCATCTTGCCTAAATTATTAAACTTTTCCAGATGATGAAACCTCGGCAGTTTTGCAAAAAGCAGAGGTAGAGATTGTTGATCAAACACTGTGTCATTCAACATATGGGCTTATTACAGCCCGCATGCTGTGTGCTGGGATGCTGTCTGGGAAAAGGGATAGCTGCAAAGTAAGTACCTTGCTCTCTCATATACTTGCCCCACTTAGACTTGCTCACCACCGCTGCTTACTATTCCTCACCCCCACCCGCCAAAATATCACCACTGACTTTTGACTGTATTCCAGTTCAGGTCTGTGCTAGGAAACCTAATGACACTGGTCTCAACTGGATCTTATATATACCCTCCCCTGACAGGTTGTGCTCCTGCAACCTGAAACTTCTCCTGCATGGAAGGCACCACTGCTCTTCCCAATTCATATGTCTCCTGGTTCCGGGATACGGGGTGAGGGGTGAGGGGTAGGAGAAGGTAGTGTGTCTACTGACTCATCTATTGGTTGAACAGCCTTTTCCTCTTCTGCCACATCTGGTGCACCTTCCTCTACCTCAGACTGCCTTGACTCCCCCCCCCCCGGCTCCCACCTTGTGAGTGGCACCAATCCCCATAAATGACTGGCCTCCTCTCCTGGGTCATTCCCCATGCCTCTGCCACATACTCTTCAGAGCTCTGTGGTGTGGTGCAGTGGTTAAGAGCGGTAGTCTCATAATCTGGGGAACCAGATTCACGTCTCCGCTCCTCCACATGCAGCTGCTGGGTGACCTTGGGCCAGTCATACTTCTTTGAAGTCTCTCAGCCCCACTCACCTCACAGAGTGTTTGTTGTGGGGGAGGAAGGGAAAGGAGAATGTTAGCCGCTTTGAGACTCCTTAAAGGGAGTGAAAGGTGGGATATCAAATCCAAACTCTTCTTCTTCTTCTGCCTGTTCCTGACACCTGGGGACAGCTTTTATCCACATTGGTAGATAATTGATGCTTTCAACAGAAATGATCTAAAACGGCAAAATGTGTTGACCTTTGAAAACAATGTCTTTTTTTTAGGGAGATTCTGGAGGACCCCTATCATGTCGAAGCAAAAGTGATGGAAAGTGGTTCTTGATGGGAATCGTTAGCTGGGGCTATGGCTGTGGAAGACCCAATTTCCCCGGAGTATACACAAGGGTGTCAAATTTTGCTACATGGATACACAAATATGTGCCTTCAGTTTTTTAATTTAGCGGCAATTACACTTGAAACAGAGTCAGCTCTGAAATGTCCTCATTAAAACCACATTTACTAAATGATTAGTGGTGTTTTCAGTTTGTCATTGTGGCCTCAGAATGAATGGCACGACCACATGCTCAGTAAGTAGAATTGTACAGAGGTCTTGAAAAGTATAGGTTCCTCCCTTTCTCATTCTCAAGTGATGCCACAAAAACTTAATTTTTGGTATATTTTTAATGATTATTTGCATCAAATGTAGGGGGAAAGATATTTTATAAGACTACAACACTAGCCATGTGTCAGGATGTTGTCAGTGGCTCCCGGCTGGCTGCCCAAGAAAGTATAAAGACAAGGAAAAATTTCTTACCATCCTTTTTATTTCAATATTTACAGAGAGAGGCTATAGAACCCAGCCTCTTGGATAATGGCATTGTCCTGAGTGAATCTCCACCCCCGTCTCTTCCACTTCCTCATTTGTCACTTCTATGGGTGCTGCTACATGTCCTCTGTCTCTGAGCTCTTTGCTCTCCTACTTTTAAGGCTCGCTGGGTTCTGGGAGATGGAGGGTCTGGGATGATTTCTAATGACACCGTGTCAGCCAGCTGCTGCTCTGGCTCTGCCTGCTTCTCCTCTCCTATTATTTCTCAACTTTTCCCCTCATCTGCCTCTGAGCTGTGACCTCCCACAAACCACTGTTGTAAATCTATACTGTCTTCCTCTTCCTCCTCTCTGGAAGGGTCAGGATGGGGAGGCGGTCTCCACCACTCCTCCTCTGCCCAGTCCCTAGTAGCATGACACAGGTTGCCTGTGACTATTATATTTCCAGCATTCAACCACAGGGGCTGTAAAATATGGGGAGGGAGACACCATCTTTGAATATTGCTTGAGGAAGGCAATGCTGATTGGGGGGGGGGGGAAATACTCTATGGGGAAAAAGTTAAGTATCCCTTTCCCCTAAACCACTTCCTCTTCACACTGCCATCTGGCTTCATTTCAGCTAGGAGATTAATCACTGGGTTCTCAAATTGCATGTAGTTAGGTCATTTCCCCCAGACAAAACTTGAAAGTGGAACCTTATTCAGGGATGCAATATGGAAAAGGACATAACTCATTTCAAAACGCCTTAGGACAAACCAGTTGTGTTTCTTATAGTTTATACTTCTTGTTGGCATCCATCTGTCTCAGGAGACAATGAAAAAGTGCCTTCAGGGATGAAGTCAAACTGCTGGAGAGTTACAGTGCCTGCTTGGCTGAAGAAACATACAGGAGAGACATGTTTTATTGCAGCTGGAGCGGATGAAGGTGTCCAGTTTTGCTGCTACAGGTGTACCATGGTGTTTCATCTCTAAGCGCTCCTCCCATCAGTCATTTCTCTTCTGGCCACTGCTGAAGATACAAGACCTGACTGCCTATTTCCAGTTTTTACTAGCCCATGGAAACAATCCAGCTCTCCAAGCTTCTCTGTCCAGCTCTCAGGACTTGCTCCAGGCCACACTTCTCCCCAGCGACACACCTCACCTGACCTGCTTCACAACCTCCTCCAGGCTGGAATTTGTCCTTGAACTCTGATCATGCTTCTTGTTTGCCTGGACAGAGGATAGAGATGGTTATGTGTAGAAACTAGTTTACTATACAAAGTTTGTTGTTGTTTAGTTTAGTCGTATTCGACTCTTTGTGACCCCATGGACCAGAGCACCCCAGGCACTCCTGTCTTCCACTGTCTCCTGCAGTTTGGTCAAACTCATGCTGGTAGCTTCGAGAGCACTGTCCAACCATCTCGTCCTCTGTCGTCCCCTTCTCCTTGTGCCCTCCATCTTTCCCAACATCAGGGTCTTTTCCAGGGAGTCTTCTTTTCTCATGAGGTGGCCGAAGTATTGGAGAATCAGCTTCAGAAACTGTCCTTCCAGTGAGCACTCAGGGCTGATTTCCTTCAGAATGGATAGGTCTGATCTTCTTACAAAGTTAGAATTTACAATTCTTGCTCCCCTCCCTGGTTTATACACCCGCATGAATGCAACTTCAATGGATGACTTGCAGATGTGACAGATTACTCACAAGTTGAAACACATCATCTGATCTCACCTCAAGTGCAATACTCTTCAGTGGAAAGGTCTGCTAGATTCAGGTGCCAGTGTCATAGTGCTGAGAAACCAAATAATAGTTCATACATAAGTACAAGTCTAAAACACCGTAATGAATGCTCTGCAAGGGATAGACGTCAGTGGCAATTCAGAACATGCTCATTTCATGATATGATTGGAGGCCAGAAATGTTCTCTAGGACTTCTTTCCCCCTCATGTCACTATTCTGAGGGTTTATCCACACCTCTGCTTGCCCAGACCACATTCCCCATGGAAAACCTGCTGTTTATCTCTGAATTGGAGCGAACATCAATCAGGTTTTCTCTGGACTGATGTTCAGTATGATTTAGCACTGAAGAGTGGATTTTCTGAGGGAAAGTGTTGAGGCAAAGGCAAAACAGCCCAGATCCGTGCCTAGAAAGCATGGGGCAAGGGGGAAACAGTATGGACATGTGCTTTCTAGGCATGGGACAAGCAGAAGTGTGGATGAGCTGCAGTTTGGGATAAATGAAGTATCACTTCTGCAGAAAGTGACCTCAGCTCAGAGGGCTGCCAGGATTTGCAGACAACAAAGAGCTGCTGGGAAAGAAGAAAATAGAAGCATTATTGGGGGAATACCAAGTTCTACAGAAATAAACAAAAAAAGGAAAAAAACATAAAACATCAGCCAGCAAAAATCAAACAAATGGCCCAGCAATAACGGAGCATATTCAATAGCCACATAATGTAGATTGTTAGTTGGAAAAGAAAGTGGGGAGATGGGGAGTAGAGTACTCTGCTTGAAAAGAATTACTGGCTGGAGAAGGCACCAACATTTTGTTGCAGGTCCCACTTGCTGGCGTTTCATTTATGCCATTTTTTGGACTAGTTACAATGATTGGTGTTAATAGAATCTGAGCCATCCTGAGTCTCTAAAATAGGGCAGAGCAGGACCACATGGATCCTAATACAGTGGTACCTCGGGTTACATACGCTTCAGGTTACATATGCTTCAGGTTACATACTCCGCTAACTCAGAAATAGTACCTCTGGTTAAGAACTTTGCTTCAGGATGAGAACAGAAATCGTGCTCTGGTGGCGCGGCGGCAGCAGGAGGCCCCATCAGCTAAAATGGTGCTTCAGGTTAAGAACAGTTTCAGGTTAAGAACGGACCTCTGGAATGAATTGTTCTTAACCCGAGGTACCACTTTATGTGGTTGTTTTACACATTTATGAACCACATTCCCGCTACAGCACGACACAAGACAAAGTACACCTATTACTCTGGTGTAAAGTAAAATGAGTTAATTTGGGCTACACACATACATCATATATTTACAGCACATGACTTTCCCCAAAGAATCCTGGGAGCTGTAGTTTGTGATGGTTGCTGGGAACTGTAGCTGTATGAGGGTTAAACTACCAATCCCAAGAGAAGCAATATGCTTTAAACATGTTTCAAATTTATGGTGTGTATTATTACCCTTCACTACCTTCAGGGGGAATGCCCTGCTATTAAACCGTCAAGAGAGGAACCTCTTTACTACCTCTCCTGCTTGAAAGTCCACAACACAGCACAGTGAAGAATACCGACAAATGCCAGTAAAATGTTGCGATTCTGATCTCATCATACCATCAAAGCATGCTAGCATGCCAAAAACGCACAGGGCAACTATGCTATATATTAGATAACCTTGGGTTTTAGTATGTTCATAATAGGCTTTTAATTTAACTAAATTGTTGATAGATTTTCTTTTTCTATTTGGGGTGGGGCGAGTTTAAGAATAACATCATTCCAGAAGCAGATTTTTTTAAAAAAACAACAACCCCTATATCATTTAAATACCCGTCCCCCCCAGTGTCCTGTAAACAAAGAAGCCAAGAAGTTCTACTCAAAAGGGTAAAGTGTGTGCAAGGTTTTCAGACTTTTAAATACGTCCCTCAACCGTAACCATGCTGTAACAAAATCCCTCTGTGTTCTTAATTACTGTTCTCGGTTCACTTGGTTTTGTTGCAAGGATGTAAGCATTTTAAAAGGGTCAGTAAGTTCCTTTGATTTCACTCAGGCTATTTCAGTCATTGTCCGAGTTGCTCATTACAGCCGATATTCTTTCCCCTCCCTTTGTTTTAAGAAATGCTGGTGCGCATGCTGTAAAGCGCTGCTATCAAAGTTTTGGCATGAATAGCATTGGGGTTTGTCTCATCTGTCCATTTTCAAAGGAGATGCTATCTCACCCGAGATTCCTTTTGTGTAAACCTGATCCCATCTGCCCCATTTGGAAAAGAAAGAGTTACAGTCAAGGTGGCTTATTTTCCTTCCCACCTACTACCTGAACCACAGGTGCTTAGCCGGGAGGCTGTTTAGTCATATAGCAAAGGAGAACTGAGGACAACAATAAGAGGGGAAGGCATTGTTTTCCCCTGAGGTTCCAAATACAAAAGCCCTAGTTGCTTCAAGGATTTTGATATGTAGAACGGCAGAACAAACCAGGGAAGCATCATCATGAGGTCTTTCCCATCCAGGCGCCTCTCTGTTATATACAGCATACCGACTCCTTGCGACTCACACTTTCTCTCTGGACTGGTAAGAAATTGCAATTCGGTTTCCTAACACGCTTGTAAATTGCTCATGAATAATGCAACGATTAATTCGCTTGTCAGCTGAGCAAAGGCAGAATCATTTTCCTCGATTTCCTTGCCGATTTCTTCCTTCCTTCCTTCTTGAACAGGGTCTGCCTTTTCATCACAGCCAGGCTTCACAAGAAGATATTGCGAGTCGAAAGCATTCTTTTGGCCAAAAAGTGCATTTTCATTTCTGGAAAAGATGTCTTTTACCAACGTTACCTGTGATTTCCTTGACTGTCACTGTGATTCTGCTGGTGCTGTACTATACGTTATGTAAGTGTCACTATTGCAAGCTTTTAATTTCTATAAGCATGTCAAGGTTGCCTTCATTGCTTTTCAAGCAGGTTAATGTCAAAACTATTTTTAATGGGTTTTTATTTAGTTCCGGGTTGCCAATGATGTATCGTGTTTACGACAAATATTCACAACCAACTAGTTTTGGCACACTATGAGAATCTTGTGTTTTTTTGTGTTTTTGTCCTAAACTCATTAGATAGTGGTCCCAATACAACAAAAAGGAATCTATGAGCTGAAATTATTATTATTATTATTATTATTATTATTATTATTAATTGTAGCCCCATCCATCTGACTGGATTGCCCCAGCCACTCTGGGTGGCTTTTCTTTAACAAATCTGCTTTCCGCTAATGCAAAAAGTTGATGCATTGGGGGAACACTCTGTACTCAGGATCTATGGTTTGCAAATATTGCTAATTCTACACTATCTGCAAAGCCAAATAGTTTAAAAGTGTTGCCCCTTGGGTATGAATTTAGCTTGAACCTTTTAAAAAATGGTTAGAAAACATACAGATAAAAATCAATAACATTTCAAAGTTAAGCATTTGCATAGTGTGTGTAAGAAACTCCTGCATACACCTTCTTGATCACTTGAGAATATTATGAGCAGGCACTGACAAAAGTCAGAGTCATCCAATAGTTGTGTCTTCATTTGAATCCAGTGAAAGTGGATTTCCATTTGAATACGGAAGATCATCTGATGGTATTTTTTGAATAAAATTTTGTAGTTGACTTTGATTTGATGTTGTGTATTAAAAGGGAGGGTCTTCCTATTAACACAGAAGTTATGCCTTTTTAAGCAACCTTTCCCCCCCAGCACGATCTAACCTGTTTTTGTTTTGCTAATATTTCCCCTCCCTTCTTTTCAGCTCCTGCATTCTCTTTCATTTACATTGGTGGAAGCCTAGAAATTCCTAACTTGACCTACACAAGTGACCTAATGCACCCCAAATCACATACATTTATATTGCAAGCTGAAGCTGTCCAGAATTGTGTGAGTTTGCCTATGGAAAATATAAGGACTACATTTTGGTTCAAATTTCATTTGATAAGTATTGTACTTGGGATATGATGCTGATGAAACTAGACCTGCTGAGGCACAGTTAAGGGACATGCGCCTATCTTTTTTGAGTTGCCTAAAAGGGAGGGTTGTGGTGGCTTGATCAAAATTGAAGACCATTACCAATGTCAGTCTTCCCACTAAGCATGCCGAGACAACCTGGTATGGGCAGCACTTTTCACACCCACCCAAAAAGTGGTCAATTTGTATTTTTGCTGTTGAACAAGGGCGCCACTTTGACGTTATGCTTCAGGAACTGAACTATCTTAAGCTTTCTAGAATGAGAAAAACACACTCTCTGGTCCATTTCCTGTAAGCAGAGCTGTGTCTTCTTTGGCTTTGCACAGTAGATATTTCATATATATCCTCTGCCTACTCAGAAATAGTCCCCACTGAGTTAAATACAACTTAGCCCCTAGTAAGCTTGTATATGATTGCCGCCTTAGTGCATTTCTTTGTGGAGATTTTTGGACAATTAGTTTATATTTAAAGCAAACCCCTTTTCAAATTCCCTCTTCCAGCACAACAATACTTGCTTTCTTGCACTTCTCTCCCAAGTTTACTCTATTTGCGAGATCAATACACTTTTCTAGCTCCGTGCTAACAGAAGGCTTGAAAATACAAAGCATCTCTCTGTTAGCCTGCATTTCCCAAATGAATTCACCAGGTACCTCAAAGCTGCTTTGTGCATGGGTTGCATGAGTGGCCCATGACCTGATTAGAAGCCAGAAATGACAGAGATCTTAAATAGTCTAAATCAATACTGATTTTTGTCATTCAATAACTACTATTTCATGAAGAATCAGTATCATGCTGCCTTGTAAAAATGAATCGACCAGTGCTGGCTACCTACATATTTGTGCTAGACATAAAACAATGGCAAGAAAATGTTTTTGTTACTTGGAACACTTTTTAAAAACTGTATATTTTACAGACTTTTTCTTGTTCTTTATATGTAGTTTTCTAATCATTTAACTCTCAGTTTCCAGAATTGTATGGATCTTCTGCCTTAGGGAATTATTACTTGACATCTGTTATTACTGCTTTTAGGTAAGTGCCAGAATTTCAAAAAACCTTTTTCAGACTGTAGGCATTTGTTGTCTTTTCTATTCATGTTTTCAAGAATCAGAAGATAATAATATTAAGTAGAGGATCTCATTAGGCATTTAGTCTTATTCCAGTTCAGATTAGACTTTGGCTGGAATTCTAAATAAACTTCCCATTCCATCTCAGATGACTCATGAGCCTTTTTGAAATAGTCTAAGCAGGGGAAGTGAATGTGAAGGTCAGTGGATGGTTAGCACTGGTCTAAGACTATTTGCTGCCCAAGTCAAAGAACATATACAAAAGCAATGAAACTTAGTTCATTGCAGCTCATTTCTGCCATTGCTGCATACACAATATACCTTTTAAACACATTCAAAAGATATTTCCCACCTCAATATGGGCATTATGCATCATGAATGAGGCTGAGAGACAGTGACTTTGGGCTGGGTACACATTACCAGCTTAAATGAAGCTAGGTTGCTCTTTTTCTCTGTTTGGATCAAAGCTGATTTTGTTTGTTTGTTTGTTTGAGGGGGAAGATGGATATCAGAGCATAGTATTTCATAAGAAAAGGCAGGATACCTAAGGATTGTGGCTAAAATGGTGTTTATACCGCTTCCCAAACCAATGGTGGGAGCACGCTAGATGCAGAATAGACAGGAACAGGTCTACAGTCATGTATAATGTCACATAAATATTGTGCAACTGAGGTTAAATGTGAACCAAGGACTTCCCAGTTCACCAGCTCTTTGCAGATGTACATAGCCACATTGTTAGTGGTTGCATTTCACCCTTAGTTTATGGTGAAGTCCAGGATCTGAATAGTAAACAACCATCTTCGCGTGAGCAGGAATCTCCCTAGGGAGGAAAAAAGAAAAAAAAGAAGTCTCTGTGAGCACGGATTGATTGGTGCTCGTAGTTTGAATGTGTGACCCCATTTAACTCACAAACTTCTCCCTATGTGCTGCAAATCTGCCCTGATACCCTTGAGCACAGGCAGAGAGGAACAAGACATCCCTCTCCAAGCCGATGCTCTTCTTCAGTCTTATTTTGTCATCTTCCTCCAGTGAAGGAAAGAGTGGCCTTCGAGCTTATTACTGGAGTACATTTTGGGCCCCTCAAGATATGGTTCTTTCTATTCAAAATCTGTCTTCAACGAAGCAAAAGCAAATACTCAGTAAACGGGCACCTGCAACTGAAAACAGCACGGCTGAAGTATATTCTTTGGAGGAGGATTTTGATGTTATTACCATGGAGCTCTTTGGTAACATTATTTTTTATATTCTTTAGAAATTCCAATAATTCATAGGAATGCATATGCCACTAATGTTGAGGATTCTTCATCATTTTTAGTTTCAGATTCTATGGACTATGATGTGACATGGAAAGCAGGTAAGAGCTATGTTTGTCCCCATTGTCCAATGGCACACCATTTCAAATGTTGCTCTAGCACAACTTTCTTTTGTTTCATCAGTGCTTGCTCTTAAGTTGAACCTAAAGGATTCAGTGAATAAGAGGAACATCTCCAGCTCAAGAGTCATGGAAATGAACAGGGTTGCTCAAGACCACCTTTGCACTCCTATGCAACTCATTTTCATTCCAAGGCTGCTTCTGCAGAAAAAAAGTATTGCACTCTGAGTCAGTTGCAACTATTGTCTGCAAAGATGGATGGACCTATTCGTTTCAGCTCTCCACATTTCTGCAGCAATCTGCCACTTTAAAAAATCTTTGCGAAATCTTCATGAAAATTCACCAGCCCTTTAGCATGACATGAATTTATCCTAATAAACACATTTTTGCATCCAGTGTTGACTAATATACATATTTATGCAAGCAATTTTCCCTTACAAAACCCTTTTTTGTATGTTATGTTCACTAATAAAGATATTTTGCATAGATGCTCCCCTAACAGATGCCAGAGAGAGAGAGAGTTCAGATGGAGAACTGAACTGCAAATTTTTGAAAAGTGAGAATGTTGAAGGATAGTTGTGTTTTGGTTCACCCTGCGGTTTGAGAAATGCAAATTATGTAGTTCCTTGTTAAAATGCAAACAAAATCAAATTTCTTCTGCATCCCTATTTTCAGCTTATAAAAATGAATCCAGACTATTTAAGCATTTCCAAAGGGCCTTCTCCTAATCTTCTAAATCTGGGACTGTAATCCATTCAAAGTTTCTCAGTAGATGGTGTTATAACAGTGGCAAACTGAAGTCTGTGTATGGATCCCTATGTTGCCAAGATAGCACTATCCATGCATAAGAGGGAGGGATAATAATCATACAACAGGCGGAGAAGGGACATAAGGAGAACTGAACCCCAAAATGAGCACTGAGCTGATTGACAGTTATGTGTACTTGTGAATGAAAACTGAGGAAAAGGGGGAATGGAATGGACTATCTTAGAAGAGGACATGGCTGGCTGGAGAGCTCCACACTGCAGCATTTTCTTACAGGCCCCACTTGTCAGTTGCATAATTGGCCAATTTAAATCAATGTTGCACTCTCAAAATGTGAGGTATGTGGAGTTATTTGCTTATTTTATAAAGGCTGTATAAGAACGTGCTAGAGACATGTGGAAGAGAGTGGTGGTGGTGGAGGCAGCAGTAGATTATCAGGAGTGCACCTGCTGGCCAGCTCCTGTATCTTGAAGTAGTAAACGGAGCACACATAGGCTTTGTCCACAGCTTTAGGTGAACAAGCAGATGGGGAAAATGAGGGCAGCAAGACCAGTACTGTTCCCTCCATCCATGTATTGCTACCCCCACAGATGTCATCTGAGTAGGATCTCTGGAAGGGGCCAGAAGCCTTGATCTCTGCTCCAGCCCTTCACCAAAGATAAGAACAAAAATCTCCCTCTCTTTTGGGAATTGCTTCTGTGCCTTGAAGCATGCTGCTCAAAGATTATGGCATGATAACAGCAGATCAGTTCTGAGCTGTTTTGTCCCTACAATATGACTGTAATTAATGGGATGATATGTGAGAAGAACCGTAATTGTTTAGTCCTGCTGGCTGGGCCACAATATGGTCTTAACCTCTGGATAAAGTAAAAAGAAGAAGACCAATATGCTGACATGGTTTATGGATCTGAGAAATTTTGAGCTGGCTTGACTTAGTGGACTAACAATTAAACTGTTCGCCTCAACAGCTGTGGACAAGTCAGTCATGATTCCTCATCCGCACAATGGGTATGGTGAAGCTCATAATGATCTTTTTAATGTCAGAAGAGTTAGATATTATACAAATGATGTTTGCTGTATTTACCTTAAGGATACAGCTGTAGTCGGAAGTAAGCCCCATAGACCTCAGTAAGATTTCTGAACAATTGTGCTTAAGATAGTGCTGTAAGAAAGAGGAATTGTCTCCAACTGTGTGCTCTACTTAAGCTGATGTGTTTCACCTGCTTTTTCCAATAGTTGATGCACTTAGAGCTGCTTTGCATTCAATTATCTGGTGAAAGGTGCTGGCTTGGTACAGAGAAATTCAAGTCTTCTAGCCACTAATCAGGTGCCCAGTGTAGATCCTTTTTCATCTCCTTTGTGCCTCCGCCTTGTCCCAAAGGAGGACAACTTCATGGGGTGAGAGCATAGCACAGAGCTGTCTCATAATGTATTCAGTCCTTGTCTGATGTGATGGACAAGCCTGCCTTTTGTGGCGTAGACAACTGGTTCCTGGGATCTGGGCCGACAGGGTCTGGATTCATTTCTCTGCTTTTCTGCTTTTCAGCCACTGATCTATTTTGGTTTTGTCTACCAGTGGCCTTTGACCTCTATGCAAAGCCTGGTAATAATAGGACCTTAACACTGATGAATCCTAAGAGACCTTTTTATCAGTGGAGGCTGCGAGTTCCATCGGACCACGTTGTGAGACTAGTGGTTGTTCCCTTGCATAGCGTGACTCCTGGGAGCTGTGCATCTCACAGGCTATCCGCATATGACTTCCTTCTCCCTCTGCAAAACAAGATCATTACAAGGTAAGAGCATTTTAAAAGTTTGCTCCATGCTGGAGATCTAATGAGGTTGAGGGTACGTTTTATCATATGTGGTGGACTTGTAAAAGAGTATTGGGAAATGATATATAATGAACTGGGGGGAAATGTTTAAAAGTACCTTTCAAAAAACAAAAACAAAACAGAGTCCTTTTTGTTGGGGATAAATTCCCAGGTGTCAAAAAAGACTATTTATGTATGCTAGCCTCAAAATGGAAAATGAGTGAGGTCCCAACCAAAGAAGAATGCCAATTTAAACTGATGGAATACGCACAGCTTGCAGTTTTAACATATAGAGAACAAGAAGAACGTATGTTTAAAGAATACTGGGAAATGTTTACAGTATACATGGATGAAAACTGTGTTCATTTAAAAATGCTGGTGGCTTTAAGATAAATCCAACAGTGTAAATAAGTTTTGATGGATGTAGCAATGGATTACAGAATGGTTTAGTTTATGTAAAATATGCAGGGATGTAAGGTATGCGAAGAGACGCGGGTGGCGCTGTGGGTTAAACCACAGAGCCTAGGAGTTGCTGATCAGAAGGTCGCAGTTCGAATCCCCGCAATGGGGTGAGTTCCTGTTGCTCGGTCCCTGCTCCTGCCAACCTAGCAGTTCGAAAGCATGTCAAAGTGCAAGTAGATAAATAGGTACCGCTCCGGCGGGAAGGTAAACGGCGTTTCTGTGCGCTGCTCTGGTTCGCCAGAAGCGGCTTAGTCATGCTGGCCACATGACCCAGAAGCTGTACGCCGGCTCCCTCAGCCAATAAAGCGAGATTTGAGCGCCGCAACCCCAGAGTTGGCCACGACTAATGGTCAGGGGCCCCTTTACCTTTACGGTATGCAAAATGAACCGTGGAAAGAGAAGAAGGGAAGTCATTGGTTTAAGGTTGTTTAAATGAATATTTTGAAATGTAAATTAGAAAATGTAATAAAAATTATATAAATAAAAATTAAAAGTTTGCTCCATAGACACAAAGCAGTGCGCTCTCTCTCTCTCTCTCATTACATGGGATAGAGCACCCTGTGTCCCAAGGCCCCTTGGGTGGTACGTATAGTAGTGGAAGAGACTTTCTGCTTTCCAAATCAGCTTTGTAATCTGCCTGGATGTATTTCAGATGGTGTGGATCATCCGGGGCCTGGACGTCCCCAGTTATACGTTTAACTTCATCGAGTAATGTCATGTTGGTCACATTCTCACTGGACCGAAGAAAAGAGAGCAATATATTGAATGCATATTTTCAAGCAGTTCCTAAAATTGGTATGTAGTTGCCAGATGCCAAGCATTGTTTGTGAACAACTTTTGATGGCTCACATGTAGTTGTGTTATATTTGAAATATTTATGTGGATTTAAAATGGGGAATCTGGATTCAAGGATTATTTTGACCTGACTCTATAATAATATTAGGGTTCTCTAAGACTGACATGGGTTGCATGAAACGATCGACTTTTTGGCTGTATTGAATGACTCGCGATTCAAGTGACTTGGGACAGTAGCTCTGTCAAGTTCACAATGGCATTGAGAAGAGTGAGCCAAGTGATGAAAGATGCTTTGGTGGGAATACTAATTCTGTCACCCTTCTTATTACAAAGGTATACAAATCTGTTCCAAATTTCCCTCAAAGCGGATAGTGGCGAACTGAGCTGCCTCCGCATATCAACACTGTGAAAGCATATTCTCTGAGCAGCAAAACAACCAGCTTCTGAAAGTCAGTGAAGGGGGTTCCAAATGCCATTTGTTGTATGATGCATAGGGGAAAATAAGTGAATCATGGTACTTTGTATGTGTTTTCCCTTCCACAATGAGAAAGGAAGAACCCCTTTGGCCTAGCAGAGTGCAGAGAGTTATTTCTATGCAGTTCTTTCTTTCCTGAGGGAAAAGCCAGATGATCGATTAGCTCCACAACTATGCACTTAAATGCAGGTTTTTAAAATCAGGTTGCCCACGCAGCACACCTGCTCTATATTTTGACAATAATGTGTGTTTGTGTGGGGTGTGTGAATGTAATGCTACCCACCTATAATAATTCTTTTTTGCTCCACCACCTCATACCAGCTACTTGCATATGAAAAAGAACCTCCCACTCACTTCAACAAGAGCTTTTCCCATGCTTTCCATAACAAGAGATGAGCAGTTATTCAGAATAATAATGTTTTGTTTTGTTTTGTTTTGTTTTCTCCTTAGTATGTGGCGGTCGATACGTCTCTTGGAATGGGACTGTAATTTCTCCATACTACCCAAGTTACTATCCACCGAATATTGACTGCCACTGGATTATTAGAGTATGTACTCTTAGAAGTAACCGGGAACTTTTTAATGAAAATCTTTTTAAAACTTGATCCCCCCCCCCAAAAAAAGAATAAGCTTTTCTAAAACAAGGAGACCAGAAAAACAGAAGGAAATAAGAATTTTAAATGAAATGACAGATCTTACATATATGTGATTATCATTTGTGAGGTGAGGAGAAATAGCCATTATATCAGCCTAACATGGATTTGGGGTTGTTATAACATTGTGTCCTAATCTTCCTTGGAGAGACCAGGGTAGCATTCATGAGCCTACTGCACTCTCTATTGCAGTCAACTCATGTCTTGCACACATGTAACGTGTGTGATCACAGCTTTATGCGCTTGGCAGCTGGACAGCTGCAACTGGACAAATGAAACACATGCAAGGTGGAGAGCTTAAAAGCTCTCAGATTTTCTTACCAGGCTCAGGGAAGGTCTCACACAGGCTCTGGAGGCCCTTGTGGGATCTCTCTGGGCCATCTGAGAAATCACTACATTTTGCGAAGCCCCACAGAGCCCATGTAAAATTTTCCCAGAGCCTGGTAAACAAGGCAGAGTGCTTAAAAGTACCATATTGGCCTGAATATAAGCCTCACTTTTCCCTTCCCCCAAATTCCGACCATGAAAAGATAAAGTGTGGCTTATATTCGTGATCTTACAGTATGCAGCCAGGAGCGTGGCAAAGCGGCGCCCACCTGTAGTCCTCTCCCCCAAGGCCAGGAAGGGAGAGAGCGAGGAAGGGGAAAGGCCGCCAGCAATACAGCATGGTTCCTACCTTCCTGCCCATTATGCAGCCAGGAGCAGCGAGGAATGGAGCAGCTTATATCCGGGTATTTTCCCCCCCCTCTAATTTTAAAGGTGTGGCTTATATTCGGGTGCTGCTTATATTCAGGCCAATATGGTACTTTCTGCAGTGGGAAAACTGGGACACATAAACACCTTGCAATCTCATGCTCATTCAAAGGGGGTTTGTTTCCCTTATCATCCAGCCTATGTTCTGTTGGGAGTGGGGATGTCGGAATCTCCGCTACGACTGGGCTACTCCTCCGGTCAAGCCCTCTGGAATCTCCTCCGATGATAATTAACGACCTGAGCCTTTGATTAGCTCCAGGCACATTCCCCATTCAGCAGAGTATCCAAAACAGCAGAAGGGATGAGAAATATGAGCTACATTGCTAGGCTTTATTTCTCACTACGCAGACAGAAAAGAAATATACATGCTCTCTCTGTGAAAGCAGAGAGCAACTGAACAACAAAGGAACAGGAAACCAGTAACATCACATCCGTCTCCTGTCTTCCGTAAGACTTTCAACAGCCTGGAATCTCTGGAATGCAAAACAGAGTCTTGTGACTCCAAGCACTGCACAATGGCACAAACAGAAACCAACAGGGGAGAGGGTATGTTCCAGGTATGTGTGTAATGGATCCCATTCTATAATCTAGGGTAGGGAACCTGTGGTCCCCTGGATGTTGGTAGACTCCAATTTCCATCAGTCCCAGCCAACTTGAGCAGTGCTTAGGAATGATGGGAACTGTAGTCCAACAATATCTGGATGGCCACACAAGTTTCCCATACCTTCTATGCTCACTTCCCTGGGTGTATGACTGAACTTATTAGGACTTACATCTCAGTAGACCAGACAGGATTGCACTGTTCATGTGTTTAGGATCAATAGACAGGTTGTTTTTAAGTATAAAAAGTACAATAAATGTTCTTCCCCATGCTTTTTATTTTTATTTATATCTTAGGCACCACTGCCTGGCTATAGATTGCTGCTAAAAATTCTTGTAATACAAGTTCAGGAGCCATCCCTTGGATCCAATAGATGTGATAAAGATTGGTTGGAAATTGATGGAATTAGGTGAGCTACAACCTTTTCTGCTACTTTTCTTGAAACAACTCTGTTGACATCCATAGGTGAAGAGTCGTTTATGGTTATAGATAATTAAAAAAGGAAAGGGTTGTAAGTAAAATTAGAATAATAAAATTTGAAAAACTGACCACATTTTGCCACAATGTAGGGTTGCCATATTTTTAAGAGCAAAAAAGAGGACGCTATGATGACTCTCATTTTTAAATACCCCTACTATATGTAGGCTATAGAAGCTCTGATATATTGCTGTGGGGGGCAGGGGAAGAGAAGACCATTCATTATGTCTATGTCACATCCAGCAAGTATAGCTGGAGACATTTTGGCAAATTAAAAAAATCTATCTGGACAGAAATGATGCCCCTGAAAAAGAGGACGTGTATTGGAAAATGAGGACACATGGCAACCCTACCACAATGGGACCAAATTTCAACTGACTCTGAGTGGTTTAACAGCCACCCCCTCTTCCTTCTGAATAATGGAGCTCTGTGAGGGGAACAGGGGTCCCCAAACAACTGTCAGGACCCTTAACAAAGTACAGTTCCTAAAATACTTTGGGGGAAGCCATGACTGTTAAAAGTGGCATAATAATAATAATAATAATAATAATAATAATAATAATAATAATAATAGATTTGTACCCCGCCCATCTGCCTGGGCTTCCCCAGCCACCCTGGGTGGCCTCCAACAAAATACCAAAATACTGTAATGCACCAAGCATTAAAAGCTTCCCTAAACAAGGCTGCCTTCAGATGTCTTCTAAAAATCTGGTTGTTGTTGTTCTCTTTGACATCTGGTGGGAGGGCATTCCACAGGGAGGGTGCCACTACTGAGAAGGCCCTCTGCCTGGTTCCCTGTAATTTGGCTTCTCACAGTGAGGGAACCGCCAGAAGTGCCCTGGCGCTGGACCTCAGTGTCTGGGTAGAACGATGGGGGTGGAGACGCTCCTTTAGATATACTGGACCGAGGCTGTTTAGGGCTTTAAAGGTCAGCACCAACACTTTGAATTGTGCTCGGAAATGTACTGGGAGCCAATGTAGGTCTTTAAATGTTACTGCTTTAAATGTATAGCACAGATGAGTCCTTAATCTGGACTGGAACTCTGAAAATGACAACTGTAACACAATCTGAGTCATGAGAAGTTGTCAAAATGACAAGTTATGATGAATGCAATAAAAGAGGACCAGTCCTGTGCTGCCTGTGATGGAGGCTGAGAGACCATAGGATGCTATGGACACCCCTTTCCATAGAAAGCTCCACTGCTATTACTTTTCCACTGTCAGTGAGCTGAAGGCAGTGGGAAGAAAAAGGGACGCCTTGGGTCCAAAGACCTCCTGGTTTCTCCATCACCTTCCCACTGCACCACCAAACCAAGCAAAGAACTATGCCAGCCTTGGTGATGGGGTACTTATTTTCCCTTCCACTGACCCTTATTCTACACCGTCCACCATATAATCTCTTCACCATCATCTTATGGTTGCTTTGCTTGGTTACAATCCTATACTTACTGACCTAGGAGTCCCATCGAATTCCATTAGGCTTACGTCTGAGTAAGCATGCACTGTAGAATCGCACTGTAAATGCACTCTTTCTATTATATACTCATTCTATTATAGTGATGTATTATATACAGTATCTGTAATTTTGTTGTCTTTTATTCTTATCAGATATTGTAAACCTATTGGGGAAGGCAGCAGGGTCAAGGAATATGGCTATTCAGTGGCCATCCATTTCCATTCAGATGAACTGGTCACACACAGGGGTTTTTATATTGAATTCAGAGCTTTCAGCCACGCAGACCGTAAGTGGACACAGATGCACTTAGTATTAATAGCATTATCATGGTAATTTACTGATTGAGCATGAGCACATTTCTTCTTTGTTGTTTAGTCGTTTAGTCGTGTCCGACTCTTCATGACCCCATGGACCAGAGCACGCCAGGCACTTCTGTCTTCCACTGCCTCCCGCAGTTTGGTCAGACTCATGCTGGTAGCTTCAAGAAAACTATCCAACCATCTCGTCTTCTGTCGTCCCCTTCTCCTTGTGCCCTCCATCTTTCCCAACATCAGGGTCTTTTCCAGGGAGTCTTCTCTTCTCCTGAGGTGGCCAAAGTATTGGAGCCTCAGCTTCAGGATCTGTCCTTCCAGTGAGCACTCAGGGCTTATTTCCTCAAGAATGGATAGGTTTGTTTTTCTTGCAGTCCATGGGACTCTCAAGAGTCTTCTCCAACACCATAATTCAAAAGCATCAATTCTTCGGCGATCAGCCTTCTTTATGGTCCAGCTCTCACTTCCATACATCACTACTGGGAAAACCATAGCTTTAACTATATGGACCTTTGTTGACATTTCTTCTAGCTTGTCCCAAATGTGCCTCCTTCAAACCTATGTCTATCCCTATTACGAAGCAGGAGGAGTCAGCAGATTTGACGCTACAATTAAAAGTTCAACAAATGTTTGATTTTTTGGTTTGCTAGAAAAATGCTTACCCCTAATGATGGGTATACATGTGGGTTGAGGGCTTGTGAATAAACAAATAGTCAAGGTCATGCAGTGAGCTTCATGGCTGTGTGGGGATTTGAACCCTGGTTGCCCAGGTCCTACAGGTCCAACACCCTAACCACTATACCACACTGGATCTCAATGGCTTGGTATCTCTGTGGGTGATGAAGGACTGTTTGGCTGCCTGTAGAAAGTCATGGGCAGTGTGATGAGTGACTTAAAAAGGGCTGTTATCAACAAGACACTATTCCATTCCCAACCAAGCTCCCTCTCTCCTAGTGGCAGACTGAAAGCCTGTATTGGGTTACTAACCTGTTAGAAAATATAGTGTAGTCATTAGGGCAACACTCATCCATCCCATGTAAGAAATTGCACTGAAACTCTGTCTCCAATGGCTGTTATGTTTCTTGTGCTGATTCATATCCTTCAGGGAAGGATGAATAATAAATGCTTGGCCAGCCATACCAATAAGTTCAGTGAAGTGCTCTGCATTCACCAACAAAGGTGTCTGAACTAGGGACCTCACCAGCATTCATAACCTTTCTGTGACTCCATGTCAGTGGTCATGCCACCAAACGTTGTCTAGCTGGTACATATTTTAGGTGCAGAGAAAAAGGTGGAACACTCTATAGCTAAGATCTTTGCTGTCTTCTGCTTGGGTTAAGAGATGGATGGTGTCAGAGAAGTCTCACGTGGAGATATGGGATTCCTACCTGGATCTATCAATGTGTATGCCCTGTATCTAGTTGCAGCAGTGGAAATGGGATTCATGAAATCTGTCACCATCCCTGACCATTGGTGATGCTAGCTGGGCTTATGGGAACTGTAGTCCAACAATAGGCACCACACGATCCCTTGTCTCAGATTCTGAGATACTGTAAGATCGCAGTTACCTTGTTAGTGCTTATATGCTTCTGGTAGAGTGCTGCTATTGGCTGCAAAATTAGCCAGAACTTCTAGCCTCTGCTGAGTATAGGAGCATGGTGGGAAGAGATGGGGAAAGTCTAAGGGGTATGTCCATTGCCATTTGACTTTGGTCCTCTGGTACAAGGTTATAGCTATTCTAATATGTTTTCCCTTGTCACCAAAGTGGGTTTGGGAGAAATCTTATCCTACTCAGCAGTCATAACTCAGTACAGAATTTTACTCTGTGACTCAGTGTCATCATGATTATCTATGGCAGTCTGATATTTTTCAATTCTTCCAGCTTGTCCTAGGCAATTTAAATGTTCCGACAAAACATGTGTCTCTTTAAACAGTAGATGTGATGGGTGGAAAGACTGCGCCGATGGAAGTGATGAGGTAAACTGTGGTGAGTTCATCATTAGCTAATTAGAGTATTGTAAATATAACTTGGTAAGGCATTGGCTGGAAAGAAAACAGCTTGCAGGGTTGATTGGTTGGTTGGTTTTAAGCAATCAAACAGTTTATGAATTTTATGACATAAATAAAATCAAAGCCATTAAGCATATAGAGCTTGAATATCATTACAGGTCATCAGACCCTTCAGTAACCCATTCATTTATTAAAAATACCTTTCATTTTGTGAAGTGTTTTAACAGCTCAGTCAAGAATTGAGATTCGTTTCATATAAAGAACTTTGAATAGCAAAATAAGCAGTGGTGATGCTAAAGAAAGTAAATTTTCCTGGTCTACTGCATGAGAAGACCATGTTTTATTGTGACATATTCTCATTTCATATTGGTTTAATAGTACTTCCTAGTTTTCAGTCCAGGGTTTGGACTTGTTTCAGGTGGGACTAGGTCTCTCTAACTGAATTCTAAGGTTGTCAACAATTCCCAGGGTTCATTTTAAAGGAAGCAACGGCAGTAGATATGTGCTCTCTGGGGACATTTGCTGTTGAATGAAATGCCACAGTCTTGATGATAAAATTCTTCCCTAGGTTGCAATCCCGTGAAGTCTAATTGTGGTAATGGAAAGTGTAAACACCATTCCAGGCCTTGCAAAGGAGATGGCAGCTGTGAAAGCGAGAGTGATGAGGAGGAAGACAATTGCGGTAAGAACAACATAAACAAATTTTAGACTGGGAATTACGGAAATGCCAGCAACGTAGGGTGTTCTTGCATCATTTTCTCATGGTTGATATGCACCATGCTCTTATTTATTGCAGGAACAGTTGGCAGGGAGGGATGCTGCCACCCATCTGGTCTACCATCAGTGGTCTCACTAGTGTTTACGGGAGGAAGAGGGGGAGGAGCAAGGCAGGGGTGAGGTTGGTAGCTCAGGCACACTAGCAGAGCTAATTCAGTGCTCTCACTGGTGCATCTGCACAATGTTGACCTCTCTGCTGCTGCACCCCTCCCTCTCTCAGTAAGCACTAAGAATGCCACTGATGGGATGCCAGGTGTAGTGCACTGCCCCTTCCTGACAGCTCAAGAAGCTTATGTAAGGGCAAACAATTCCCAAGCAGAAAATTCTTGCCGAAACCTTTTTTTAAAAGAAGACTAGTTCCCCTGTGCACTTTAGCCACACAAAAGATTGCGAACACACAGAAGAAGTGTGCATTCTTTACTGGGCACAAGGTTTCAGAATCAGATCTGAATATCTTTACATTAAACAGCTTTTCCAGTGGCAAAATGGAACTTTTGGCATGTGCAAGTCAAGGATAGAAAACAGATGTTCTTAGACCAACTTCCGACAGCCTCGGACAGCATAGCCGATGCTAATAGATAATGGAAGTTGAAGCTCCAACAACATCTGGAGAGCACCATGTTGAATAACCTGGTCTAGGTTATCTAACATATTGCCAAGACACCTATGAAATGATACATTTAGCTCAGTCAGTAGAGCCTGAGACTCTTAATCTCAGGAACGTGCGTTTCAGTCCCACGTTGGGCAAAAGATTCTAGCATTGCAGGGAGTTGGACTAGATGACTATCATTGTCCCTTCCAACTCTACAGCTCTGTGATTCTATGTATTTTTAGAAAATGCATTGCTTCAATTATGCTGCATGACCTATGAGGCAGCACCATGAAATGCATCATTGCTATGTTTCTCATCTGTCACTCTGTTCTTTCAGCCTATAGAAGCTGCTCACAGCATGCATATAAATGTCTAAATGGAAAGTGTCCAATAAAGCAGAACCCAGAGTGTGATGGAATAAGAGACTGTGCAGATGGATCTGATGAAATGAACTGTGGTAAGTCAATAATGAGTGAACAACAAAGTGAGCTGAAATGTGTCTGTGTATTTCAGCAACTAGATCAGAACTATGTACACACTAATGTGCACATGGAGCTCCTAGGTACCCATTATCTAGGAATATGGTACTTTTCCTCAGTGACATAGTTGCTATATTATCTCTTTGCTCTATGCTCTGTCCTGATGGCCCAGGCCTACACTGGAGCTCAAAATCTGTCCAGTGCAGTAAGGAGAAGAGGTTCTCATATAGTAATTCCTAAGGGTTGTAGTTTAGGGGGATTGAGAAGAAGAAAGGGTGCCATTACCATGTCTCACTCCAGTTGCTATCAATCTCTTCTACAGGCCACAAGCTCTCCCACAACGTGTGTACTTCCCCACTTCTCCTCCCTGATTCCCTGACCATTATACTGAGGTTCTCGTCATTCATAGAGGCCTTACATCAGAGTTAGCCAACACAGGAGCTCTAGGAGTTGTCAGAACATTTCTCATCATTTAACTGGAAGGAGTAGCTCTATGTGTTCAAAGGGATATGTTGACATGTGTGATTTCTCTGCTGAAGAAAGAATCAGCAAAGTGTTAGAGCGTTGCATCCACTGAAAGACACACATGGCTCTGAATTAGGGTTTATCCTTAAAGACCTACATTGGCCCCCAGTATTTTTCCAAACACAATTCAAAGTGTTGGTGCTGACCATTAAAGCCCAGTATACCTGAAGGAGCGTCTCTACACCCTTTGTTCAGCCCAAACACTGAGGTCCAGTGCCAAGGGCCTTCTGGCAGTTCCCTCCCTGCGAGAAGTGAGGTTACAGGCAACCAGGCACAGGACCTTCTCAGTAGTGGCGCCCACCCCGTGGAACGCCCTCCCATCAGATGTCAAGGAAATAAACAACTATCAGACTTTTAGAAGACATCTGAAGGCAGCCCTGTTTAGGGAAGTTTTTAATGTTTGAAGTTTTATTCTGTTTTTAGTCCTCTGTTGGAAGCCACCCAGGGTGGCTGGGGAAAGTCTGTTCAGGATTGCAGTGCATGACTGGTAGAGTGTTTTGTTTTTACATACATAACCTCCATATGTATTTCATTTTTTTATTAGCATGTGGAAGGAGTCAGGTAAAAAGACCCAGAATTGTTGGTGGTGAAGATGCAAAGTATGGAAAGTGGCCTTGGCAAGCCAGCTTGCAGCTAAAAACATATGGCCATATATGTGGTGCATCTATTATTTCAAATAGTTGGCTGGTATCTGCTGCCCATTGCTTTCAGGACTCTGATTCGATAAGGTACGCATTATATAATGTGAAGCATTCATTACTGATAAATAATCACTGGGGGCATACAGTAACCACAAGATTTGCCTTCTATGTCTCTAGCACTTGGAGGCAGCCCAGTCTGTTTCAGATCCTCTCTGTGTTGTTCTGATTAGAATAATTATTTCCAGATTTAATTTTTGCAATGTGCTCTACGTGGGGATACCCTTGAAGAGGGTTTGAAAACTGTGACCTGGTCCAGAATGCAGCAGAGCACAGTTGCTGGTGGTTGTTCATGGCTCGACACCATACAATTTAACCATCCTGATTTAAGGAGGAATTACAGAAATCACAGAAACCAGCTTCTTATTGGATCCTGAAATGTCCACTTTTTTGCTCCGGTGCTCTGGCACTTGTCAGCTGGCTCTTGCAAGAGCTCAGGACCACCACCACCCCAAGCATTACAATTTGGATCACCTGGATGTTGGAGGCTATGCAATACCCATTTCATCAGTCTTGAAAGTACCAGTGCAGTATGGAGCCCAATTAAAGGTGGTAACACTGACATATACACAGCTTGGGTCCCAAATATTTGAATGAGTGCCTTTTCTTGCATCAAGCTGCCTGGGTGTTAAAATCAACAGGAGAGGCCATGTTGACAGTATCGCTGCCTTCCCTGGACCGAGAGATGAAGATACAGAAGAGGGTCTTCTCTGTGGTTACCTAGGTTGTAGAATGACCCCTCCCCAAAGGTGTATTTTGTGATAGCTTGAGGGTTTTTAAAAAAATGATTGATCAAGATCTAGGCTTTGGGCTGAATGGAGTCTTCCTTCCTGCTGGATTGCTGAACTTTGCTGTTGCCCGCTTTGGTTATTTTCTTAGTTTTGTTGTTTTATTTTATGATTTTATTAGAACTTGTATTTGTTATAATTATGTGGAATTTTGGGGGGTGGTTTTTTGTTTTTTTTTTTTTTTTTTAGTAACCTGTCTTTTGAACAATTTGGTGAAGGCTGAGCTAGAAATACAAATAATAAAATGAATAATTTATGCAATTCCCATTCAAATGAATGAGACCTATATAAGAAGAACACATGGAAAACTGCATGTTTTGTTGTTTTTCAGATACTCTATAGCATCTGGCTGGACAGCATATATGGGTATAAAGGTCATTAACAGAAACAATGATAATCACGTAGCGATGAGATCGATCAAAAGGATTATTGTTCACCCACATTATGACCAATATATCTCAGACTATGACATTGCCCTGTTGGAAATGGAGTCACCAGTATTCTTCAATGAGCTGGTACAGCCCATATGTTTACCAAGCAGTCGTAGACTATTAATTTATGGAACTGTCTGCTATGTAACTGGCTGGGGAGCCGTAAAAGAAAATAGTATGTTCATTTCTGGATATGTTTATTGCAAATGCCAAGCATCCTAATATATTGTACCTTTTTGTGGATTGTAAATGTGAGCCACTTTGGGATCCATCCTTGGCTAAAAAGTGGAGTATAATGAATGTAATAAATAAATAACGTTAATAGAACTGAAGGTATATGGCCTAGCTCAATTGGATATCACTTGTGGCAATTCTAAATACATATCCTCAGTGACAAATGATGGAACTCTTTAATTTCAGTTTATTCTAGAGGATGGTAAATTTAAGAAGCCACTAGGAAGGTAATATGCTTAGATTTGGAAATGTTCAATTAGATTAACCTTTATTCAATTTAATTCACCATGTGCTGTGCCAATCGTTTTTTATTCTGGGAACATATAGGCAAGGAAAAGTTAAAAGTTCTAAGGCAGATCTTGATTATTATTTTTTTCACCTCTCACTTTGCAATCAGAACCATCATACTCAACCCATGCAATGTTTCTGTTGTTATAGGTGAACTCGCAAAAACACTGCAAGAAGCGAAGGTGAAAATAATTGATCAGAGCGTTTGCAACAAGCTTTATGACGATCTGATTACTTCTCGGATGCTGTGTGCTGGGAACCTTAATGGTGGCATTGACGCATGTCAGGTAAAGTGGAAAATGATTTTGAAAAGTGACATTGATTTGTACATCAGTCCTTTCGAAATTATTTTTTCCAGGAATGTTTTCTTATTCCCATAGAAAAAAGAAATTAGACATATCTGGGCTGGATCCAGACTTAGTCAGAGTAGACCCACTGAGTTTATTTTGAAAATTAGGTAGGATAGAAGTTTTTTAAATAAACGTAACCACAATGATGTCAATGGGAGCTATTGCGAATTGAAAACTTAAGTCCCAACTAACTTAAGTCCCATTGATTTCAATGGGCCTACTCCAAGCATGACTAGAAAATTATCTGAGGTGTCCATTGATTCTTTAAATATTATTTTCTTAACTTTTAATTTCAAGAATACTTGCATTCGAATTCTAAATGAGTACCAATTTGTACTGACATACGCCTTCTTGAGCCATATCAATCTTGACCTCATTCCTTTCTGCCTTCGATGTTGGAGTAAAATAAAGTAATATCTGAGGCACATGCAACATACACCTACATATTAACTGAATCTCCTGGATCTCTGAGGCTATGTGGAAGCAGGCTTCCTCATGGTGACTCTCTTCCCAATCCTGACTCAAGTCGTGTACCTGTAAAAGCATGTTGTCTTGACTGCAGTAGTATGTTAGTTGGGAATCCGACACACTGTGCCGAACAGTGTTAACTAATCACAGGAGTTCAAGCATTCATTTAACCAGTCACACCCATCAGGGAACAAGTATCATCTAACACCATGTGAACCTGATAGACAATATATCGTCAGACCACAATTGCACATGGTGACTTACGGGTGTTGGGAATGACTGTATAAATGTGAAAGTGTGTATCATATCACAATCCTAACTGCAAATATGCATTAGTTATGCAATGAAGCAAAAAGTGAGGCTTCTGTCCTTCCTTTTAGGGTGACTCTGGGGGTCCGTTAGCCTGTTTAGGAAGAGGGAACAGATGGTACCTTACAGGCATTGTCAGCTGGGGTGAAGGATGTGCTCGACGGAATCGCCCTGGTGTTTACACTAAGATCACAACACTTTATGACTGGATTCGTCAATACACAAAATGACAGATGAGTTCTGGAGAAAGCCAAAAGTATGCGCACATTCTTATTGATGAACCAAACAGGATTTATACTATGATATATTACATGATATATTATACATTACAGATATATTTTGTATGGGCATATGGAATATATATAAAATTTAAGCAGGCAAAAATCAGTGAATGTTTCCCACTGCAAAGAGCAATATGAACACAGCCACAAGGTTTATTTCACTGTCTGTGTTGATTTTCTTGGTGTTCCGTCAACAGGGATGGGTAAATGGAGTAGCACATTTGATCACTATTTGCCTGCAAGTATTTTGATGCAGCTTCTGCTTTGCATTAGCTTTGATCTTGCTTTTGATGATTTGCTGTTAAGAGGCATACAGGCTTTCTTCTTCCCTGACAACAAAAATTGTCCATTTCTGAGATGTATGAAGACCTTTGGAAGATACCAAATATGCTGAAAATAAAGGATGCTTTAATTTTTGGGATGGGAGTTAGAGACTGATGAAGCTTCAATTTCCCTTCTCTGTCAGTTTCCAGAAGGTGGCTGTGTTGGTTGGCTGCAGCAAAAACATCAAAAACTCTTGCAGCATTTTAAAGGCTAACAAGTATAAAGTTTCACAGACAATATCCCACTTCATCAGATATATGAAGTGTTATCCTGAGTTACAAGTCTATAGATACTAATTGTTGGAAGAAGAAGAAGAAGATTATAAACAGTGAGGCCAAAGATAAATGAAATGCAGAAATGCAGTGGTGAGTTATTTTAACAAGTTACCACTGTCTGTTCTTCCTACATTTCATTTTCTTCTGAAGCCACAGTGGATTTACACCTGTTACCTAGGCTAACATTTTGATACAGTGAAGAAGTGGGCTGTTAGCCTACAAACGTTTATGCCATAGTAAAATGGTTGGTCTTCAAGGTGCCATAAGATTCTTCATTCTTTCAGAATTCCTAGTTTTGTTTTCAGTGGACTTTTTAACCATCTATTCACCCACCCATCATCAACTCCTGGTAATATGAGTGTTAGGTTAGATAATGAATTGTATAGGACCTTTAGCTAACTGTGTAACAAGCTAAGCCAAAGAGATTGTTCCATCAGTTTGAGTGAAAAGTCTGTTCAACATCCTTGTTTTGTCAAGTTCCTTATGTACAATCAAACTATGTCCTTCCTGCTAGCATTTAGAGCCACTTTCGTTTCACTGAGACTATTCACATGACACCTTGTATTTAAGTTCCCTCTTTTTAATTTTGTTTGTAAAGCACAGCTTCTGGCCTGGCAAATGTAATCTAAATCACCAGTAGCTCTTAGAATGCCAGTGATATGTTCCATGATTTGAAGCCTAGGAGGCAGCAAGCTTGTTGAAGATAAGTAGGTCTGAATGTGGTCAGTTCCTGGAGAGGAAACGACCTGGGAGCCTTATACACAAAAGCAAGGGAGATTGAGAAGCAAAGCAAGAGAAAATAAAAGCAAAAGGACTTCACCAGAGGACTGTGGCTGTAAATGTTTGTTTATAACCTGCCTTTCTTTCACCACAGAATGCAAAGCAATGTACACACACTTCAGAACATAAGTGCCTTGCTGGAGCAGGACAAAGGCCCATCTAGTTCAGCATATGGTTCTCACAGTGACCAACTGAAGGACTGTGGGAAACCTTGAAGCAGGATTTGAGTATAAGAGCACTCTCCTGCCTGGTGCTTTCCAGCAACTTATATTTAGAAGTATACTGTCTCTGATGGTGGAGGCAGAGAATAGCCATCATGGCTAGTCGTCCTGTCCTTTCCTTTAATGGTGGGTAGTTCTTCAGGTTGTGTGTGCTTTGAATGATACTGAATATGCCAAGAGGCAACTGCCCCCTCTTACACCTCAGTAACTTTGCAAGCAGAGGTGGATTTAAGACATGGAACCTAGGGGGCACCGTAACTATGTTGGAGAGTGGAAGGTGAGAGGTGGGGTGGGGCAAATTTTGCATTGCTGAAATTTGAGACCCCCAAGGTCTGCCACTGTTGGAAGACTACAGAAAGAGAAGAGTGCTGCCTCTTTTGGATTTCAGATATAGAGGAACTTGTGGGATGTTGACATGGGCAGATATTCCTTAAACAAAAAGGAGCATATTGGTGTGAATGGAATAGTGAAAGAAGACTATCAGATCAATGACCAAACATATCTAAGATTATGACTAAGATTGTGGTATCCTCCCAAATAAACATAAAGGATACCATGGGCAAATTTGCATCGAGAGAAACTAAGATGTAATGTTCAGTAGATAGTGATGATTCAGAAGAATTTATATGCCACCTTTCATTTCAAGAAGATTCCCATTGCTTTTAAAAACAAATAAAAGCCAACAGCAAAATAATGAGTATAAATACAGCTAGTCAAGATTAAAATACACAATAAAACAACTTCATCAAAACATCCATTAATTAAAATGTGCAGCAAACAAGCCCATTAAAACAGTGTAACAGTTACACTAGTTAAAAGAACAATCAAAAGAAGAGGTTCTATTTAGGAGATCAGGGGAATATTTGCTTAAGCAGGTATGACTTTGAGAGTCAGTGGAATGGTAATATTTCAGGAGGAAGAGAAATCCACAACACTGGTATCACCAGTGAAAAAGCCCACTACCATGTTACCATGGGCCAAAATCATTAGGTCATGGCAAATATAATCAGGTTTCATTTGTTGATCTAATCGTCTTTGCTGGTCTTTCGGGTAACCCTGTTGCAAAGTTGCTTTAAATGCAAGTAACAGGATTTTTAAAGTGGTTTGGTTTTAATAGGCAGCCAGTGGAGATCCTTCAGCAATGGTGTGTGACATGTACCACCTGGGCTTCATTATTCTGCACCAGCCACAGTCTGCCCCAGGCAAAAGGGAAGCCCCACATAAAACACATTGGAATAGACTAAACATAAAGACACCAACACATGTGCCACACATGTGACTGCATTATTCCTGACTGGGAAATGACACAGTTGACACACCGGCCGAAGCTGGGGGTAGGTGCTCTTCTCTATGGAGGCCACCAGAACCCCCATGGACAGCGGTGATTTCAAAAGCACCTCTAAACAGTTGAACAGTCAATGTTTCCAAATGAATGCATGTCCTACCTATCTTCCAAGGCTGGTGTTGGGGAAAAAACAGTTTTTCAGTTGGTGATAGGGCTAATGAAAGTGAAACAGTCTGATTTTTTTTTTTTTTGAGATGGAAGTTACTTTGGGGAATTCAAAGGGCTTATACAATAAGTACTTATACAATAAGTATGGCTAATCTGTAGTCTTCCATATACTGTTGGACTCACATCAGTTCTAGCTTTCGGATGGTCAAAGGTTACCTGACCTTGTTATACAGGCTGCCTAAGTACCTGCTTGTTCCTCTACATTCAACTTGTTAAAATAAAATAAAATCAAGCATTACGGGAGCACTACATGACTTGTCAACATTAACCTTGTAAACACCTGCCACTGTGACTTCCTTCTGCTCAGGAAGTGGTGAGTACGAAAAATGTAGAGCCGTAACATAGCAATAAACAGATAAACAACAGATGAGCGAAATACTAAATTATACTGAAGCTAAAGAACCGTGAATGAACTCTGGACATCCGGTTATGTGGAAAAGTGAAGCAACACATTAGCACAGTTAATGATTCATCTGCAGTTTCACCTCCTGAGTGATAACAGATAATATTCCCACATTCTCCCTTGTCTGGTTAAGAAAGAGCCAATGGAGAGTGAAAGGGACTAAACATTAAAAGAAAACAAGAGAAAATTCCGTTGGAAAGATAATGGGTTCCAGGCACACATTAAAAGATTGCAGCTTCATAGTGAATTCAGAATTTCAGGCTGCTGGACTGCATAAACTTAAGGTATGCATTTAGATTCTTCCTTTACATGTATACTCAAATAAATGTGATGACAAATGCTTTTTTATTTTTAAAAATATCCCTGTGTTTTGTCAATTTTCCCTTTTGCTTAACTTGACCTATTTTGTCTAATTCAATATAGTACAGCTTTGATGCCCTAGGTAGTATGACATCTGCACAGCTCATTACTATAAACTCACATGTACACTCACACAGTGTTGTAGCCAAAGTCAGTGATACTCAGAGTGGGCCCACTGAAAGAAACGGGAATTTCAATGAACCTAGTCTGAATAGAACTTAGTTGGATACAACCCACCCACACAATATTGTGTGTTGTGAACTTGGGTAATTAACCTGAGTCATGGAAGGTGCTTTCCATGTGAAAATACCACTGTATCAGAATCTAGATTTGTCTGACAAAGCCTGAGAATCTTCTGGGAAGAGATGCAAGACATTTCTTGTTTAGATGAAAGCCAAAGATGCAGAAAAGCGACTTAAGTGTACTATGCAAAAAAGGACCAACAATGTAATCCTACTCACATTTACTCAGAAGTAAATCCCATTGAGTTCAATGGAACATACTCTTGGATAAGTGTGAATAGGGCTACAGCTTAAACTGTGTGCATTTTTAGCTAATATACACATTTCCACAAAGCATATTTCCCCGATACAATGCCTTTTTGTATATGTGTGTGTGTGTGTGTGTGTGTTAGTTCAATCCATTCTGAAAACGCCCAGAGTTGGTAATGGTTTCTGGAGGAAACAGCATGAACATCCACATCAACAGCAACTATGTCATAGTTCTATTTGTTTTCTATACACACCATTCCGTCTGAATCTGAACCTCAGAGAATAGCATAAGTCAGAAATCTAAAAGAAATAAATTATGTAATGAGTAAAATGTTATCCAGCTCTTTCAAATTCCAAAGTCTGCATTTGCTCCACAGGTACTTGGTGGTACTGGTTGTTGTTGTTTTGAAACTACAAATGTATCCCCAAAGATCTCCACAGGGCTGTTAAAGCTGTAAAACTTTAAGCCCTTTGGAGGAATTGAAATTAAAACTAATTTTGGTAAAAATCAAAAACAAAACAGAAACCTGTTGTATATGACATTTCTTACTGGGTTTATTTTAAATGGCTCTGACAGAATTTAAACTCCATGTTTCCTATTCAGCTTAAAGAGTAGTGTTGTCATTTTCAAACTGGGGCTTCTGTGGGAACAGAAAACTGTTTACCATGAGTGGTGTAAATAAAATGTGCTCAGCTGGATTGCAATATAAAATGAATTGAGCAAAAAGTGACTCATATCCCTTACATGAAAGGACTGGTTAACAACACTGTTCATTTTGGGATGGTCCACCATGTCCGCGGTGAGAACAAACACAAATGCACTTAGGTCAATACTACACCTGCCATGGGATGTCTAATGTTTCTCAGAAAGATGGTTGCAAATTCACCAGTGATCTGATTGAGCGGTGATCGTATTCATTCTCACAGGACCCCTGGAAAAGACCACCTGAAATGATCAAGATAACAGGAAGGGTATAGTGCAATCACATAAATATTTGTGATTGCACTGTTGTAATTATACATAACATAATTGTTATATAATCAGTGCAACAGTGCACCCCAACTCTTGACAAAGAAGAAAAAGGTAGACTGACCACAAAAATTGCATTTCTCTTGGCCAGAAGGATAACTTCCTATTGCAAACCACCTTTACCCTGATGAAACCGTGCATGGGGCAGGACTTTCAAACGATTGCAATAATGAGGGTGAGGAACTCATAGAATTGTGGAGTTGGAAGGGATCCTCAGGAACATCTAGTCCAACCCTTTGCAATGCAGGAATACGTCCCTCAGCCGTACCTGAGTGGGCTTAAACCACCAAACTTCTGGTTAACAGCCAGACACACTGACCCATTGTGCCACCTCTAAGAAGACAAAAGCTAGTTGTCCATGCTTCCTCCTGGTCTGCTGCTCTGAAATCATGTATCAGTAACAGGGCTACATGTTTGTATTTTGGTTGTAGGAACCGTGGGGTGGAGTCATGTGTGCAGCAGCACCCATTTGTATTTAGAATTCTTCATACACCCTTGTTCCCTGGCTGGAAGACTGGCCATGTAAGATTTATCGAAAAGAAAAGAAAAAGGAGGAATAAATGCATTATTAGAAGAGAGGAGGAAAGGTTTGTATTAGTGTGTGCTGATTTATATGTCTGAAATGATGCAAATTAAGAAATAATTCCTATAATTTAAACAGAAACGTGTCTCACTGTAGTATAGAAGACAAAGAACAGGTGACCCACATGGCTTTGGTGGTGTCCAAAACTGACTGTTGGATAATTTCAAGTCATCATCTGTTTCTTCATATCTTTAGAACTGGATTGGGCTGGACAGAACTTTGGCTAGAGGACTGCTTGAAACATAGGCTTCTTCCCTGATAGCCTCACCGGCAGGTCAGGGCACTTTATGTTCAAACATACATTTAATATTGAGCTCAATGGCATTTCTGATTACAATTCAAAGTGTTGGTGTTGACCTTTAAAGCCCTAAATGCCCTCGGCCCAGTATACCTGAAGGAGTGTCTCCACCCCCATCGTTCTGCCCAGACACTGAGGTCCAGCGCTGAGGGCCTTCTGGTGGTTCCCTCACTGCGAGAAGCAAAGCTACAGGGAAACAGGCAAAGGGCCTTCTCGGTAGTGGTGCCCGCCCTGTGGAACACCCTCCCATCAGATGTCAAAGAGATAAACAACTACTTGACATTTAGAAGACATCTGAAGGCAGCCTTGTTCAGGGAAGTTTTTAATATGTGACATTTTAATGTATTTTTAATCTTTGTTGGAAGCCGCCCAGAGTGGCTGGGGAAGCCCAGCAAGATGGGCGGGGTAAGGTAAAGGTAAAGGTACCCCTGCCCGTACGGGCCAGTCTTGACAGACTCTAGGGTTGTGCGCCCATCTCACTCAAGAGGCCGGGGGCCAGCGCTGTCCGGAGACACTTCCAGGTCACGTGGCCAGCGTGACAAAGCTGCATCTGGCGAGCCAGCACAGCACACGGAAACGTCGTTTACCTTCCCGCCAGTAAGCGGTCCCTATTTATCTACTTGCACCCGGGGGTGCTTTCGAACTGCTAGGTTGACAGGCGCTGGGACCGAGCAACAGGAGCGCACCCCGTCGCAGGGA
This sequence comes from Podarcis tiliguerta, assembly GCF_965153285.1. Classification (NCBI taxonomy): domain Eukaryota; kingdom Metazoa; phylum Chordata; class Lepidosauria; order Squamata; family Lacertidae; genus Podarcis; species Podarcis tiliguerta. Next base: position 36,910,466 of record NC_139537.1, read on the forward strand.
TTCGAACCGCCGACCTTTCGATCGGCAAGTCCTAGGCACTGAGGCTTTTACCCACAGCGCCACCCGTGTCCCTGATGGGCGGGGTACAAATAATAAATTACTTACTTACTTACTTGCTTACTTACTGCTGGGTGGACATACATTAAGTTTAGCTTGAACTAGTCACTGTGAAGATGTATAACTATAGTCTCAGATGACGTACCTTTACAGCCATGGAAACCAAGTGTGATAGCTCAATAGTAATAAACAGACTCTAAAGTTGCAATAATAAACTCACTTACCCAGGAATAAATCCCACTGAAGTCAATGGGGCTTACTTCTAAGAAGACATGCAGAATATTGTGCTATGAACCCTTGCAACAGTACTCTAATTTTACAATTCTGCATTTGTTTATTCAGAGGTACTGTAAGTGCCATCATGTTTGATGTGACTCAAATAAGTCTGCATAGGAGTTCAGCCTTAATATTATATTTCATTCTTTCCCAGTTGGCTTAGTAGGTCCAAGTCTATATTTACAAAATTCCTTCAAGGAATTAATGATCAAATGTTCTTTGAAAATGCCAGGGTTCTCCTGGGGTCCTTCAGGCAAGACTCTTATCTAGATATATGTAGTTATTAGTCTAGCAATTAGCCACCGTCAGACAAAAGAAGCTTTGTATATAATTTGAATTTTTCCAGCTCTCACCTACAATCACGGTTTTTTGTGCTAGCGTTCTTTGATATCTAATAAGGCCATCCCTGTCAAGGATCTAGTTTCATTCTTGTACAAGCATGAGCTTTTATTTGTCACTCCAGCAAGGGCTGGGCTGCCTCAGGTTATATTACCTGCTTGTGTCTGCAGAAGGCAGGCTTACCAAACTGGAAAATCCAGCCTTTCTTTGCACAACCCTCGAACGAGACTTTGCATTTCCCGAACGCTGATAAAACTGGGACTTCTCAACTTTTACGTATTGATTTTTCCAAGAGCTCACTTGAAATCTATTTTTTGTTTTTGTTTTGAAGCATTCCAGTCTATCGTCCTGTTTCAGGGGCACAGGATATGGGACACGGGAACAATAGAAACTTTTCGGCTCTGGCATGTTATCATCAGAAACATACCCAGGGCTGAAAATGCAGAGGAAGTTAGTTTTTCCTGCTCACATGTCCTGTGTTGAAAAGTTCTTCACGGGGAATAAGAAGCAATGAATGGCCATGAGACCATTGATTTACCAGCATTAAGCAATGAAGAACGGGAGCATGAGCCTCTTAATCCTGAAGCCCATAATGAGGTAAGCCACTGAATTATTCACTTTCTGTTTGGTAAAAGTGTGTTACTACAATTAACCTGCATTGTTTCAGAATAATAAAGAATTCTCTTGGGACAGGCTTTGACTTTAACAGTTTTAAAGGTGTGCATGTGTGTGTGTGTGTGTGTGTGTGTGTGTGTGTGTTTCACACAGAGAAATTGGAAAATTCAGTGTGAAACACCCCCATTTAACAGATACAACACCTGTTTCTCACTAAGAATACCAACTTATCAGTTTCAGGGGCGCAGCGATGCATGAATCAGCCAGTTTCAGTTTCTCTCACTTCCTCATTTTTCTAATCTTAATCTTGCCACATTTCCACATCAGTTTGCAACTTTTAAAAAGTTGTCATGAAAATTCACCAGCATTTGCGTGTGTGTTCTCTTAATATACACATCCATGCATTCAGTTTTATCTAATGTACACATTTTGGCAAGCGGTTTCTCAAAATATAATAGATTTTTGTGTGTTGTTTAATGCACACTTTCTCCTAGAGTACTGCAAAACTTTGTTCCCCAATCCACAAAGTTGGCACATGTGTCACAATCTAGCTTCAGTGAATTCCTGGCTTACTGAAGACCTGTGATTCAGTTGCATCCATTTCCCATTTCCTTACAAACAGTTAATCAGTAGATTTTAGCTTTTTGAGTGTGCAGTTTTCAGTACTCTACATCTACTTTCCTGGACTGGAACCTTAAATGATTCACTCACAAACGACTGTGTTCTTACAATAATCATGTTGCCATGGTCATTTTCTTTAACCCTTCATTATCAAAAGTATTACATTTATGTATGTTATGTATATATGGTTTTCGACTAGTAAAACCAAGGTGGGTTGTGATTAGTTTACAATTAAGCCTTATGTATGTCTGCTCAGAAGCAAGAGCCAACAAGTTCAATGTCTCTAAGGTGGCTGCCTTAAGAGAGTTATCACTCTCCCCCAGTCATTAACAGTTCTTAGGAGGGGGGGGTGGAATCTGCACATAAATAAAAGATATATACTTTTACAAGTTCAGATATTAAAATTCAACATGCTAACAACAATCTCAGTTCTCAAAGTGTTGCTTCTTATAAAGCAAACAATAATACACAAACAAGATGTTGCTATCAGCAGGTTGAGGTGATCCCCAAGGCTTGCTGAAGTACAAACAAATCGGGGGGGGGGGACCTAACATGTTGGGAAGGCGGGAATCTGGTGAGAAGAGGGATGGAATGGAGTATTGTGGGGGAAGCAAACAATACGGTCAACAGTACAATGTGTGAACAGTGCACTCAGGCACTCAACACTGCAACATTTTATTGCAGGTCTCAGTTGTTAAAATAAAATGTTTAAATCTGCATGTGATTTATTCCTAGGTAGTCATGCAACATGTTGCAACTCTAATTTTAATGTGATGTGCTCACTATCATATTTATGGTGCAAGAACATGGATTTCAAAGGCTACAGCTATTCACACCTGAAACTGTTGTAACCCTATCGCTCTTTATTCTCAACAAAGAAGGTGCTGGTTTAAGCAAGTATGCATAAGATAGCAAACATCCTGCTTAGCAAACACAGATGTTTACTAAAGGTGTAACAGTTAGCTCTTCAAGCTAGGAACTTAGTATGACAGCTTCTACTTGTTGAGTTCCGAGCTCCAACATCTCCTTTTGGGGTTTCCAATATTGTTATAGACTTGGGTGTAGGAAGAATGATGCTCTTGAGATGTTGTTGGACTCCAACTCTTGTCAGTCCCATCCAGCATGAGCAATGGCCAGGGATCATGGAAGCTGTAGTTCAACAACATCTAGAGGCATTGGTTACCTTGATCTACAAGATCAAATTTAATACATGTGTGTTGGAATAATTCAATTAGAAATTGCTTTCTAATTTATTAACACAACTTATTAACGTATTTCCCCCCTTTTACTCTTTTATTGCGACAGACGGCAGCCTACTTCAAGTCATGTTTTGAAACTGTTTTTTGGAAATGCAAGCTGTGGATGATTTTAACTTCCGCTTTTCTGGTGTTGATTCTTGTGACTATTCTAAGTTTAGTTTTCTATTCAGGTATGTACCCTTCTTCCAATATGAAATGACATCAAAGTTATGTAGGGAGAGCTACTCCCCACCATGGTCTCAAGTTACTTGTGACTAACAGGGCAGTCCTTATATGATGTCTACACCAAAGTAAGTCCTACTGAGTTCAATGGGCTTTACTTCCGGGTAAGTGGGTATAGGTTGAATCTGAATTCCCACTGAAAAGCAATAGGACTTAATGTAATCATCTAGATTGGGACTTCTATGGCAGCATACACACCATACCTTTTAAGGACACACATACCCAAGAATCCTGGGACTTATAGTTTATCCCCACAGAGCTACAATTTCCAGAACCCTTCGCAAACTACAGTTCTCAGGATTATTGGGGGGGGGTGTGTGCTTTAAATGTAGAGTGTGTATACCGACAGTGTTTCTATGATAGTTCTGTGTGATGAGGGGGTACTTCTGTGGATTAGAAATGGCAAAGAATTTAAAACCAGCATTGGCCCTGCAGTTAGACATTTATCTGAAGACTTGGATCAAGGCTCACCTCTGCCTTGAACTTCTTATGTGATCTTGGGCAATGTCTCTCACCTTTCTCCATCTATGAAAGAAAAATTAGGATTCCTCCTCACAAAGCTGTTTTGACAGGCATAGGCAAACTCGGCCCTCCAGATGTTTTGGGACTACAACTCCCATCATCCCTGACCACTGGTCCTGTTAGCTAGGGATGATGGGAGTTGTAGTCCCAAAACATCTGGAGGGCCGAGTTTGCCTATGCCTGTGTTTTAACTATGATGCAAAACTGACAGAACATTGAAAATTTAACATGTTATAGTTGGTTTAAAAATGGCTTTCAGACTTATTCAGTTTTCAACACACTTTTATTTCTTTGGGGGTTATAGATCAACACTGAGAGTGAAACACGTTTATTACACAGTGTGTGTTTGCATAAAATGGATAAGTGTTAAATTCCCCTCCTGAGCACTGTGATCCCAATCTGAACTTTCACCATAGCCGCTTTATTTATACAGAGCACATGATACTATTCCTCCTATGCACTGTGTCTAGTTAGGTCCCAAGAGATAGCTGTGTCTGTATGCTGTGAAAAAGAGGCACCACCAGTGTCTGGTATGCTAGCATTACTTCTGCTTTGAATTTGGCCCTGGGTGTAAATGTAAGCATGTCATCGGCATGTGTATTGAACATTCACTGAACATTCAATTAAAAATGTAAAAGGGGGATAGCATGAAAGAGCCTAAATGCGTACAAACTGTACATATACTTAGAAAACTTTTCAAAGACAAGGTCACTGGTTTCATTTATTTGCTTCACATTTTTCCATGCCTCTTTTTCAAGAATCTTGATCATGTGAATTGAATTTTCCATGTGCAGTTTGTATGCACATAGACTCATCTGTGCTTGAATGCAGGTATATGGCTGGACATAAAGCCATCATTCTACTCTCTGCCCACCCACTGCTGTCATAGAATGGGCTGTATTTGCAAGGTTCCTGCACTGAGCAAGAAGTTTGTCTAGATGTCCTCCAACTCTAATCTCCTATGATTTTGCAACAGCCCACAGCCCAAACCACTGATCTTGGTTTAATGAAATTGAAATATAGACATGCGTTTCATCTCGTTGAGAGGAAGGTGTTATTGTTATTGCTATTGTTGTTATTGTTGTTATTATTTAGAATCACTATATGATGAAAAATATATTGGCTAGCTTGTGAGAGTTACTACAAATACTTTTTATTATTATTCTAGCAGTTTACATAGATGAAGATGACTACTGGGACCCTGAATCAATAGAAAATGGCAGTCTTCATAATTTCACAGGGATATTAAAAATTCACTGTACTAATCCTGACCTGGAGCTCTCAGAATCAGCATTTAAGTTGATTTTTGAAAATCTTAGTAAGAGGGTAAGTTTTCCAGCTAAAGTCCCATGGTGGTATCCAGTGACATCATTGCACAAACTGAACAGTTTCTGCCGGTGCAACAGAACTCCCTTTACGTCTCCTGTATTTATTCATTCTGCCACTTCATCCTGCATTGAGCAGTATATTGGATTGGATGACCTTCAAGGTCCTTTCTAACTCAAATGATCCCATGATCTCACACATGAACGTATTTTCTGTCCCATTCTTATAAGGCACAAGAGCCTCATCCTTAGGAGATGGGCCATAGGTCAGTAACAGAGCATCTGTCATGCATGTGGAAAGTCCCAGGTTCAATCCCAGGCATCTCCAGATAGGGAAGAGAATGGCCCTCTGTCTGAAAGCCTGGTCTTCCAGTCAATATAAGGAGGGAAAGATGGGACAGTCATCTCCTCCACCCCATACAATCTCCAGGTAGGAAATTATCATGTGCAGTCATTTCTTGGAAGTTTGTTTACACACACACACACACACACTGTGCAGCCACAAAGCTGCTCTAAACAAACCAAAATATTTAAAACGTTGAAGAAATAAGGAGGCAGCCCTAGGACCAGTCCCTAAGCACCTCCCTCCCTCTTTGTAAAAGTGGGTGGATTTGTCCACCCGTCAACAAGCAAACATGGAGCCAGTTCTGGGGGCAATGAAATCTGTTCAGAATGGCTCTGTGGTGAGCCATCCATCCTTACTGTTGCTTGAGGTGGCAACAATGAGCCAAACAAGGTCTCCATTTTGAATAGAATATTCCAATGAGATCATTCTTATGTCATGATGCGTTGTCCAGGAGCACCAGCTCTATGGGGCCAAGGTGTTTTTGCCCCCCCCCCATATCTGCTAGGAGCCCCTCAGTGTTGATGGCATGGAGGAGGGCCAGTGCTGAGCTGAGCACAGCACAGCACAGCTTCAGTGGCTGGCTCCTGAGTGCGAAAGAGAAGGAGCCACCAGCCACTGAAGCTGTGTCATGCTGGGATTCACACTCAGCCTCCTCCCAACGACGCTTGTTGTGCACATGCGCGCCATCCACTAGGACCCCTCAATCTTGGGTGCAAGTCAGTGCCTCTGGTGTTGTTGTTCCCAGGATCATTCTTGGGGGAAGAAAATGACTCCTGTCATTGCCCAAACAGGTCAGCTGCACGCCCCCCTTCCAGGAATGTCCCTGGGAATAATATGATGCAGTGACAATTGCACCAGGGCCTTCTAAACTACATGAAGCCTGGTCCAACTGATGGTGGTATTTTCATTGTTCATCCCTTGGGTAACCTGGTTAGAATGTTAAGACAACATTTCCCCCCTTAGAAAAACAGGAAGGATCACTACTTGGGAACTAGTTGGGAAACAAAAGTGATAGGAAGGTGTATTTTTGCCTTCAAGTAAGGAAGGCAGGATGTAATTTAGGCAAGCAAAATGTCAGAAGGAGACTTACTATTTATCTAAAGTAATTTGTAACTCTGTAGATGACATTTCTGAAATGTTATAACCCATAATGTCACGGAGTGTCATGGAGAATAGCTAAACAATATCAATGCAATGTACAATATCAGCAACCAGTGTGGTGCAGTGGTTAGTGTGTTGGTCTAGGACCTGGAAGAGACCTGGGTTCATAGTCTTTGTTTGTTTGTTTGTTAAATTTGCATACCACCCTTCATCCAAAGATCACAGGACAGTTCACAACATAAAAATACAAAATGAAAACACATGAAGCCCAGTTGTTGACTTTGGGCCAGTCACTGTCTCCAAACCTAACCTACTTTATAAGGTTGATGTGGGGAATAAACCAAGAGGATGAGAACCATGTACACCACACGGAGCTCCTGAAAGAGACATAAACACAATAAATAAATAGATAAGTGAATAACATGTGTCAGTAATTAATGTCTTCTCTCTCAAGCTTACAGATGTATACAGTCATTCACCTGCACTTGGACGATATTTTGTCATGGCTGAAGTTGTTTCCTTCAGGTAGGAAAGGAGAGTCAGCTCAAAGGATTCAATTATGTGATTTAGAACACCTGAAACTGAACGGGGGAAAAGTGTGTTGAGAATATTTTAACACAGTCCATATTTGATTTCTTAAAATGTTCAGTCCAGTTTTTTTAAAAAATTGTTTCTTGGTGGCCCTGTTTTGGCTCTACTTTGTTCAGCACTCACCACCTGTTGTAGGGTTACCATTTTCTCCCAAAGTGAAAATCCAGAGGCTTTTTTTTTACTTTTTTGTTGAAGTTGTTGAGCTTTTTGGGGGAACCCCCCCGCCCCCCATTTTTTTGTTAGCCCAACTTGCCAATTCAGCAAAAATCTGCCAGGACGCCATTTTTCGCAGTGATTCCTGGGTGTGTTTGAGAAAACCCAGATGTATGGCAGCCCTAACCTTTTGCTATTAAAGTATTAAGGGTGGCCGTTGCAATAACAGTCCACCCAGCAAGCTACATTCATTCCTCTTTGCAATGATTAAGGGTTCAGGAGCCCTACAATATAGCTTTGGGGCTTTAAGAAGTTGTTGGTACACACTCCCAGTGAGATTTATTTTTTTTAAAGCCACTCCAACGTGAAACGGCCCCAGCCCAGTATACCTGAAGGAGCGTCTCCACTCCCATCATTCAGCCTGGACACTGAGGTCCAGTGCTGGGGACCTTCTGGCGGTTCCTTCACTGCGAGAAGTGAGGTTACAGGGAACCAGGCAGAGGGCCTTCTCGGTGGTGGCACCCACCCTGTGGAATGCCTTCCCATCAGACGTCAAGGAAATAAACAACTATCTGACTTTTAAGAGATACCTGGAGGCAACCCTGTTCAGAGAAGCTTTTAATGTTTGATGTTTTATCGTGTTTTTAATATTCTGCTGGGAGTTGCCCAGAGTGGCTGGGGAAACCCAGCCAGATGGGCAGGGTAATAATAATAATAATAATAATAATAATAATACTGCCAGCTTACATTCCTTTGATGCAAAGGAGAGCACCCCAGTCTTCCTTTGTTTTTTGCTCCCAAATGTGCATTTATCACATTACCTCATGAAGTGTATTGAAAGTAGGGGAAAGAATAGCTGTATAACCCAATGGCTTCTCATTCCCACAATGTTTCGTTCCTTCTTACAGTAAAGAAAACAATTCAGCATCCTACCTTTTATGGTTCACGGTGCCGCCTGAGACTGAAGAGTTTATGAAGTCTAGAATGAGTGAAGGCTTTGTGATGAATATTTTAAGGCAAAATATTTATGACAAGGAAGAAATGGATGGGCTGAATGTACCTGATTGCACAAACATGAGGCTTGATCCAACTTCCCTTTCAGTAACGTGTAAGTACCTCATGCAGTGAAGAACTGTATTCTTTATTTTTTTAAAGTGTGAATTTTCTAGAAAGGTTATTTAGTGAATGAACCTCTCTGTAATATTTCACTCCCTTAGCATATACCCAGGGAAGTTATCTGATTAGCACAATACCTTACACCTGCACACCGGGACTCCCTTTCCTCATGTGCCTCCTCCAACCCTAATCTGTTCTGGGGTGTCTTCCAAGCTTCTGGAGAAAATTTGAAGGTGGGGATGCAGGGAAAGGAAGACCTGTTGTGCAGGCATGCATTCTTGTGCCAATGGAACAACTTTGCTCTATGCAACCTTATATGCAGATTCTGTGAATATTCTGATTCCCTTACTGTTGTATAATTCCCAGAGTATAAAACAACAGTACAGTCACACCTTGGTTTTTGAATAGCTTAGTTCTCAAACGTTTTGGCTCCTGAACACCGCAAACCCGGAAGTGACTGTTCCGGTTTGCAAACTATTTTTGGAAGCCAAATGCCCAATGGGGCTTCCACGGCTTACGATTGGCTGCAGGAGTTTCCTGCAGCCAATCAGAAGCTGCACTTTGGTTTCCGAACATTTTGGAAGTCGAACGGACTTCCGGAATGGATTCCATTTGACTTCCAAGATACGACTGTATTGTCATTGGTTCTACACAGTGGAGTTAATAACCACTTGCTTAACCTGCTCAAATAAGTGCAGGCCCTAAGATTCTTTTGAGGGAAGGCATGGCTGTTTAAGTGGTATAATAGTGCTTTAAATGTACAGTGTGGATGTGGCCTTTATGTCTTATCAAATATTGCATAGATAATAACTTTATGATCCAGAAATAGCCTGTGTGTGTATGTGTTGGGTTATGTGTGTTGTGTTGTGTTGTGTTGTGTTGTGTTGTGTTGTGTTGTGTGTGTGTGTTTGTATGTACGGCACATATATAACAGTTGGTTATATGTTTGTATATTTGTGGATGAGTGAAAATTAGAGAAGATAAATTAGGGGAGATGTGCCAATCAGTTATTAGTTTTAGCAATGGCTTTCTTTCTTCTTTTTAAAAGTAATAACATTCTTGTTTCTAAAGAAATACAGACTGGCGAATAGTACGAGGAAGCGTGAATAGTAAGCAAACTGGTGGAGCTCCAAAATGTCATCAGAGGAAGGGTCATATATGGAAACAATGACATCTTGTTCAAAGAACTATGGATCATTTCCAGCATGTCTTCAGTCCTCTTACTGAAATCAAGAACTTCAGGAGAATATGACTGCATCAGTCAAGTGGATAAGATGGTGGCCCTGGCAATGTTATAGATGCCCGTTTAGAAGAACATATGAGTTTGTTGGACTGCTATCTGACCACAACCAAATCTGGTTGTTTGAAGCTTGATGAAAGGAGAGTTCCAGAACATAGACACATAAGGCTTCATTCAAGCTTGAGCTGCTCCTTAGTATCATGAACCCAAAGTTAGTAAGGGATCATTCTGAAAGCCATTTTGGTTTCTCAGTTATGAAAGTCTTTCCAAGTTTCTCAGCAGACTGCTGGACTGTGCGTATTAAGATGTCCAGACTCATGTTTTATTGTGGGTGTGTTATGACACTATAAGAGTGTTTTAGTGGTGGATATATTCTGATTTGTTAGTTGTTCTGTTATTCTTGCATCCACATTACTGCTGCCTGGAGGGGTGTATAATGCGACAAAATCTGGACAAAAAACCCCAGACATTTGTGTGGTATGAAAAGTTACAGGATAAACTCTGGTTGTCAATGAAGTAGTATGACCACCCCAAAACATGTGCAGGCATAAATAGTATGGTAAGCAGGATCATGTGTGATCCAATAGCATCAGAGGCATAAATCATCATGAATGTGCAATGAAAGGGACATCTAGAGGGACACAAATAGAAACAAAAGCTCAGTTGTTGTATAATAAAATGATTGTGCTAAAATGCCTTAAATGTTAAGCAACAAAGTTCTATTTTTTTAATTAACCAATTTTTTTTAATGTTGGTTGCTTCATTTTCCTCTTATGGTGGATGAAATGTGCCATCAGTACAGTATGCTTGTTTCAAAACCCTGGAGTGAGAATCTGTGTGTTTAGTGAATGGACAAAGCAAACCATATTGGCCCCACAAGGATAGTTTTGTTTTCTGAAATCTGAATTCTCCTCCGTTGCATCTAATGGCAAGAAGTTGCAAACCCTGGGAGCTGACGCTGAGAAGGTCCACTCAAATTCCCACCAAACATGCTTGAGAAGTTGAAATGTATAATATCTTTAAGATATTAAGATGCAAGGAAACTCATATCAGGGAATAGTTAGTCAGATATCTTACTTTTGATAGATCATAATCAGCACTTTGAATTGTGCCTGTAAACAGGTTGGTGGTCACTGAAGCTGCTACAACATGATATGAGAGCTATATGCTTCCTATCACTGGCCTTGGTCAATAGTCTGAGTGTAATATTCTGATACACCTGGAGTTCCTGAACACTCTTGAATGGCAAGCCCAGAGATGTAACTAAGGCAGGTCTCACTGAATCCAGATCTGACATTTTGGGGAAGAGAAGCAGTGGCAGATACCAGCATAAAATCACTCCAGGCACTGGAGGAGGAACAGGGGTGGGGTGGGGGGAGTGCACCATCCCTGGCACCATCGGGGAGGAGGTTACCATCGCGGCCGCCCTCCAGACATGCACCCCCCACTGCACCGGGTACCACGCCCCCACAGGTGACGTACCATGCCCCCAGGACGCACATCACGCTCCTCATGGGCAATGTGCTATGCCATCGTGCCATGCGCCCCTCCCCACAGGGTGGTGTGCCACGCCCCCAGGATGCTCATCACACCCCCAGGATATGCACCAGCCATTCCCTTGCCTGCTCTCCGCCCCCGGTGCCGGAGCATACAGCTTTGCCACTGACTCCAGGCAACTTCTGATACCTGGGTAGCCAGTTTCAGGGCTGAATCCAGGAGTGCGCCCAAACTACAAACCTGAGTCTTCAGAGGAAGTGCAACCCTATTCAAGATAGGCTGAGCCCCTCTTCTCTGATCTGCCTTATTACTGACCAGAAGCACCTCTAACTCTCCTAGATAAAGCTTCAGTTTGCTCATTCACATCCATAAGATCAGACACTGAGGACTTCACATGACACTAAATACATGTTTGTATTTACTGTGCTGGCTTTTTCAAAATGCAAATTATATCAGTGGTGTTGATAATTAATGGTATCAGAGCTTTCATGTGGGGAAGGATTTAACTCTTTCCTCCTGAGGAAAACCCCTCTTCTGGTGTCAGTAATGCTTTGGTAGGAAAAGCCCCATTAGCTCCAATGGGGGATTTCCTACCAATTCAAATGTTTGCTTCAGTGGAGGGTTTGTCCTCAGAACTGCAACAGGTGGCTAAGGAGTTAAATCACTCTTCTCTACCTGCTGTATGGCGATAATTATGCTGTTTGCATTTTTTTTAAAGAAACCCCTACATTTTCAATGCAAAGCCATATTTAATGTCATGCATAGCTGGAGTTTGATTCAGAACTTGAACAGCTGCCTTGGATTTAGATGGAAAGAGAAGGAGATGGCCCTGGGTTGTATCCAACATAGTGTGTTTGGTGTTCTACTCATGGAACAGGGCTTACCCTTCCTCTCCTTTCCTGCCTCCCCCCCCAATCTACTCCCTCTGGGGCAGATTATGAGGGTGTACAAGGAACTGTAGGGATAGAGAGCAGAATGAACCTTCATTGCGCAAGTGGGATGGCTGTGTTGGAGCCAACCCAATGAACTTCAAACCTCCAATGACCTCACCCAGAAATTTCATGTATGTGTTAAATATCATGAGGGACAAGATGGATCATAGGCAACAGGAGTTTCCCCAGTATTCCTTTCTGAAACTACCCTTCTGAGAATGACTAGAGCCACCTTAACAGGGATATGTTCATAATTAACAAATCACCCTATTAAGGAAAACCAACAAGGAATTCTTATGAAGGGATCCCAGGAGAGGAATCAGTAGGTGTTAGTTTCTTTATTCAATAGATTTGTAGCTCATTGTTCAATGTGAATAATTTCCAGGGTGGTTTACAGTGACAGCTCAAGGCCCATCACAATCATCAGTCACCACACTGTGACATTTAAAGAGAGAAAACACCTTTTTTTTATTTCTTCAAAGTTTTCAGTTGAGGAAGTACCCCAAATTAGGAGACAGGAGACAGACCCTCATGGGCAACCAAACTCTTAGATGGGTTTCCATGATTCTGTGGAACTTCCTCCCAGTTAAGATTAAGCAGGGGCCCTCACCATTCAACTTCAGGAGCCTGACAAATACCTTCCATTTTCAGCAGGCATTTTTCAGGAAGCTTTCTGCTTTTATGATTACTTTTGATTGCTTTCATCCAATGTATAAATTTTAATAATTTTGGTGTACACTACTAGATACTTAGGTAATTAAGCAGCAGATAAATATGTCAAATAAAACAAAACTTGGCTACTTCTCTCCCATGCATTAAAACTCTGCTGTGTCCACTGAAGCCAACCAAATCCCAGACTGACCTAAATCAGCCCAATTCCATTTGGGATCTGGGATGTGATCAGATCCAGCCTTTGACTGACAGACCGTGGCAGTGGACACCAGCCACACTGCCCAAAGCTTTCTTTCCTTTCCACTCATCACCTTGAGCTTTATTGCTGCTGCTGCTGCTGCTGCTGCTGTTATTGTCGATGACCTACATTCACCATAACTGCCAGATAACAATATAAAAATGCAACAAGAAAACCAGGTAAAACAATTTACAATCAAAAGAGCAGGAAAAATCCTAACCCAATATATATACCGTATTTTTCGCCCCATAGGGCGCACCGGCCCATAGGGCGCACCTAGTTATTTGGGGGGGGATAAAGGGGGGGGAATTCCCTTTATTTCCCCCCCAAAACCAGGTCGGGGAATCCAAACCAGGTCGGGGAGCAGCAGGATGGCAGTGCTCCGCCTCCCCGCTGCCCCCCAAGCTTGTGGGGCTGCCCGATATCTGCATGAAGCCCGGGGCGCGCTGTGCAGCGCACCCCTGGCTTCGGGATGCAGGCTGCTATCCGCAAGCCTTGGGAGCCCGACGGGAACTCCCGCAGAGTTCCCAAGGCTTGCGTAGAGCTTCCTGAAGCCTGGAGAGGAAGAGGGGTCGGTGCGCACCAACCCCTCTCGCTCTCCAGGCTTCAGCGAAAGCCTGCATTTGCCCCATAGGACGCACACACATTTCCCCTTCATTTTTGGAGGGGGAAAAGTGCATCCTATAGGGCGAAAAATATGGTATATATCTTTTGAAAGCATTGATTTAGATTCTCACCCTATTCCCTATGAATCTTTCTCTGATGCCTCTGGATCTGTGTGGATGTCATTATACAGTGGTACCTCAGTTTATGAGCTTAATCCATTCCGGACATCCGTTCTTAAACCAAAGCCGTTCTTAAACTGAGGCACACTTTCCCTAATGGGGCCTCCCACCGCCAGTGCCCTTCCACCGTTCGGCTTCCATTCGTAGACCAAGGTTAAGTTTACTAACCAGAACATGACTTCTGGTTTTGTGGAGTTTGTAAACCAAATAGTTCATAAACAAGGCTGTTCTTAAACCGAGGTACCACTGTACTGCACTATGAAGGTCTTAAGGTCCTAATGACTACAACAGCAGTGCTTGGATGAGAGGTATGTTTATTGTTATCTATTTTGTAAAATTTATACACCACTTTATTATTATTTTTAAAAAAACCTCAATTATCACTAACTACAATAATAATTAGTGATAAATAAATTGCTAAAATAAAATTATCACTAACACAGTAAACAGTAAATTTATCACAATAAAACTAACAACAATCATTTAAGATACTGGAAAAGTTAAAATAACAATAGACCAAAATTCGATTAAAACCCACCCCAGCTTTCTAAACATCTGGGTAGGCTGGTCTGGACAAAAATGCTCTTAGCAGGTGCAAAAAGGAGTACAGTGGTGCCCCGCAAGACGAATGCCTCGCAAGACGGAAAACCCGCTAGACGAAAGGATTTTCCGTTTTGGAGGTGCTTCGCAAAACGAATTTGCTATGGGCTTGCTTCGCAAGACGAAAATGTCTTGCAAGTTCTGCGGGGGTTTTTCCCCTCCCCCCCTTTTTCCCCAGCCCCTAAGCCGCTTAACAGCTGTTCTCTAAGCCGCTTAACAGCTGATCTAAGCCGCTTAACAGCTGATGCTAAGCCGCTTATCAGCTGATCATCTAAGCCGCTTATCAGCTGATCCACTAAGCCGCTAATAGCCTTTTAGCAGCTAATCCGCTAATCCCTTAATAGCCGCTAATCCCTTAATAGCCGCTAATAGCCACTAAACCGCTAATAGCGCTAATCCGCTAATCCGCTAATGAGCTTGCTTCGCAAGACGAAAAAAACCGCAAGACGAAGAGACTCGCGGAACGGATTCTTTTCGTCTTGCGAGGCACCACTGTACAGTGAAGGGGTTCTTCCTGATATCAATAGACAGGGAGTTCCAAAGTGGAGGTGCGGCCACATGAAAAGATCGAGTTCTTACAAATGCAGAACAAGTATCATTTGACACCTGCAGCCATGTCAGTTCCACTGCAGTTGAGTGGTCATATATGAGGGGAGGAAATCTCATAGGTAAACTGAAGTTGTTAAGGGCTTTATATACTAATAGCAACACCTAGAACTTGGCCCAGTAGCAAATTGGCAACCAGTGCAGATCTCTGAGCGCAGGTGCTTATGCAATGCATGTGTCACCACCACCCAAAACACCTTGAGGCACTATAGCTGATGTAGTGGGAAATATTTATGGCAATGAAATTTTCGTCATTATGCTACGAAATGTAATGTTTTCTTATCCCAAAGAGGAGAACTAATCTTTCACAACATCATCATAGTCACTGTTGTACTGGAAGCTGGAAGAGCTCACTCTTTTCGGAATAATGATGACATCTTCATAGATGGTGGTAGTGCTTGTTTCGTGTCCTTTAATGTCATTTCCTCTAATAATATGGTCAAGCGTAGCGTAGCATATTTCAGAGGGCTCTGCAGAGACTTTGTCATCAGTGTTCTCCTGGGAAGAAAGAAATCAACTTTAACATAAAAAATGCAGCTTTCAATTGTGTGTGGAGTCTGTAAATGAAATTCTTCTGCCTAATACTGTTACCAATCATTGGTAGTGCAGCTAGGAACTGGATAATCTGTCAATTTTGGTCGCCCGCCCCCCCCCCCCAGTTTATCATTTTATCTATCTTAACTTCAGTTTTCCAGGTTTCCACACTTAGTCATGTTTGTTTGTTTTTAATGCAAAATAATTTGGCTTGGCCCTCCCTTGAAGAGTTTACTTCCCTACCCCAGTCACAAAATTGTTTGATGGGGGGGGGTGCCATCAATTATTTACTTCCAACTTCATTTAGCCACTCTTTTTGAGGTATTATTCGACTCCCAGCAACTGTATACATGACCAGTAGCCAGGGGTGACTGGAGTTGGAGTTCTGTAATATCTGGAGTCCCTGTAAGTATTTAACTCCATACTTCAGTATCATGGATTTCAGCAGGGCTCAGTCACAAATATATTTTGTTGGTTTGTGCTTGGCATTCACCTGAGCATAATGAGATATGAGTCTCCCAGAATAACTCAGCCATTCCTATAACAACAAAAAATTCTCTCAGTGGTTACCTCTGCCGAACATTGTAAATTTTCCCAGTTCGTATGAGGCCATCAAGTTCACACAGAATTTATGACTCATCCTTATGCAAAACCCAAACTTCTCTTTACACTCCTTTGCCTCAGAGCATGATACCAGAATAGGAACCAAATGGGACAAGAGAGTTCAGAACGCAAGTAAATAAATAATCCCTTGTTAGTGTAACACAGTTATGCTCTAGCAGGGCCTCTTTTTCATTTATCAGCTTGACCTTAGGTATTACAATCTGCCAGTTTTCATATATGACTGAAAAGATATTGAAGCAACATTTTGTAAACCTAAAGAATTTGTTGTCTTTTTAAAAATATGATTTTTTAATTATTTAACTCATGCATTTATATCTTGCCTTCTAGAGTAAACAGCAAAAGAGGCAGCTTTTACCAATTAATAAATACAATACGGCCTTGACCTGTGCTATGTTTAAAGCAGCATTGCTCCACTTTAAACAATCATGGCTTCCCCCAAGGCATCCTGTAGTTCATTAAGGGTAATGAGAGTTGCTAGGAGACCCCGTTCCCTTTACAAAGCTGCAATACTCAGGTTTCCTGTGAAGAGGGGTTTGCTTACTAGGAACGTAAAATGGGAAGGGAAATAACTATTGCCACTTTGAGCTCCTCAGAGGAAAAACAGGATATAAATATAAATAATAAACACAATCTTGAAGAGGACAGGAAAAATCTTTCAGTACCTCATCATGAACTGATGAAACATCCTCAGCTTGTACTGGAAGAAGAAGCAGAAATAAGATTTGAGTGTAAAAATAACGACGATGACATTGAGGTAGGCATGAGAAACTACAAATATCATAGATCCTGCTCTGCTCAGCTGCATGGAAACATCAAGCATCTTCAAACTATTCACTTGATCAAATCCCTACTGCAGGAGTGTGCAGAAGGTAGATCGGGATCCAGTGGGCAAGGCCTCCTGATTTTCAATAGCAACAACAAAATTACCTTTACCCACCTAAATTAGGCAGCAGAAATAAGAAAAGCTTATGGTAACTAGGAGTGGGCTTTTTTGTGAAAGATCACCTCATTTCTAATACTGAAAAAACCCCAAAACCCTTTGCTCAGAGGCACCCTGTCCTTTAATTTGGTCAGTTATGGTAGGCTCTAGTTTGTAGATCTTGGGGTTCTGGTAGATCTGAAAAGCCCGAAGTTCTGCTGCAGTCTTGTCATTTTCTGGAGACGGAGGTCACTTCTACACAGCCTATTTATCAATATTTCATTCTGGTTTCCTTCGTTGCGTCAAGCGACATGATGGGGAAAGGCCAGTCTTTGGGGGGAAATGGGTTTGTTGCGCAAGACCTCCAAACCAAATTTAATTGCACAACCTGACTTTGCCAGTGTGCGATTGAATGCCGCCCCAAACTAGCGATGCTCCAGAAGCCCCCCTAGCCAGGCTCTGCAATAAGCTTAAAGACGTAACTACTCACTCACTTCTGATGTGAAAGCATTTCTTTCTCCTCAGGCAGGGCAAAGGCTTTCTGCTGCAACATAAAAACCAGAGAAGCTGTTTGAGAATGGAGTTCAGCCACAGTGTACAAGTACTGTAAATGCTTTCCCCTTCTGAATATCTGTTCCCTACCTGAGATGGGAAGACCTCTCCCAGATCAGGGCAATAGCTGAGTGGTAGAGCATCTGCTTTGCATGCAGAAGGTTTCAGGTTCAATCCCAAACATCTCCAATAAGGGCTGGGAGAGTACTCTGCCTAAAACTCTTGGAAGGCCGCTGCTATTCATTGTAGGTAATTCTGAGCTAGATGGTCCGGATCAGTGCAAGGCAGCTTCCTATTTCCCTTAGCACCCATTTCTCCAACTCCTTGTTTCATCTGGGTGTCTAACTAAGGCAGAGGCATGTCAAAGAGAGATAAACTGATCTTACATACAGAAACTCTTACATGAATGGGTGTGTGAAGTGATTCGCGGCACAGTAGCAAACACAAGACATTGGAATTGTCTTTCTTTCTTTGCATTGTGTTCATTTTTATATGAAATAATGCCCACACCCCATCTGAATATGAAATGGTCCTGCTAATGGGGGGCCACTAGGTGGCGCATTGGAAGATGGCTGACAATAACATCTCTCTGACCCATACGAGGTATTAAGGGGCTGCTATGGGAAGTAGGCAGCCTTCCTGGCCCCCCCAAGGAGATGGGGGGACTGCCTTGCCAGCGGTGTTCATAATGCACCCCCTGATCCGAGAGATGGGGGTGCCGAACACTTGGCACAAGCCCTCGGTGGAGTCAGATCTTCCCGACGCCGATTCCAATCAGCGCGTGCTGGTTGCTTCAGCTTGGAATTATAATTGGAAATAATAGGATTGGAAGGAAGGCTGAAGCACATATATCAAGTGAAGCTCGACGATAAGACTGCTGATTAATGGATCTCTGTGACCGGGAGCGACGGATGGATAAGTAAATCTTTTGATGAACCACTACTAGGAGAATGTATGGCTGGAACGAAGGGGGGGTGGAGGAAAAAACTCTTTTTTTTCCTTACATGATGTGATAATAATAACCCTCCACCCCAGAAAGAAATAAGATCGTCGCGTTTCAATAATCATAAACAGAACTTTAAGAACTGTGTGGGGGAAAATATAATATAATAAGAGAAGATCGAATGGTGAGAAAGAGGAAAATTTCTATGACGCAGTTAAAAAAAAATGGCGTCTCGCCAAGACAGGCTGGCCGGAGAAGAAAACAGGGGGAGGAGAATCAGGATTGTGCAAAAGAGAAGGAATGTTGGAATGCAAGTTTGACCTGACAGAGCCCCCTAATTTATTTGATTTATTGGGCTAGCCTGAGGAAAAATAATGGACAGACCGAAGATTAACTTTGTGTATGGAAGTATTTAACAGAGGTTGTTCCTGAATAATATGAGTTTGGAAGAGCATAAAACCCACACAGAGACGCCAAATTTTCAATCTGTTTGTGAAAATCATCAGAGATCGCAAAGAAAGGAATAAATGATAACAACAAGAAGAGAAAGAAAGTAATAAAGGTCTATCCGAATCGAACTGGATGGAACTGTCTAATAAAAGCAGCAAATAAGTGATGTCTGGAGTCATCTGGAATTTTGGACTCGTGCGGAGCTTGATGTATGGGTACCCCCCCCAAAAAAATTTAAAATTTGGCTGTATAATCTGGAACTAATGTGATTTGAACAATGTGATGTGATTGGCCTGTTAATAAAAATTATTAAAAAAAAAAAAAAAAGAAATGGTCCTGCTAATAGGGAAAAGGGAAAGTTTCAGTATAATGAGGAGAGCCCACAACTTAACATAGGAAGCTGCCTTATGATAATGAATTAATAGAAATAACGAACTAATAGAAAAATGCATAGAGTTCATGAAAGCCAAATTGGACGGCATCATCTAGTGGATGGAGGGCTTATCCCCAACACCTCAGTCTCATCCCAAGGAAGTCCAGCCTTAAGATGGTAGAACATCACAATCCTTCAGGTTTAGGATCCCTCTTCTGTAAATCTAGGTTTGAGATCCTCAAGCATTATTAAACCCAGCCTTTTTCCCTGGCAGGGATTCAAGGTGGCTTACAGATAAAAAGAACAGTTAAAACACAGAAAAAGAATAATTAAAAAACAATTAAACATTAATAGAATTAAAACTATATCTACATATCTATAGCTATATATTATAGATTAAAAGCATGCAGACATAGGATGCCAAGTATACAAGAAGCCTTGTCTCCCGACATCATTTTATAAGTACAGCTTTTATTAAACCATTGAAGAAGTTTGGTCCATTATCTGCTTGAACTGGGAAAGTCCGAGGTTAAATCTGGAGCTGGGATAACCTGACCCCCTCCCACTTGAAGTAACACTAGACGTACCTTTCTTTGGTTCCTTTATTCCCCATCTCTTCTGTGAGAGTTTTCAACTTCCCCTTCCTTTCTTTTTTGAGTGTGTTATAGTAATTGCTCTGCCAATAACGTTAGAAGAGTGAAATCCCGTCAGAAGGTATAAACGTTCTTTCACATGGTTTCCATAACCAAAATCAATAGAGTAAAATGACACAGCAAAGAAATTCCCCTTTTACATCACAGGTAGGTGTGTAGCTGCCAAAGAGATAAATGATGTCACTTCTTCAAAGTGATATGTCAGGATAGGCTAATTGTGGCTTTCTAGTAACGAGAGAGGAAAGACCCAGGTGATATGGCTGGGATTCTTTTTTGGGGGTACATCATGATTCATCATCTGACTTTCAATGTGCATCACCTTATCTCCGGCTAAACATTTTGCCCACGTGATAAAATAGCATAAGAGAAGTTTGCTCATAAAACGTACCACACAATGTTGTTCCTCTTTCGTTTGCAAAGCAGCCTGATGTCCACCTCCTCATTTTTCTTCCAGTGTCCCCAAGCACAAAAATAGAAATAAATCCTGGAAGAAGGTTTAAACAATCATCTTACAAAAACTGTGTTTTAAGGAAATAAATAAGAAGAAGTTGGTTTCTTGGGGATAAAGAACTGTGTGTACGGTAAACTTTTTGCTATCTAGTGGTTTCTGGGTGTTTTTCTTTTATAGCACATATCGTAAACTGACAACATGTGGTTTTGAAGTATGATGAATTATGCAGCCAAAGTGATTAGTAAAATGTTTCTTCTTTAGAATGCTGTGTCATGGATGTAACACTATTGACAGACTTGCCATACGTTTAGGAATTCCAGGACATGTCTTCTTTTTGGGGTCCTACATGCCCACCTGGAGAGAATTTTACATTTTAAAGCAAATGTTCAGGATTTTTGGTTTTTAATTTTTTGGGGTGTGTACAAGGGCAGCTCTGGTTCAGGTTCTGGCTCTGGCTTGGCTCTAAAAAATCTCAACAACTTTTTGTGTCCGGATTTTTACCCCTTGAAATATGGCAACCCTACCATTGACCTCGTCTGCTATGTATGAGACATCTTGGGTCTGTAGAACCAGCTGAGCATTGGAGTCCATAGAAGCTCAGGGTAAAACATGATTAAATTCAGTGCAATAAACAGTATTTGGTCTTACTAGTCTTTTGGTGTCTGGCCTACGAGGAGCTTATGCTGTTGTAGGAACATAGGAAGCTCCCTTATACAGAGTCAGAACATTAGTCTATATAGCTCAGTACTGTCTACACTGGAAGCTGCTCTTCAGGCAAGGTTTTCTTCCAGCCCTACCTGGAAATGTTGGAGTTGAACCTGAGACCTTCTGCATACAAAGCAGGTGCTCTACCTGAGATATGGCCCTTCCCTGGTAGAATCTCACACTAACTTGGGCATATAAAGGCTAAGAAAGTGCAAGGCTAATTGGCTAGGCATCTGTCCCCACAATTAAATATGTGAGCACTCATGGTGAAAGGGGCCAAGCAGGGGTAGCCAACACAGTGCCCTCCAGATGCTGCTGAACTACAATTCCCATCACCCCTGGCCATTGGCCATGCAAGCTGAGGTTGATGGGTGCTGGAGTCCAAGAACATCGAGAGAGCATCACCTGGCTATCCTTGGGCTAAAGTCTTGAGCCAATGCGTTGCCTGAGGATAGCTTTAAAAGATTTTAGTTGGTATTTTAAAAAATGATTTTTAGATGTCCTTTATTATTTCTGAAGGTTTTGAATAGGTTTTTTTATTTGTAATTATCCTGTTTCTACTACTTTGTTGTTTGATGCCTTGTGCTCTTTTGGGAAGATAAACAGGCTAGAAATTTGATTCCTTTGCCATTTCACCCCTCCGTCTCTCCTTCTTGGTTATAGACAGTGGGGAAGTCAGGTAAGCAGCACTGCCCTGCTACCTACTATTGGAGAAGATGTGAAAGAAATAGGTGCATATAGGCACATGTGGCGGCCTTGCCTGAGAGCACAAAGTTTGGGGGGGGAAGAAGATTTAGAGAAATAAGTGTTGTCATGGGTCAAAATTGTAGTGTGCTCAGTGGTTTTATTTACTGTCTCAAGTGTGAGGAATCTCAGACCCAAAGGCCGATTATGGCACTCCAGGCCTCTCTAATTGGTGCTTAAGACTCTCTCTCTAGGCCAGGCCCTTTTTGAGTGCTTTTGCCTGGCTAGAATGTGTCCCACATTCAAAACAGGGACAATAACATTCAGGAATGCAAAGCTTCCTTTAGCTTTAATATGGAAATGTTTCTCTTCTCACTATCCAAAGTCCTGAGATATGAAAATATCAGATTCTTTTGAAATGGAAAAAGATAAGACCGATTAATTTAATTTGTTTATAGTTAAAATGGGCCAGGGTGTGTGTGTGCGTGTGTGTGTTCAATTACCATCAAAGTGTAGCTGTTATGAAAGCCAGTTCCCCCTGGGAGTATCCAAAGCAGAAGTAGCTATATTTCTGAATACACAATGCAGAACTGATCAGTGGACAGAAGACTACAGAGGCAAGATGTACTCTGCGTTTCGGCTCACCTTCGTATTCTGCATGATGGTGCTATCTGGTGAGTACTGCACCATGGCAAGCTAGTTTAATTCAGGCCCTGGGATGTCAGTGCCTGGAGTGGTAGGGCAACTGTTGGTCCCACTAGGTCTGATGCTACCATCCCCTTTTACATTTTTTGGTCAGGACTCCAAGGGCAAACTTGTGGTTTTGCTGCTATACGGCAGCTGTCCATTGCTCCTGGAGGTATTTTAAGGTAATATAGCGGTTGCTGCAACAGCAGCTGTTTTTAAAGTGCAGCTAGTCCTTCTCCACTGCTGCTCATTAGCTTATGCAGGGAGTGGTTGCAGGAATGGGTGGTGGTGCTCAGCCCAGAAACATCAGCTGAAGTGCCTGCAGCAGCCACTGCTATCTTTATTTGTCGAGAGCAGAGTGCAGTGTAGTGCGGCGGAAGGTAGCTCAGACCTGGTTTTACCCTTACTGTATGCTGTTTTGATTTACAGATAAATGCACATAAGGTGGTACCTCTAGTTACAGATGCTTCAGGTTACAGATGCTTCAGGTTACAGATTCCACTAACCCAGAAATAGTACCTCGGGTTAAGAACTTTGCTTCAGGGTGAGAACAGAAATTGCGCAGTAGCGGTGCGGCAGCAGTGGGAGGTCCCATTAGCTAAAGTGGTAGGTACCTCAGGTTAAGAACAGTTTCAGGTTAAGAACGGACCTCCAGAACGAATTAAGTTCTTAACCCAAGTTACCACTGTTGTTGTTGTTCAGTCGTGTCCGACTCTTCGTGACCCCATGGACCAGAGCACACCAGGCACTCCTGTCTTCCACTGTAGTTTAATTACTGTATTTGCAAAATCCCTGTGAAAATGCCACTGATTCTCTAGCACAGCTGTTCCTAAACATTCCCCCTGCAACAGATCACTTGAAAATGGCTGTGAGTCTTGGAAGACCATTTAATTATCTTTCTGCCTTTTGTAGCCATTGCAACGCCACATCGTTTTTGTTGTATTTTTATTCATTCTATCATTTCTCATGTATTGTACTTTTATTATATTACAATTTGAATTCCATTGAGTTCCACTTGTAATCTTATAAAACACAACAGAAGCAATAGAAGAAGCATTACAAATTACAACTGAAAATCCATATGGATATTTAATGTAATGGATGTGCCATCTCTCATCTTCAACCGCAAATCCATAGACACATCACAGACAACCTGATCGAAGCTCATGGACCACTGGTGCTCCAAAGACTACCAATTGACATGGAACAAAAATGTAACATAAATGTGGTGAACTAGACCCTGTAGTGAATGAAAATGATCTGTGCCACGGAGCAACAGGGCTGAGCCCTGCCATCTACTTTTTATTCAAGGTTCAAATCTGGAACATAATAGAATATATGGGACAAGGCGTCTCACATTTCAGATCCTGCACCAAGAAGGTGGTTGAACTGCTTTATTCATTCATTCATTCAGGAAAATGTATGAATTGCTAAATAGAAAAAGTAAATATCGTAAGTGGTTACAGAAAATGATTATAAAATAATGATCAATAAAGACTCAGATGAAATCAGAAACACTTTTAAAACAAGTCTACATAACAGAACTATATGTCTGGGCTAGAGGTGAACTCTAGGGACTTATGAATCATCTCTGTGACATTCAGGTGGGCCCTGAATGCTGTTCTCTATACAGCTGCCTTCACTGTTTCTGACCATAGGTTGTGTCTCCAGAGCAGCTTATCACTTATCATATGATGCATCTATTCTTTTGTTATTGTACCTGTTCTGTCACTCTTATACATGTTGCTTGCTGAGAGTGTAGCTTTAAAAAGAAGCTTAACATATTTCGAAGTCACTTCCAGTTCTTTGATTCTCTGATTTAATGAAAAAAGTACCTCTGAGAAGGTGAAGTGTGCATTTCTTACATCAGTGATTATGGAGAAATATTTCCAGATCAGAGAATGTTACTTCAACACAGCCTTGAGTTTCCACATGACTATCGAGAAGGTGGGAAGTTTGTAGTGTGTTGCTAAAGCTGATGATAGATGCTTTGTTTATTATTTTTTAGGGATGGAAGAGTTCACATTTAAGATCCAGTTCACATTTAAAGTTGGACCTACTATATTTGCCCTTACCAAAACAGGACATGAACAGCAACGGAAATCAGTTTAATTTTGCAGTGCAGTTTTGCAGCCAAGTAGTGTGTACAAAAATGCACATACTAGGGTATAGTGTGTGTACATATGCATATATTAGTGAAAAGAAGATATAAAAATGCATTTGGGGAAATTATTTTGCAAAAATTGGTGTATTAGGCAAAATCTGCATAGAAACAGGTACATTATGTGAGCACGGAAATGTAGATGCTATTCTTGAGGGCTATAAAAAACAGATGTGGAAATTTGGAGAACTGAGCTTATGATAGGAGAAATGAGAATCCGAGATTGCCAAATTTGACCATCTGTTTATGAAAATACCATAGGAGTCTGGCGTCTGGTGGCCATTGTGAGAACAGGATGTTGAGAGAACAGATGGACCTTTGTTCTGATCCAGCAGAATTTTCTTATGTTCTAAGCGTTTGTTGAGCTCCCAAGAATTGAAGCAGTCTTGGCTTCTTTTGCAGGTGCAACACAGGTGATTCACGAGCGGTTTCGGAACATCACAGCAGGAGAAAATGTCACTTTGCAATGTCGGCTGGCCCAAAAGCACGACGTTGTTCAGATCACCTGGCAGCAGGAGCAGGGGGAACAAGAGACCAACATGGCTACTTACAGTGAGGCTGGTGGCACTACAATACTGAGCAAATTCAAAAGAAATGTCCACATGTCCCAAAGTGGACTGATGGTTTCTGCTATCACCTTCCATGCTGTTACACTCAAGGATGAAGGCTGTTACAAGTGCATCTTCAATGTATTTCCCATAGGACCCATCACAGGCAGGACATGTCTCAAGGTCTATGGTAAGAGTCGTATGATCTTAAAGGAAGCCTGCGATCTTACTGGAAGGCCAACAATGCCATGTTATTTCTTTTCAGCAAGAACATTTGTACTTGAAAGGGCAACGTTTCCTACATCAACCCTTCCCATGCTCTCAGATCAGCAGAGAGGGCTCTCTCTTTCTTACATCTAATGGCAATGACAGATACAGCCTTCCCTTGGTGGTGCCTTGTACTTATGAGTATACCAAGACCTCTTGCCATTTCAGCACCAAGTGAAAGATGTACCTGCTTTCTCAGGCTTCTTAGTTTTTAATTAGCAGTTACAAAGACATTTTAACTAGCTTCTTTTGTTTTAAAGCTCTAACACAACCCCAAGTGACGGTGAGGAGTGTATTGGATCCAGGCAATTTTGAAGAAGAAGTGGTGGAGATAAGCTGCTCAGCAACAGGGAGACCAGCTCCAGAGATCACCTGGAAGGTCACCAAACCTCTTCTGGTGGAGCCAAAGCAGTATGTCACCCAGCACCTAAACCAGACAGTGACCGTTGTCAGCAATTTTTCTTATGTCTTCCTCAAAGATGTCTGGGACAACACAATAACCTGTGTTATTCATCATCCATCTTTAAACACTGAACAAGAGGTGACTTTACCTGGGATTATACCTGGGATTATACATGGTGAGTTTGATGATTCTGGGTTTAACTTACTTTTTTTAAAAAAGCTGATTGCATAGAACATTAAAAAAGAAGAAGGCAACTTGATTGCAGGGTGTGCCCATCACCTCTAGTCTTTTAGCCACCTTTCTTCAGGGTGCTTGAAATTTTGTGGCCTGTTGTGATCCGCATTGTTGGGCACAGGTTTCCCCATGAGTGGAGGGTCCTGCTTTTGGCCAAATCAGTAGTTCTATAACATTTCTTTTACTTGGCACTCCCAATATTTTTTAGCACCCTGTAGAACATGCATTTTCTAAATGCACCACCAATGCCGCAATCTGAACAAAACATTGATTTTTTTGGGAGGTGGGGTGGACGAAAGGGATTTTGAAGACCATACTACACTTTTGGAATAGCTAAAAATGAGACATTGTTTCCTGGTCGGTTGAAAGAAAGGCAGCTTCACAAATCATTATCTTACATGTGTTAAAATCCAGGACAGAAGATGGGGAGTGAAAATAAAATGATGTCCTTGGCTGTTGACTGTGCTTCTGGCTGTGTTGTTTATATAATGTGATGAATCTTTCCATGATAAAATACCTATGTTTATAAAGAAATGACATGTTAGGAAACAAGATGGTACTTACACCATGACACTGCCTCGAATACTGTGCGTATGCCAGTGGTAACAACAACAACAACAACAACAACAACTTGTATGCACCAGCATCCACACCTGCCTACAGCACAGATGTTATAGTGCTGCCAAAATGCACACCTTTCGTAACACACAGTGTAGATCTTGGGGATCAGTTAAAGAAAAGGAGGGACAAATCTATCAGTTTCAGTTTCTCTCAGTTTCTCATTTTCCCAGTCTGAGATACATTTTTCCACATCAGTTTTTAAGTCCTCGTCCTTTCAACAGCATTTTAGTGCTAATGTCTCACAATGTACAAATGTCTGTATGCACATTTGCATGATATACACATTTTACAAGGCAAGTTCCCCCAAAATAATGTGTTTTAGTATGCTATTTTCACTTATTTATGCCTTTTTATGCACACATTCCCCCAACATATGTACCTTTGCACATGCTATTTGGCTGGAGAACTACATTGCAAAATTCAGATAAGTGTAATTTTTGAAGGGTGGCTGTGTTTTGGTTCATGCATTGTTTTGAAACTACTAAGTGAATTGAAATTCCTCCCTATTGGTATACATCTGCTGAGCTTATTATGTATAGACATCAAGCTATTTTCCACTACTTTTTCTGATGCTGTTTCAGTAGCAATTCTTATTTGTTTGTTTGTTTGTTTGTTTCTGCAGTTCAAAATGAAGATCTGCTGCCAAGAACTTCCACCACTATTGCAATTTGCATTTTGGTGGCCATGTTTTCCCTTGGTCTATTGCTCTTTTTTATCTGGTACCGTTGGAGGAGGCTACACCCAGCCAATGAGAAGCAAGACCTTCTATGCATGGTAAATATATTGATTGATTGAGAAAGTAAGAAAGAATTTGACAAAGTTGTACAAAAAAGTTTTTTTAAAATATATATATATATATCCACAAGACTTAAGATTTCAAGCTTCTAGACAGCCAGAAAACTCAATTTCAAAAAATAAGATTCAAAAGTTGAATTTGAATTCTGAAATATTGCTGCATTTTGTTTTTTGTTTGTTTTGTTTTAAAAACCTCTAAACTAGCTTATACTGCCTATCTGGGCACAGTAATGCCTACTTTAGTAGCAAAAGTTTACCATCCAGCCTCTTGTATGGTCTAGATATTGAGGCAATTGATTTTACTGTCCTACAGAGCATCCTTAGGTGGCAACCATCATAAAGTTCACTAGTAACTTGGCACCTCAGAATGTTTGTGATGCTGCAACATTCTGTAGAAGTGACAGAGAAGGAAGAGAAAAATTGGTACAAGCTTTACAGCAGGAATGGTTCATAAACTTTCCAGCCTAAGCTGCAATACTAGTAGGTGCCCTTTCTCCATTCTGTGTACAGAAGTCTACTGGACTAGCAGTTGAATCTGATTTCAGAACTGGTGATGGAACAGCAGACTAGCTTAGGGGATGATGGGTAGACCATGTAGTACATGCAACTCCAATAAAGGGGACCATTGAAGCAGGCCACCAGTTCTTACCAGCACCTGCTCTCTGAGGTCCTCTGTGCAACTGTAGGGATGGCCCTGCTGCAAAAACTAAACTCCTTTGCATCTTTAGAAGTCATCATACTTGCCAATGGTTTGAAGCCAATATATATGGTCAATGTGAGAAGATATTTCCCTGCTGCAGTTTCTGAAGAGAACACATTTACATGCAAAAGTCAGCGTTCTTGAACTGCCCATCTAGTTCACCATCTTTAAAGTAAAATCTGTCTCTGTTGATAGGTTCTTTCTGTATGTCCTGGATGCACGACGGGTGCAAGCTATTCCTATACTCAGGAACAAGTTGTAGTGGAACCATTTCCTGAAGAAAGCCCTCTGAACAGATGAAATATATTTTGGACAAACAACACCAGACTTTTTAGAATGTGAACTCAGAATGTTTCTGTGCGAACAGAGAATTGCCTGCTGGATTCTATATTAAGTTCATATAAAATCATCAGTAGGATCTTCAGGAATTAAGCTACGTTGCGCAATATTATGATTATTTATTTGAAAAATCTGTTTATATAGACTAGAATAATAAAAACAGAACATATTTATTTGCTACATATTTTATGCATTGTGGCCATTGGAATTCTGAAACTGTGAACTCCGAGGGCCAGTTTGGTGTTGTGACACTTAAAAATGCAGTGGAAATTCAAATGAAAAATGACTCAGTCCATCTGATAAAAGTGAGACAGACATGAATGGCTTGAAGATAAAGTTCTGATTCTGTTGCTGGGTTAAGGGAGGTGACATGTATGGAAAATACATATCAAAATACTTCAAGACCATTAAGGGAAAAAGGAAACTCATTGAACCTTTTTACATCATGTGTATATATGTGAGGCAGTCACAATAAAACAGCTCACTAAATATTGAGAAAGCTTGGGTGTATATGTTATATTGGTGAATCATAATAAGAAAAGAAAAAAATAGATGATTCTCATTCACTCCCACCTTTGCTAGTGACCAGGGCTGCTCCCTATTTTCGAGAGCCAGTGTGGTGTAGTGGTTAAGAGCAGTAGTCCCGTAATCTGGGTAACTGGGTTCGTGTCTCCGCTCCTCCACATGCAGCTGCTGGGTGACCTTGGGCCAGTCACACTTCTTTGAAGTCTCTCAGCCCCACTCACCTCACAGAGTGTTTGTTGTGGGGGAGGAAGGGAAAGGAGAATGTTAGCCGCTCTGAGACTCCTTAAAGGGAGTGAAAGGCGGGATATCAAATCCAAACTCTTCTTCTTCTTCTATTTTCTGGTATCTAAACCTGGTAGAACGCTTCTGCTTTGCCTTTTGGAAAGATGCTAGGTTGCTTTAAAAAATACACCAAAGGGTGGTTCTAAGATGGAGTTGACCTTAAAAGCACTAAACCATTTGAGACCAGCCACCTTCTCCCATATATACCTACCTGAGTCTTGAGATCCTCTTCAGAGGTGCTTCTTCAGATGCTTCTGGCAAGTGAAGTGAGGCAGGTGGTAGCAGCCGGTTGTGGAATATCGTAGTATTGTAGAGTTGGAAGAGATGCTGAGGGTCATCTAGTCCAACCCCCTGTGATGTAGGAATTTCAACTGGCTGTTATAATTAAACAACATGAGGAATCACAGTTCTCATAAAGGTGTCTCAGAGGGTGGCCTCTGAATGAGATTATTATACTTGTTGCTGTTTTATATAATTAATTTGTTGGTGGTTTATATGAGAAAAAGTCTCAAAGCGACTTTCTAAAAAACTTTTAGAATCCGTAGTTTTAACGGCGTTAGCAATGTCCCAGTAAGCCAGAGGAGTGAGTGTCAATCATAAAAGGAAAAGGAGACAAAATCATTATTAGCCTAAGCTTCTCCTACCACAGAAACGTAAGAAAACTACACTATTGCAATTATCTCCAGGTGGGGCGACAGCTCATTCATAAAAGAAAAAGAAAAATACCATTGGGGAAAAGTGGTGTCATCATTCAACATACCTTTTCACGGGATAGTCTTGTGAGGGGACCTCAAACTCCCAATTCTTGCAATGTTCTTTTTTGTCAGACCCAATGCATAAAACTGTGGCTCCTATTTAACTGCAGTCATTGGCTATATCATATTTTATTATACAGTCACATCATATTCCATTCTAGACAAATAAGACCACGAAGACGGTTGTATTTTCTTGGGCTTGAGTTTAGTTGTCGTTTTTTCAACTAAGTGACTCATCGTTGGATGGGAAGAGCATCTGATGCCATCTGGTGGTGCTTCTGCGATCAACGGCAACGCAAGCTGAAGTCACTTCTGAGCTTCTCAGAGAAACACCACAGACTTCATCTCTTGCATTTTTGGTCTTCCTGCCTCCTCCACTATTTACATCCCCCCCCCATACTTATAAATGTGTGTGAACTGAGCATGCCTTATGCCTCTGGAGAAGGTGGTGGTGGTGTGGTTTTGTCAGTGAAAATTCATGCAGCAATATTCATGCACCACCACCTTCTCCAGAGGCATAAGGCATCTGCCTTTAAGGTGCTATACTTTCTGTGCTTGCTGAAGCATATACAATGCAGAGTCCTTTCTACAGACATATCTGCCAATGTGCAGGGGCATAGTGTAGGGGGGGGGGCAGTGGAGCAGTGGTCCAGGGTGCATATTTTTGAGGGGGTGCAATGCAGGCGCCCTGGTGCAGTGAGGCCTGGTGTTCCTCTCCCAGTGTCAGTGGAATCAATAGAGAGGTTACCGATGGACTATATTGTCTAAATTTGTTCATGCAATAGCGATAGACTTTTATTTTCTGCAAATCTATTACATATTCTCTGTTCAAGAATTGCTACGCTTGGAGTTTCTATTATCGCATGATTACAGGATTGGGACTATTGAAAGGCTTGTTTACCTCTGTGATATTGATTGATTACCTTCCGTATTTTGTTCATACAATATTGATTTATTTTATTATTTGTATCTCCATCATATATTCTCTGTTTAAGAATTGTGAAGTATTACAGGTTATATATATATTGTTAGATCATTATTAGCCTCAATATATATAATGAGTTTTTAAAAAATGTTCAGATACACCTTTCCAAAAAGACCTGAAGCATTTCTATTAGGAATGATTGGAGTGGAAATACCAAAAATAGATCAAAAATTGTTTATGTATGCTACAACGGCAGCAAGAATTTCACGAGCACAAAAATGGAAACAGCAGGAGCTACCAACAATAGAAGAATGACAGGCGAAAGTAATGGAGTATGCGGAAACGGCAAAGCTGACTGACACATCTGGAACCAGAGTGAGCAAGCGTTCCAGAACGAATGGACTAAATTTATATTATACTTAGAGACTCACTCTACACATATAAAGACACTAGCAGGACTGAGATTCTTCATGAGAAGAATCAACATTCTATTTCAGACAAGTAACGTTAAATATAGGATGGAGATGTTATAAATGTGCAAAATAAAATGTAACAGAAGGAAACTAGAAAAAGGACGGATGGAAGTCGAAAGCTCGGCAGAGCAAATGATATAATGGTTGTTATGTTATGGTATTATATAATTATTAAAAGTTGAAAATTAATAAAAATTATATACAAAAGAACATTATTAGCATTGTGTTGCCTGTTATTGCTTAAATAACAATATTGCTAGGAAGAGGCAGGACTGAGATGTGAAGATATGCTTCAGAGGTCCAGAGTATGGGGAGCTCCAAAAAATCAATAATTATAATTTGGATTATAATTTGGTCTTTTTTATTTTAGTTTTTTATTTTAATTGGATTATGATTGGATATATTAATTGGATGTTTTCTATTGGAAAATTAATAAAAATGATTTTTTTTAAAAAAAAAATAACAATACAGTGGTACCTCTGGATACGAACAGGATCCATTCCTGAACCCTGTTCGCATCCTGAAGTGACCGCAACCCGCATCTGTGCGCGATTCGCCGCTTCCGTGCATGACATCATTTTGACCGTCTGTGCATGTGCGAGCGGCAAAACCTGGAAGTAACATGTTCCGTTACTTCCGGGTCGCTGCGGAGCGCAACCCGAAAGTGCTCAACCTGGAGCAACTTCAACCCGAGGTATGACTGTATTGCTTAATATTGTCTGTTTTTGCAACACAGGGGATTTCCTTTGTTACATACCTCTCCCAGAGTCAGCGGAACCAACAGAGAGGAGCACTGTATCAGGCCATGCTGGGGGCACTGCTGTGGGTGTGCCTCATTCATGCCTGCCAAGTACTGTGTTGAGTGGCCAGGCTCCTCCTGTGTGGATGGGCAGGCAACACAGTGTGGCTCTTCTTGTGTGGGGGTCGCTCTGGCGGTGTCAGCGGTGAGGGCTGGGAGGCTGGGGTGAGATCCTCCACCCTTTGTGACCCATTCCCTGGCACACACACATGCTCCCCCAGCACGCATGCCCGCCCCGGGTGCTGGGAGCTCATGGTACGCGGCTGCCTATGTGTGAACACCAGGATGGGGTTGAGCCGTTATACCATGATGGAATGGAAAGGGAAATAAGTGTAGACCCACTCTTGACCTTCACATGGTTACAATGGCTTGGAAGACAGGACCTCAAGAGGGCCAAAGAAACAGCCTGCACACGAAAACATATTTGGGTTAAGGATATTGTCTGTTTCTTCAGGACACAGCAGTTTCAATAATCTATGTAAGAGCCTAAAATGTTTTAAAAGAAATTGAACAAAGTTGGTGCTAGAAGACCAGTATATTATATCGCCTATTAAGGCCTTCAGACAATGCCGTTACTCTTCCAAAGTCACTAGAGTGGCACTATCTGTTTAATGAGAACTAATTCAGTGCAATTGTGTTTTGTTTACTGCTGTTTCTGCCAATTTCGTCCGAGGCCTTATCTGATCTCAGAACTGGGTGCCCCTTTAAGATCTATGAATTGAATACCTCTTAAAATAGTCTGTTACCTCTTGACTTTTTCATTGTGGCAGGCAGAAAACAATGCTCTATACAAGAGTATCCTTTTCAAAAACCTGCTTTCCCCTTTATATCAGTTTCATGAATCTGTGACAATAAAGAAGATGGCTCTTGTACAAATTCAGCAGGAACGCTTAAAAAGCTGACTGGTTTGACTGCTAAGCTTTTTCCTTAACACTGGAACAAAAATTATAGATTCATTCCATTGCTTAAGGAAACGGGGTAGTGCAAATTCGTCCAGTAATTTAGAAAGAAAGAAAGAAAGAAAGAAAGAAAGAAAGAAAGAAAGAAAGAAAGAAAGAATATATGTATATATTCCTCCTCTGGAGCTGTTAAAGGGAAGACACCATCCTTTTGATGATGTAATTATGGCTGCTGGTAACAATAACAGTAATCTGGAACTGTTAAAGAAGAGGCCATATTATTATAATAATTTATTGGGAGGCAGATTCAAGGCAACTTACATGTTACAGTAATATATATTTTAAAAAAACCAAAAGAAGTAGTAATCAGGACCCTTCCCAAAGGGCACCTGGTGGTAGAGGAGAGAGTTCAGTTATAGAATTAAAGAGTTGGAAGGGACCACAAGAATCATCTAGTCCAACCACCTTCAATGCAAGACTATTTTGCCCAAATCTTTGCCCAAAGATTAAGAGTCTCATGCTCTACCAACTGAGCTACAGTCTTTACAGAATCTTTTTAATTTGTCAACTTCTCAACCCAAGCCTTTCAAAGCTGAACAGATTTATTGGGGAAGTGAGATCCCAAAAATGTCTTTCTTTCTCTTCTTCTTCTTCCTCTTCTTCTTCTTCTTCTTCGTCTTCTTCTTCTTCTCTTTCTCCCATTAGGTCTGGTAGTGTCTCAGGCTGTCCTCTTTTTGTTCTTCAAGATATGGCAACTATATATATCCTGTATGTAAACTTCGTGCAAGGAAATCAGGAAGAAAGCTCGATAAACCAGTCATCTAGGAGCTCTAAGAGCAGCAATCAAATTTGTGTTCCTTAGGAAGTGGCAGCTGGATGACTCAAAGAGCTATTATGCAAGAATGCAACCCAGACCATCCTTCCAGACCGCCTTGCTCACTCACTGGCTGCACACATGAGAGGAGGAGGCTGAGGTTGGTTAGAATTTGGGTTGCCATATTTTAAAAAGTAAAATTCCGGACGCCCACAAAATTGTGATTTCCCCATTTTTACACCCCAAAACCAGGACATGTCAGGAATTACCATGACTTATGGCAATCCTAGTGACAAATTTTCAGTTCCTTTTTCCCCATGAATATTCAAAACAGAATCTAAAATGTTGTTCCTTATTGGGGACGCTCATTCAGCATTGCATAAAAGGCGGGACGAACAAATTGGGAACGAATAACCAACTCCAGTCAGGTCCTAACGGGCATCTGTTAAGACAAGAATGCAGAAACACAGAAAGCTGCCTTAAATTGAGTCAGATCATTGGCCTATGTACCTGGAGATGACAGGATTTGAAAGCTGAGGTGTTCCGCATGCAACACAGAAGCTCTACCAGTAGCTGAGGCTCCTGAACAGCTGAGGCTGTTGTTGGTGTTTTATTTTAGATCTTGTTGTGATTTATGTGGAAATTGTTGTTTGACTGTGTATTTTTTAATGTTTTGTTTATTGTTTATGACTACTTTTGCTATGTTGTAGTTAATGTATTTAACTGTTGTATTTTTTCCCCATGGTGTAGGCCGTCATGGTTTAAATGGTATGGATGTATGTATGTATGTATATATGTCTGTATGTACCACTGAGTTAATGCCCTCCCCCGATGAAAGCTGCTATGGAGATTTTCTCCTTCATAATACTAGACTAGAGCTCCAAGCATCAGCCAATCAAGATGCAGGGAACTGAGGAGTACAGGAAGCTTCCTTATCCCAAGTTGGACAATTGGTCCACCTAGCTCAATAGTATCAACACCGGGGATGGGGTACATAAAGGCCACCCCCACTTCTAGGCAAACCTCTAAGGTCCAAATGCCTGCGGTGATGGAGGCAGAGGCAAACATGGGCACAGCATTGAGTATACATTTCTTCTTTGCGTAGTAGGGACATCTCCTCATTGCTTGTAGTTTCTCTTACTCCTTCTATGTGTGCCAGCTATGCCTCTGTGTACCAACTGCCTTGCATTTACAATATTAAGAAACAATATTTAATACTCCGGCTCTGTGGAATATATAGGGTGGTATTCAAACATGTTTTACTCTTAGCAGATCCACTGAAATGGATGAACGTGCCTAAGTAAGAGCCATTACAGTAATTTCAATAGGGCTACTCCTGAGTAACACTTACTTGACTACAACCCATAGGTCATTTCTTACTTTAGAATATTCTATGGTCTCCGGACTTTGGGATTTGTTTAAAGCACAGTCATAAAATAGAACAGGAACAGTAGTAAAGACCTCGGATTTTTATTTAAAGCATTTCTCTAGTAAAGGGCATCATTATTTAGGGCCCCTGATAATCCCACAAACATTTTATACAAATATCCTTTCCTTTCTTTAACTATATGCTCCCCACCATAGTCACACATCTAGCAGAAGCATCATTTTTCAAAACAGACTCTAATAATATAATGGCCAATTTGTGCTCTCAGTTACTGCTCTATAATCTCTGCTTAGCTCTAAGAGCATGCTTTAGACTTCTGTCTCTCAGAGTTCACTGCCCACCCCCCAACCATTAGGGAGGGAGGAGACGGGAGATTAGACATTCCCAACGCATTTTCCTGCTTTCCTTTTCCACACTGTGGCTTTTCCAGCCTTCACTGGAGGCAGCAACTGCCCTCGTGTGCACTCTTCTTCATACCAGAGCATGCGTCCCAAGGTAAGATGCTTGCTGTGATGCAAGTCCAAGGCACAAGCTTGGGGATTTGTCTCCGAACATAGGGAGAAAGTAAAGAGAAAGTGCCTGCATGTTCTCAAATGAGGCTGAAATTGGTGTTTGCTTAAATCGGTCCAAAGCCGTACTACCTGAATTCAATTTGCCTCCGGCATTCAATTAGCTCAAGAGTAGTGGCGCAATTAGTTTTAGCCTCTGGATTCAAATAGGCTTACGAGGGGCACATCTCACCTTAGATAGTCATGCGTGGTGTGCTCGCTTCAAAATGTGGTAATCCAAGATTGCTGCATTTGGAAGCCCTTCTGCTCAGCTGCCTGGAGTGCGGCCCAGCCCTGCCCTGGTGATGCCATTGCTCAGGAGCAGGGCCAGATTAAGGTTTGATGAGGCCCTAAGCTACTGAAGGCAATGGGGCCCTTTATATGTCCAGCTGTCCTTTGTCAACAATAAATTGTCGCTGTTTTTTGTGTTGAATATATGCTATATGGACCTAATAGATATCTAAAGCCATTTGCACATAACGAAATAGGTATTTTATCAAAGTAATTGTTGAACTAAAATACAATTAAGAAGTATATTAATAGTGAAATAATTACTAAGCTCTAACTTAAAATGATTTTTTATTCATAACAAATTTAACAATGCAAACACATTGTCATTTGGCAATAACAAAAGTTGCTTTAGAAACACAATTTACACTTTTTTTTCCTTTAAATTTTTTTGGGGGGGGGCCAAGAGAGTGGGGGCCTAAGCTATAGTTTGTTTAGCTTATACATAAATTTGGCACTGCTCAGGAGAAGCAGAAAGGTGCTTTTATGACAGCAATGTTCTACATGCTTAACTGAAAGGGAAATCTTACTGAACTGCGTGAGATTCAGGGTGCTTCTAGGTGGGGATCTAGTAATGCAAACAGGTATTTGACTACTGGATTTCCCACCCCCACCCCCCAAAAAGACTGAATATGGATTAAAACTGAGGGGCAGATATGGGGAAAGGGGAATATGACAAAGATGTCGTGTGGTTGCAGCAAAAACAATGGCACACGTGAGGATCGCCAATCCCACACTCTTGCTTATAAGCAAGATCATGTTTATGTATAGGATTATTTTCACACTTTGGCAAGAAAAAAAAGTAAAGAAAAGCCATCACCCTTGTCTTCTAGTGAATGTAATAGGAATATTTGAAGCATGAACATGAGAAATGCAGAACAGGATTTGAGTTCCATGGAGCCTGATCCTATTCTTTCTTATGCAGAAGCAAATCCTACTGTGTTCAATGGGGCTAGGTCACAGATAAATGTGCAACAGAGTTGAAACCTTTTTGTTTTTGAATCCTTTTGGTGCTATCTGCGTGCATGTGTGAATACTGTTAATGTGGGGTAGAAACTAATGAAGACCACAAATTTTAGACAGGTTATACCCTTGGGGATGATGTTGTAATATTAGTAAGTCTGCGTGACTCATGTAGTGGTTTCCTATGTTGAACAGGCTCTGTGCAGTTTAGATTTCAAGCATGACTGTTTATGGTACTAAAATCCATCAACCCCAACTTCTCATCATTTCCAAGGGTTATATCATTACTGTATTATTCTGGGTGCTATTTCCATAACGTCACTAACCTAGTTACCGGCAGGAGATTTCACATATAAGTCTCCTGGGTCTGCACTCAAAATCACTGCTGTGGTCTGAAATTCTTATCCCATTCATTAATATGCACTGCATGGTTTTAATTCTGATCTATTATTGTGGTTTCAATTGCTTTTTATGTAAATTCTTGACTTTATGATTGGGTTTGGAGTGAGGTGGTTCTATATTTTTTATTGTTGTGACATTTCAATTTGTTAGTCACATTGGGTTTCTTTGAAAATTAAGCAGCACATACATTTTATTTTAAAAATACATGAACTGCAAGCTGTGTAAATAAATTGCTGTTTTTATCTACTATTTAACTGGCCCAATTATGACAAAAAAAAAAAATGTGATTAAAGTGTGCTATCTGGTAAGTAATCTGCATGCAGGTATGGTTTCAAATGTGCACCTACAGAGGAAAGTTTTAAAAGCTTAGAGGACTCACAGAAACAGACACTCTCTCCAAATCTAGGTTCAAAAGCTGATGTTGGGAAGTCAAATGAAACTATCTTTAAGTGAGGAAATGGCTGGACATTTACAGTGGTGCCTCGCAAGACGAAAAGAATCCGTTCCGTGAGTCTCTTCATCTAGCGGTTTTTTCGTCTTGCGAAGCAAGCCCATTAGCGGATTAGCGCTGTTAGCGGTTTAGCGGCTATTAAAGGCTTAAAGGATTAGCGGATTAGCTGCTAAAAGGCTATTAGCAGCTTAGTGCCTTAGAAAAAGGGAGTGGGGAGCGAAAAAAACCCCCCAGGAATCGCAAGACATTTCGTCCTGCGAAGCACCTCCAAAACGGAAAACCCTTTCGTCTAGCGGGTTTTCCGTCTTGCGAGGCATTCGTCTTGCGGGGCACCACTGTATAATATAAACACCGAAGTGTCTTGTAGCACCTAAAAGATACATCCATTTATCTCCGGTACACTTCCAAACACCAGGAACCACTTCATAGGATACATTTGCATCTATTTGTGGACTCTGATCCACAAAAGCTCATGCCATAATAAATTTGGCAGTCTTTAAGGTGTTACAAGGGTATTTTGTTTTGCTTTTTGTTTTGTTTTGTTTCTTTGCTGCAGCATACCTACTTAGAGATTGGGTTGGCGTGCAACAATGCTCTCCTAAATTATTTGCATTGCACATTTGACCGTAATGTGTATGGTTCACTTTCTTACAATGTTTAAAAAATTTTGGAATACATGGGCAAAAGGAAATAATGGTATTATTTGGTTTTCATTTTTTCCTTGCCAAGGCATTTTAAATACTGTATGTAAGTTAATTTTATTTAAATCAGTGTAGGTTATTTACTTGCAGCTTGTTCAGTACGAGAAGGTGGGCTTCGTTCCTAGAAGGCGCTGTAGAGGGTTCGAGTTTACAACACTTTCGATGTGTTATACTTTAATATATATTTTTCGACTGGTCCTACCAATAAACATCATTAGAACCATGCTGCAGATGTGCTTTAAGTTCCACTGTCATTAACAAGTCATTGTCTGCAATCACAAGGCATTAAATCCCTCTGGAATCAGTGGTGATTGTAAGCGCATTTTAGTGGGGCAAGCCAATGAATGGAAAGAGACTGCTTAGCATGATGCAGTTTACAACCCCCTCTCCAAATAAATCTCTTGGAGGGTCAGTTGTGGTGCTTAATCTGTGCCTTCATCTATGCTGAAGGGGAAAGGTTGCAGTGCAGTCCCAGGTTCAATCTCTGGGATCTCCAAGATGGGCTGACCTGACAAGAGATCCCAGCCTCAAAGCCTGGAGAGCTGACAACACTGGGTCACCACTGCATTAGCAGGCAGCTTCCAGTGTCCTTTGTTCAACCTTAATATGTGTAAATAAGCACAGATGTAAAGATCTAATAATTTTCTTCTGAGGGGAACCTAACCAGGGTGTTGCAGCCAGGAGTTTTGCACTGCTTGGAGAAAGGGATTGATCATGTTTTGACACTGAGCCAATCCAAAAGTTCTATAGGTGGGGATTAATCTATTAGCGCTCATTCACACATGCGCATCACCGCTTGGTGCAAAAGATAGTCAATGTGTCAAGCACTGTGTGTGTGTGTGTGCGCGCGCGCGCGCGCGTGCTTGTCATATGAAGGAGAACAAAATGTGTTAGGGTTTTGAGATTCTAGAAATACATTTTGCAATAACACAAATCACATTGCTTGCTTTTCTTTCTCACTTCTGACATCCTGTTAATCCCTCTCCCTTTATTGTGCCAGCTCTCTTGAGGGAACGTCTTGCCACTGAGATACTGACTAGATTTAGTTTCCATCTTAAAGGCATTAACTACCCACTGCTCATTTTGTTTTTCTTTTGAGAAGTAGTTTGCTTGCCCCATTGTTCCTTGTTATTCTTCTCCCAGATGCTTCCTTCCTTGATGCTGTAGCTGAAATGCCTATCTTCCTTTAAGTTTCCACCCACAACACATCCTTTTCTTAACAATTATCTCATTTCCTTTTGATAATAAGTCTGTTCCTTAATCATATTTAATCCTTGTCGGTAGCTGACATAACACAATGATTAAGAGACTGAATTACAGATTGAGATACACCAAGTTTCACTACTGCCATGTGCTTACTTGGTGATCTTAAACCAGCCTGTAGTATTGTGGGGGAGTTTTAATACTGGTTTACCATAGATAGCTGCTGTAAGGACTACAACTAGAACATGAACACGAAGAGCTCGGAATGTATGAAAGCGCTACACATTTTGTGCAGTGTTTTGTGATTTAGAATACAGGGCTTAATTGGAGCCCAGGGGTTTTCTGAGTCTCATCACCAGAACAACTTCTTCCAATGCTAGGGCCTGGAGTTGAACATGAGAAGTAACAATGTGAAAAAATATTTTCCATGAGCTTCTGAGAAACAACAACCAGAGCCCATGCACCAAAACCCACTACATTAGGGATAACTAATGTTGTGCCCTACAGATGTTGTAGGACTGCAACTCCCTTCATCCCTGACCACTGGCCGTGCTTACTGAGGCTGATGGGAGTTGGAAGTCCAACAACATTTGGGTAGCACCACGTTGCCAGCTCCTGCATTGCATGATAAGCTCCTCTACCAAATTTCTACTCTATGCAAGGAGAAGAAGTTTAATAAAAAAACAACAACACGGCCCTGTTTCCGCTTTATCTGTTGATGGGGCATTCTCAGATTTTACAGTCTTCATTTCATCAACAGAAAACACTTCTGCTAGGAAATCCCATGAAACCAATG
The DNA here is from genome assembly GCF_965153285.1 of Podarcis tiliguerta. Lineage (NCBI taxonomy): Eukaryota > Metazoa > Chordata > Lepidosauria > Squamata > Lacertidae > Podarcis > Podarcis tiliguerta. The sequence continues at coordinate 36,951,433 of NC_139537.1, forward strand.
AGGATCACATGTAATCATTTTGAATGTTTGTACATCACGGCACAGAAATATACATACACTGGGAAACTAAAGACTGTCATAGCTTCCCAGGTTGTACATGCTGCAAAACACCAATGAGGTCAAGTCTCATTAGTGACAGTCCATAGGTGGATTTCAACTTCCCCACTATTTAAAGAAATGGGTAAAGTACAGTATGTACAATGTGAAGTAGCCTTCAGGCCAATGACCTGCCATTTGTTAGTTCTTAGCTAGACATGGAAAAGCTTCACTGCTTGTTTTGGGGAGTTTTGTCTGCTATGGCAACATTTTGAAAATCCCCTGATATGGTTGCAGTGAAACAACAGCCTCTATCTTCATTATGCACCTGGGCTATACCCAAAATCCAAATAGTAGAGCATTGTAGTGGCAAAAAAGGCTATTGTGTATCTGTAACACATCTCTTTTTTCTATTCCTAGTTAAATGAAGGTCTCTGTTCCCCATGGACTTTCCAGGGCCTGACTCTGTGCATCATATGTACTGTTCTCTGTAGGATAAAGGGTAAGTCTAACATGATTAGTGCACTGGGGGAAGTGTAATGACTAGGCAAGGGTGGCTCAAGACATTTTGCCACCTGAGGCAATGGACAATATGGTATACACACACACACACACACACACACACACTTGATATCGAGTAGCCAGCTGGACTGACTGCTGAATCCTAATTCAGTACTAGCAATGGGGCACTGCACTGTCCTGGAGGGAGGTCAGCACCATAGTTGTAAGGCTGGAGCCCCACAGCTCTCATCTCCAACAGTATGGACAGGGATATCAGGAGGAAGAGCTAAGGGCTGCCACCACCTCCCATCTTATGGCACCTGCACCAGTCACCTCATTCTACCTAATGGTAGAGCCAGACCTGTGACTATGAGCCAGTAGACCAGCAAGTGCGGCTGGCAGAGGGCTATGGAGAGTCTTGTGCTGCTGTGAGCAGGATGGGCTTCTATTTTGAGTCAAAGAAATGTATTTTTTTTGGCATCTGTCTGTCTCAGGAGACAATGGAGGAGCACGCTTTGAGGGATGAAGTCAAACTGTTGGAAGGTTGCAGCACCTGCTGTGGCTGTAGAGACCAATGCAGGAGAGATATGTTTTGTTGCAGGTCAGGCAGATGAAGGCATCTGGTTGTGCTGCTACAAATGAACCATAGTGTTTCTGTTATGTACTGAGTTGAATAGGATCCAAACTGCAGCAGTCTGATTGGTCCTAGAACAATAGGATTCAGAATGCAGCAGTCTGATTGGTCCTAGAACAATGCAGCAGTATGATTGGTTGGCAGGAACCACCCAATCATGCTCCAGATAGAAGTGAATCCACAACCTTATTGGCTTACAGTAGAATTCCGGAATTAGCCAATCATGTGCAGCCCATTGTGTAAATAATGTATATAAGGCAGATACTTTGAGGGGACTTTCATTCATTCCTCCTCACCACTATGAGCTGAATAAAGAGCATGAAATCACTTTGCGACTCTGAGTATATTTCAGTTTCTTTTCTCTGTGCTCCTCCCAGTGGCCTTTCATCTTCTGGTCACTGCACAGACACACACAGAGCTGCCTTGTGAGGTTAAGTAAGGTATGCAGCAACCCTCTTCCCCAAATTGTTCCTACCATGTATTTCAGAAAGGCTTCCTTTTCCTTCCACCTATCTAGTGAAAGGTTTTTTAAAAATGAAAGAAAAATATTTTGGAATTAGCAGCCCAGTTCTAATCTGTTCATGGTTGCTAGAAGTGCAGAACAGGAATTTTTGCATAAATAAATATTTTCCTTGGATCTAGACCAAGGGATTTGTAAGCATAAGATACGAGAGGTGATTATTAATTACTTTGTCTTGCTGCAGGTGCCATATTGACAAGTGACAGAGACGTGGAGCTGGGCGGCAATGCTACTTTGAGATGTACCCTAACAGAATCTCTTCAAACTGTTCAAGTTACATGGCAGCAAGAGGTTAATGAAAACGCTGTAAATTTGGCAGCATATTACGACAAACAAATTCCAAATATTAATGATCGATACAAAGGTCGAGTCAATTTAACAATTTTTGAACTCAATGACACTGCCATCAGCTTCTGGAATGTTAGCACCCAAGAAAATGGTTGTTACCGATGCATATTTAACACATTTCCTCCAGGATCCAATAGCAAAAAAACTTGTCTTTCTGTTTACGGTGAGTCATTTCATATTAAAATAGCTAGAGCAGGGCATTTCTTCAAATATGCTCCTTTGATAATGAAGCAATACAACACACACCATTATCTCACCCCCGTTCCAGGGGCGCAGGACTTGCTCAAGTTTGGTTTCCTTAGGAAGGGTGTTACAAGAGCCCTACAGCATTTCCTAATACTTGGTTTCATCCAACAATATAACTACCGATTGAGTATACAGCGGTGCCTCGCAAGATGAAAAGAATCCGTTCCGTGAGTCTCTTCGTCTTGCGGTTTTTTTCGTCTTGCGAAGCAAGCCCATTAGCGGATTAGCACTATTAGCACTATTAGCGGTTTAGCGGCTATTAGCGGCTATTAAAGGCTTAAGGGATTAGCGGATTAGCTGCTAAAAGGCTATTAGCGGCTATTAAAGGCTTAAGGGATTAGTGGATTAGCTGCTAAAAGGCTATTAGCGGTTTAGATCAGCTGTTAAGCGGCTTAGCGATCAGCTGTTAAGCGCCTTAGCGAACAGCTGTTAAGCGGCTTAGGGGCTTGGGAAAACGGGGGGGGGGGGGAGGGGGAAAAAACCCCAGGAATCGCAAGGCATTTTCATCTTGTGAAGCAAGCCCATAGCAAATTCGTTTTGCGAAGCACCTCCAAAACGGAAAACCCTTTCGTCTAGTGGGTTTTCCGTCTTGCGAGGCATTCGTCTTGCGGGGCACCACTGTAATTGGAACTACAGCTTAAACCACAGGTGGTGAACCTGTGGTCCTTCGGTTGATGTTGGACTACAACTCCTACGATCCATGAGCACGCTAGCTGCAGATTATGAGAGCAAAACCTGATAGTCTAAGATTACAATATCCACAGCGGATCGGAGGCAGTATATTTCCAGTTGCCCAGGTCCTGCCTGTGGACTTCCTGTGGGCATCTGATTGGCTACTGTGAGAGCAGAATGCTGAACTTGATAGGTCATTGATCCATTAGGTTCTTATATTCTTCTATGCTGATATGGGGAGTGGAACAGAATACTAAGAAGCTCCGGGGACCAAAAGCTCAGCTTGGTGTCTGATCTCCATCTGCCTCAAAACTGCAGGCTTCTCCTTTCGTTTCCCTGTATATACAGAGACCTGAATCACAACATTTGTTAACTGTGCAGGAGGATCTGTCCCCTTCTCTCATAATTCTTCCGATTCAGGACATTCCCAAATCTTTTGTTAGCAATGGGCTAAGCAATTTGTTGCTATGGCAACATATTCCTGAACTATTAACAAGTCCAAGGTTCTGGCCTGTTATGCCACAGAGAAACTCACACTAATGAAAACCCCTTTGTAAAACTGATTAGAAATCAGCCCACTGTGTAATAATGTTACAACATATGTTTTTGTTTTCAGCCAGAATATTGCAGTGTGTGACATTGGGCTTTTCCACATGTATGGTGTGTTGAATAACACACTATAGCACACTACAGTTGAAGGATGATTGCTCAAAGTTAACATAATTTTCCTACCATATAGTAGGAAAGTAGTAGTAAAGGGACCCCTGACCATTAGGTCCAGTCATGGCCGACTCTGGGGTTGCGGCGCTCATCTCTCTTTATTGGCTAAGGGAGCCGGCGTACAACTTCCGGGTCATGTGGCCAGCATGACTAAGCCACTTCTGGGAAACCAGAGCAGTGCTGGAAATGCCGTTTACCTTCCCACCTATTTATCTACTTGCACTTTGACGTGCTTTCAAACTGCTAGGTTGGCAGGAGCAGGGACCGAGCAACGGGAGCTCATCCAGTCATGGGGATTCAAACCACTGACCTTCTGATCAGCAAGTCCTAGGCTCTGTGGTTTAACCCACAGCACCACCCATGTCCCTTTTCCTACCATATAAGGTAAAGGTAAAGGGACCCCTGACCATTAGGTCCAGTCGTGACCGACTCTGGGGTTGCAGCGCTCATCTCGCTTTATTGGCCGAGGGAGCCGGCGTACAGCTTCCGGGTCATGTGGCCAGCATGACTAAGCCGCTTCTGGCGAACCAGAGCAGCGCACGGAAACGCCGTTTACCTTCCCGCTGGAGCGGTACCTATTTATCCACTTGCACTTCGTGCTTTCGAACTGCTAGGTTGGCAGGAGCAGGGACCGAGCAACGGGAGCTCACCCCATCGCGGGGATTCGAACCGCCGACCTTCTGATCGGCAAGTCCTAGGCTCTGTGGTCTAACCCACAGCGCCACCCGCGTTCCTACCATATAGTCTGCCTCTAATTCAACAGTTTGCAGTTTGCCCTGCTGAGTCCCTCACTGATACAGTAGCATCTTTTCATCTTCCTTTTATTGCCCACCTGCGGTCCTTATGGTGAAGCATTTTGTGCCGTCATTTATGTCACAGGCCGCCTCAACACATTTTTACACTACAGCATCTCTGATGGGCGCTTGAATGCCACCTGCTCAGCAACGGGCTTCCCACGTCCCAACATCACATGGGTTGCGCCAAGAGGCCTGAAGGAGGAACACGAGATCACAAATCCCAATGGAACAGTATCGGTCCTAAGCAATATCCTTGTAAATGCCTCAGATAGCCATTCTGGACAAGAGATGATCTGCAAGGTTACACACAGGGGGAAAGAGGTGGATCTTAAGGTACCAAGAAAAGGTAAGTGAGCAAAGCACTCGGTGCCTGTCATCTTCCTAAAAGGTAGCAAAACTTTCATCTTAAAAATCTTGTATTTTCTTTTCTTCCATTCTACAAGGGATGGCGAACCTGCAGCCCTCCATATGTTACTGACCTACAGTTTTCCACCATCCCTGATCATTGTCCATGATACCTGGGGGCGATGAGAACTGGAGTATAACAACCTCTGGAGTATCACAAGTTTGCCATGCCTGATGTAAAAGGAAAAAAAACAAAATTCAGACTAAAGAGAGGCTTTAGTGCAGAGATGTGGAACAGGTTCCAGGTGGCCAATTTTGGCAGTTGAGTGGGGCTACCCACCTGTCCACCTCTGGATCCTTTAATACTGTATATTTCACACTTCCCCTTATCAAGTAATAATTATCATTTTATTCTATTGTTACATGCATGCATTCTTCCTTATTTTTTCCCTCCTTCAAGATGGATTTGGGCATGTGCTTTTAGTCTCCCTCTGAAATTCTCTACTCTTACCTCTTTCATAAACAGAAACACACTCACTGGTTTTCAGCAATGCATTTTGAACATATTCTTAGGAGTTATTTCAACCTCTAGTCATCTCACCCACTACAGCAAATTAAGGACCTCACTTTCAATGTAGAATTGTGATTTTATTCTATGTTATATTACGTTATTATATCATATAATATTATAATATAAATTATTATATTATATTATATTATATTATTGCATTTATATTTATATTACATAGTCTCCTCTCCATACTGCCAGCAATTATTTTCTTTCCTCCATATAGGCTATCCATATGCTGTGGTCGTAACTGTACTTGTCCTAATTTCTCTGACTGTGGTTATTATTGCGGTGTGCTGCTGGAAACGACACCAAAAATAATGCAGAAGTAAGTTATTTAAACCAAAAGAAGATAAATATACGTTGTTGCTATGCAGACTACATGAATGGTAGCTGATGCACATAAAAATGCTGGATATCAGCTGAATGATAGGGCTTGTGCTCAAGAATGGAGAGATATGTCAATTTTGGTTTGTCCTGAATTCTGTTTTCTGAGAGCTCCCAGGCAGGCTCCGCCCCTTTTTTGTGCTTGAAGAGCAGACTGGAGTGAAGACTACTCCTACTTGGTCCGCTCCCCTGGCTCCACCTCCCCAGTCACAATTGTTCATTTGAACTGAGGTTTGGCAGGAACCTCAAGGTATGTGACCTGAGGAGGTGGACCAGGAGCGCTCTGCCGGGAGTCACGGAGGATCAGGGGTGCTGCGCACGGGCACGCAAAGGGTGCCCTCCATTTCATGGGGAGAGCGGTTATTTTTGCAGAAATTTATTGACTGGAGAACACCATCACAATTTAGAAATTACAAATTTCAAAGGTTGGCTGTGTTCCAGTTTTCATATTGTTTCATAAAGTGTGAATTAGTGATGTTTACCTTTAAATGTGAGCAAAATTGAATTTCTTATTAATCACTACTTACACTCAGTTGAAACAGGTGATTTCTGAGTACTGTGCAAACAAACATGTATGTTTATGTGGGCTATGAGATAGGCCTGATTCTTGTTCAAAATAGTTTTTCTGTTATTTTGACTTGAAAATAAGGTTGTGGTGTTTGTTTTTTCAAAAATGACATGCAAATTGCTGCAGGAACATGGGGAACTGAATTTAAGATTGGAAAAATGAGAAAGTGGCAAAACCCAAAAGTGATATCCCTAGTTGTAAATAGGTGATGGGATAAGGAAGGAATAAGAAATGTTCTCTCTGTGAACTTCTTTTAAGTTAACTTTTCTTAGCATCTAAGTCCATGACAGCAAGTCAAAATCTGCTTCCCAACTTAAAACATGTTATATGTGTCTGAAACAGAGCCCAATAAATGCCACACACAGGATTTAGAGTGAATCCCTTGCACCTTGTACTGGCAGGGGTGGGGAATCTCCCACCGAAGTGTATGGCAGCCCGTTCCACATTGGTGCAAACAGCAGGCATGGAGGGAACTGAACTGGGACCACAGTGGGAGCGTCACAGCCATCCCTCCTGCTACATCCTACGTCTACTCAGGATAAGGGGACCTGTAAATACAACATATATTTAAGAGCTTTCACATCTTTTGTAATGGTATGGAAGGTGTTGTGTCTCATTTGGTCTTAAACTGATATCGTGGGCCATCGTTTCCATCTTGTACACCCATGTCTTTTGCCCTGTACTAGAGTTGCTTGCACACTACTCCGAACACCTGTACAGCGGTTCCTCAGGTTTAGTACTTAATTCATTCCAGAGGTCCGTTCTTAACCTGAAACTGTTCTTAACCTGAAGCACCACTTTAGCTAATGGGGTCTCCCGCTGCCGCTGCACCGCCGGAGCACGATTTCTGTTCTCATCCTGAAGAAAGTTCTTAACCCGAAGTACTATTTCTGGGTTAGCGGAGTCTGTAACCTGAAGTGTATGTAACCTGAAGCGTATGTAACCCGAGGTACCACCGTACACACGATCTCTACACATGTGCAAGTGTTTGCATGGAAGTATACACTTGTTCTACGTCCAGTCACTGTGTACACAGACTGTACACTCGTTGAACATTACACAGGAATAGCAGCAGGGTTGTGCAGCTCATCTGTTGTGTACACGGGGACCAAGATGGAACACACGATGAACATATTATGTGAACATCTCAAGTGTTATCTCATAAAGAGGCTTTGCAAAAGTTCTGAAGCATTACCAAAACTACCATATCAGTATGCGTGTGCTTTCCCCCACAGGGCAAAAAGCATTTTGTGTGGATGGGAGAAATATTTTGACTGGGAAAATGTCATGGAAGGAAAGGCTTAAATGCCATTCACAGCTCTGTGTTCCCAATCTGGTTCAGGGGCTTCCCATGCCCCATCTAGCTTGGCCCAGAGATGTTTACAGACTTGAACTATGCATCATAGGCAACACTGATGGTAATATGACTTCCCAGTCATGGGAGATGGAGTTTTCATTGGTCTACAGCCTAAATTCCTTCATGTTTAAAATATGCTCCATGAATAGGCAAGGCTTGTGAACAAAGAAATTACATTCAGCGTTTAACTTTCTCCATGCAGCTTCATTTGAAACAGCTTTATTCCTGCTTAAGTCATTCACAACTTTTAAACAAAGTGAGCTACCGTAACATTTTAGCGTTGAGGCAGTTAAGCTTAGTGAGAGTTTTGGATTGATGTCAGCCACAACCCCATATGAAGCTGCAGATAGAGGCTTCTAGAACTTTCACTTCCTCTCTCTGGAACTTTCTTTCCTGCATGCATGCAAACAAGCACGCACATACAAGCAGAAACTGGGCCACCAGCTGAAAGAGACTTTTCAGGGGTGGAATCGCGTCCCTTACAAATTAAGGCAAATTAACTGTGGTGATTTAAAATTCGACTTTTGTAAAAAGGCATATTATTCTATTAGGATTTTAAATCTCTCCCCCCCCCCCGGGTTTAAATGAAAATTCTATGAAAAATGTATATGTATTGGAAATGAATTTATTTTTAAAAAATGAATTTCTAACTGGAAAATTAAATGTTCATCAACATACAATCATCAACTTTAAAAATGTAGGGCAGGAGTAAAAATTTTCATCTGACCTATCCCAAATCATATATCTCGACAAGCTCTCTACTTTCAAATTTTCCCCTCAGCTTTCTTATGAGCCATACCTCCACTGCCCAGTCTCTTGTCTAGAACCATATCCTGCTTGAAATTCCTGGAAACGTCAGATTAAGACAGTCAAGGACAGTCATAGGGAGTGTCTACCATAACTTGAAGCCAAGTATCATAAGGAGGGGTTTTGTTTCCTGTGTTGAACAAAAGAAATGGACACTTATAAATTCTTATCTAATATTCAGAGATGTTTTCATAGGGTAGCCTATCAAGGTTTTTACAGCACTGAGGAAATAGGAACGAAACTACAAATTAAGGGCACGTTGTTCTTGATGTGAGAACATATTCTTCTCTTGTTGGGCTTTAGGCTGTGGCAATTTTTTCAGGAGATCATCATGGCAGCCACAGCCCCTGGAGTGTCCAAAAGTGAAGGCAGTTGTGTTGCTCCATTGTGTATGTGTGTAAACATGCAATCACACACGCATGCACACACACAAGTATGCACACAAAAGCATAATATCCAATTTATTAGGGATCAGCCTGGCTGAAACATCTGCATAATTATCTGGACATAAGCTCTACTGAGGGGGACGCGGGTGGCGCTGTGGGTAAAACCTCAGTGCCTAGGACTTGCCAATCAGAAGGTCGGCGGTTCGAATCCCCGCGGTGGGGTTAGCTCCCATCATTCGGTACCAGCTCCTGCCCACCTAGCAGTTCAAAAGCACCCCTAAGTGCAAGTAGATAAATAGGTACCGCTTTATAGCGGGAAGGTAAACGGCGTTTCCGTGTGCTGGCTCGCCAGCTACAGCTTCGTCACGCTGGCCACATGACCCGGAAGTGTATTCGGACGGTGCCGGCTCCCGGCCTCTTGAGCGAGATGAGCGCGCAACCCTAGAGTCGGTCACGACCGGACCCGTACAGGCAGGGGTACCTTTACCTTTACCTTTAAGCTCTACTGAACTCAGAAGTGCTTCCTGCTGAAGGCATATAAGATGATGTGTGTCAGAGGTGATTCATACATTTATAAACAATAGTAATGATAATAATAAGTAATGATAATAATAAGTTCAACGTCTGAAACTCACAGCAGGGGTAGCTAGCTATATCTTCATAAAGAAATCTGCTCTTGTATATCTAGTACTTTCTTCTTGTAAGGAAATTGACTTGTCAAAGGATTTCTTGAAACATCTTAACATTCAGACGAGTGCAGAGCAACAGCAACATCCAAGCCTGCCCTTTCAGCTCTCAAAAGTCCTGTTTCCTATATAGACTGGATCCCTTCCAAACAGTAGCAGCCAAGCCCCGAACAGGATATATTGCACAAGAACCCTGACCTTTCCCTTCACCTTCATAGTTCCATATTTTCTCTTGCAGCTATGGAGTGGCTTTTTATTCTGAAACAGTTTTGATTGTCACACAAGTGAGGGCTGCACACCACACACTTCCTCCTGCAATGTGGGTTTGTGGTTGTGGAGCAGGAGTAGTTCTGAGAAAAAAAAGCAACGTTTCTCTCAAGAAATAAGTATTCCTCAAACACTCATGTGCAATCTATTCCTGTATTCCCCCTCCCCCTTTCTTCAGCAACCTGGGTCCTATTTAAATAGGGCTTGTTACAGAAAATGCAAGTTTAGTACTGTTTCTGCCATGACTATGTAGAGCCCATTGCCATACCCGGTTGGTGTGAAATTTTTGAAACACTTGGAGCAGTCAGCTCATTCTTTCCTCATACACTATATATATATATATATGAAGATTCAGGAAGAAAAGTGAGAATAGACTACATTCATCATACACAATGGAAAAAAACTATGAAATGGCTCCCTGACAGTTGAAACACGCCTGACATTGTCATTTTTTACCCATTTACCCAGCAGGTTTTAGGTGGCTACAGTGATGCTCATCTTTTAGTTGGGGGGGGGGGGGACTTGCTGGATGAGCATTTTAAGAATTTTGTATTGTACATCTTTTTCTAATTTGGCTCATAATTTTAGATTTTACTTCACTGTATATTAAGTTGTTAAGTTACCTTGTATTATGGCAACAAATATATATATATATATAATATTGATAAAATAAAATAATTAAAACTACTCTATCTATCTGTTCTCTTTTAGGAATCTAAGGGATTAAACCAACATTCTGAATTTTGTTCCAGGGAACGGAAAAAACATTCCAGCAACTGTGTCTATATAACTAGAAAGTCATGAATGCAGCATCAATTTAAAGGAGAACCTGGACCAAATTTGTGGCAAATACAATATCAGCTGGGATCCAGAGGTTCTCTTGTACAAGCAAAGGGCATCTCTGTGGGTACAATCCTCCTAGATTCTGTCAATTCTCCCCTCTATTTGCAGCCTCTCTTGCTACATCCCATGTTTTTCCCAGTGGTGGGAAAGCACCATTGTCTGGGCAGTGTCCTGCTTGTTTGTCACTGGATCCAACCCAAAGAAAATGAATTATTAATTCTTAAATGAAAATAGAATGTGAAAAGAAGGTGGTAAACACCAGGATTCTAGTCTAGTAAAAGGTTTAGAATTGTTAAAACCAAGAAACACATGTGCAGGATTTTGGGCCAGTTTCCACCATGAAGTATTCATTTGCTTCAAAAAGAAAAAAGCACAATGCAAAATAAACACAGATCTGCTTCTGTTAATATAATTTTGGCTTTCCTTCTTTAAACACACTATTGTTAGCTGATTTTAAAAGGAAGCTTAAAAGGAAAATGCAAAGGGACAGTGATTTCCAGCAATCTACTGAAGAGGAAGGGCACAGGTTTGATGAATAAGAGCTATTCAATAATTCTGCAACTATGGGGATTGAACAGGAAACACTTAATTAGGCTTAAAAAAGAATTAAGGAGAAGAGGAAGTTATTGTTTAAAGGGACAGTAGCCCAAAAGACCTTAGCAGTGCTTACCAAACCACACTGAACAGGCTAGTGCTGAAATCTATTTCATTTTAAGAAAGTAATAATTAGAACCTACCAATCAGGTAAAAAAAAATTAGAAACAAGGAAAAAACGGAACGCAGCAGGTAATCATGCCACTGGATTTTGTAAAACCTGAGAGAATAAAGGGATGTCAATTTCAAATTAAATGGCTCATATAAAAGGAACCCAAGTAAATATTTATGGGCATTAATTAGTTCCTGGTGTTAGTTATCCTAACTGTGTTTTATGGCAATTTCTTGTACATTCAATGTTACCTCTTCTGTGCCTACCTCTCTTAAAATAAATCATTGCACTGAATTTATGGAAAGACCTACTGCATTTTATGTAGAAACCAAATAAAGTAATTTCAAAGAAAAGTGATAATATGCTCCTTATTGTCAATGTCTTTGGCTTTTTTTTTTAGTCAAAATGGGACCTCAGATTAAAATAGTGCTACAATTGGATGTAGATTTGATGTGATGATAGTCTAATAGTCCTTCTTTTTACCTTTAAAAATCTTTCTGCACTGATTTCTTTAAAAGCAAAAAATGACATTTAAAAAATAGCAATGAAGCTCTATCAGAACTAGTAGACAGTTTCTCTGGCTTCCTGCAGTTTCTTGTGGTTACAAGAAAGCCCACCTGAGGTTATTACAGGGGCACTTGGGAAGGCTGAAGAATGTGGACCACCAGAGAGAGGATTTGTAGAATCAAACCAAAGACGAAAAACGTTGACACCTCTAAAGTAAGGGAAGTGCCTTCACCCATAAGAATTTCACTGAAAAATTCTCTCTGCTTTGGTAATTTTTAATAATTTGATTATTTTTAATGCAATTTCTTTTCTAGTGCATTGATGGAGAATGGTAAACAAGCAAATAAGTACATTTTTCCTGATTACATAATTTCTAATTATGTAAGCCACCTCAAAGTTTTGTAGAGAGGTGGGATATTATATGGATAAATCAAGAAATCTGTGCTAAAGCACTGCAACCTCCCTGTCACATTTGTTTTCAAAACTTTTTTGAGACTGTATGTGCCCCATTGCAGTGTTAGGATGTTCAGCTAGTCAGATTAAGAATGACAAAACTCAGCACAACTACTAAAGCAGTCAGCTGGTAGTCTTTTTCCAACCACTTACTTCAGCTATGCTGCTAATGAAGGCAGAAAGATGAGAACTTTGCTGAAATCAACTTTCCGTTTCCTTGCCTAGATCTGAAGATAATTGTTTGCAAATTAGATGGGTGACTTTGACAAGGAGCGTAAATGATTCATCGCAGACTGATAAATATTTTGCACCTAGATTTGCACGCTTGCAGTTTCAGAGGTCTGGTGATGAACTTTTCAAACACAGGGCAACCTGCCACTCACCCACCTGCTCTAGGCCTAGGAGCCCAGCATGTTGCAGAGGATTCTGGGAGGTGTTGGCTCATCAGGCTGTTGGCACCGTTGACATTCTGCAAGAACTGTCCATATGCACTAAAACATTACTAATGTTTTGATGTGGCTGTCACTCACTGGATAATATCGTCACCAGCAGTTGCACAATACCTTTACTAGGAGGACCAACCAAAATGTCACAAAATAGTAGCAAGCTAGGTCTGGTTAACATCCAGCCTTTGTGTTTTCAAAAATAGGGGGTGACCACTATCCCAGAATACTAGCTGTGTAACCATATACTGGGAACACCTAGTAGAGACATACTCAGTTTGAAATATCAATTTTGTAAGAGAATCTTGTCCTTATGACTACAACATCCAGCCAATTTCTGTATTCCCACCCCCTTCTTTATTTTCCTCGTCTCCCTGCCACTTGCTTTGCGTAATTTCTTGCAGAAAGAAGCTCCCAGCCCCCTCTAAATCTTTCAGCAACTTTCCGTTTTACTAACTATGTCTGGTTTAGCAATAGGGTAGTAGTTTAGGCTTTCCACAGGTGGATGATCACAATCATGGTGAATTCATTATCTGAAACACCACAAACTACTCACAACAAGTGGGTATCAGCAGGCTTAGGGGCACTAAAAATAAATATTCAGGGGTAAATCACTAAGGGGTGGAATGGCCCAGTGAACACTGAGTGTGCTCAGCAAATACACAATGCTAGCTGACTGACACTTATTGGAGGGGGAGGAAAATGGACTGCTCAGGAAGAGAGCATGGTTGGTTGTTTGGAATCCTGAGCAGTAAAACTCTACACTATTGCAGTTTCCCACTTGTCCTTCATGGGCCACATTCCCAAACAGAAGTTTCTAATAACAAAACCTTTTGCCAGCAGAACAAGTGTACCACTAAGAGACTTTAACTTGGCTCTACACTGAATGCTATCCAAAGATTCTAGATAACTAGGGAGCCATGTAGATGGTCTTTTGGGTTCATGTAAGCCTTGGATTTATATTATTCATTCATTCATTCATTCATTCATTCATTCATTCTCCTGTCACACAAACAGTTCTGTCATAGCACAAAGAACAACTGCATCACAGAATTGCTTCTTCCCTATTTTACACCCAGTGCTTTTTTTCCTTAAAAAATGCATGTGTACTCTCATTTTGACTCAAGAAAATCACCATTTTATAGCTCAAATCAGGAAGAATAAATATAGTAAATGGACATCGGGGGTAGCAGTGGAACTGACGATTCACTGTGCTAGAGAAGAAACTATTTTTTAAAATAATTTTTCAGTTTCTTCTTCTGTTAGATTCACAAAATGTTTAGGAGTATGCATCCCCCTGCATCTCCCCAGAAAAATCACTGTTTACACCTATTAAAAATTGTTCTTAAATGCTACCCTTTTGACATAACTGTTGTGCCTCTTTTGTGAGGTCATCCACTGGTTGCACAAACTTTAACAATGAAACACCAACACTCTTAATAAACCTTTTGTTCCCACATGTACTTCAAGTTTACACCCTCCAGATTGCTTTCTTCCAACTGAGAATGCAGAGTTTTCCCCAAAGTTTTTCACAGTGACTCCAGCTGTGAAAGTTCATGGGAGATTTGTTCTCGTTTTGGCTCCTTTTCAGAAGTTGCTATGTAGCTCACTCCTTCACATGTTTATTTAAAAGCAATTACCACTAAAGTTGATAAGACTTGCTCCAACTAAATAAGTCTGCATAGGACATGGATTTGAGAAAAATAACAATGGGCTTATTATTTCGAATTAGGAGATCAAACTATAAATTGGTAATAGAAGAGTTATTTTCAAAACCCTAAAACGGGTGTTTCCAATCTTTTGGATTTATCTTCGCAAGCATTGCCATTTCCATTTTTAGAAGGCTAGGAAGTCATGGGAAAAATCCTCCCCCTTCCAGCAATGGAATGAATCAATATATCAGATTTCAGAAGGATGCCCTCCAGTTTGTGCACAGCAGTTTAAAGTTACAGCTGTCTTTTCATGGCTGACTTTTTAAACAGTTGTTTTGCACACTCCACAATACAATCCTGTACATGTCTATTGAGAAGGCATGCCCATTAGGTTCAGTGGGGATTACTCCCAGATGAGGATTGTGGCCTAACTCACAGAAATACCAAAGGTGTTGTGGGCTTTGAAGATGCTCGAACTCAGGACAAAAGGGAGTAAAGTGCTAAGAGGAAGGCATGCTTGGCAAACCCTCACTGTGATCAACTCCTGCCCAGAAACCTATGTCCCCACTGTGGAAGGATGTGTGGATCCAGAATTGGCCTCCACAGTCACTTACACTGTCACTGCTAAAACCATGTTTTGGAAAACAATCTTACTCGGCTACAAGTGATCACCAAAGAAGAAGAAGTATGCATTTGTGCGTGCTTTGCCTGTGTGGAAGGATGAAGAATAAAACTGTGAGAATCTATTAGGTATTGTTAAATTTATTAACAACACATTCAAGTTCAATATAAAGCAAGCTTTCATTGGCTTTTCTGGGGGGGGGGGAACCTTCTTGGATTTCTAAGTTCATTATTGCTTTTAAATGTGGAAAATATTTGATAAGTGTCAAACGAAATGCTGATGAGTAATTGTGTGGGGCTGGGCATTAAAAGTGCAGGTCCTTATAAAGTTAAAATCTCTGGGGATTTTAGCTTTGTATTTTTATTTTTTATCTGCTTGGTTGAACTTTTTTTGGTTATCTGTCATGGAAATATTGAGAGCTTTTTGGATTATGTTGGCAATGAATGTGGGAAATGTAGATTCAGCAAGTCCATTGAACAAACAAACAGACCCTTATTGCCTCAAATCTAATTGTGAACACATAATAGCTAGTTTAGAAGAGGGAAACATTTTGTCCAGCTCCAGCATGGGACTGGGGAACTTTTGGCCCTCCAGATGTTGCTAGACTACAGCTCCCAACCTTCCTGACCAATGGCCCTTCCTGGTTGGAGTTGGTGGGACTTGGAGTCCACCAACATCTGGAGGGCCACAGGTTCTCCAGCTATGCTCTAGCAGCATCATGCCCATCCTTCTTGGGTGGGTTTGGCCCCTTACCTAATAGTGCTCCTGAGTATGTACCTTTATTTGAGGACACTTGCAGCTGAGGCAAAACTTTTCCACTTCCACGACACTGGGTGCTCTTATCTCTGCTATTATGGATTCCCTGACTGGAAGGACAGTAACCAAATCCAACCACCTTCTTTGGTTCCTCTGTTAGCAACCACATTTGATTACCAGGCAGGGCTGGATGTAGACCACAGACAGAGAACCCCAGGCCTCTCTAAATGGCCTTCTAGATTATTCTCAAGGCACACACCAACCTGAGCCACATCCCTCACTCTCCTTTGCACCCTCCTTCAGTGTTTTCGGCTGGCTGGAATATGTCTGTGAATTCGGGTAATGCTCCCTCCATGTCTGGATGGAAGACAAAGAAAGGTTTGTGAGTGAGTAGAAACTTGTCCACTGCATGAGGGTAAAATTCATATTTGTTTATCAGCCCTTTTGCCTCTGGCCTCACCTGCCATTGGATGTGGCACATTGGATGAGGAACATTGGCTGAAAAGGTTTCCACCCTGATGCACTTCACACAAACTTCTACAAAATGCCACATTATCAAGCCAACAACCACATCTACTGCCACCTCTCACTTCTCCTGTCCAACCAAGGACCCCTGCATTGGTCTGGGGTGGGATTAAAATGGAGGAATAGCAGTGAAGACAGTGACTAGTGCTTCAGTTCTCTAGCAGGGAATGCCCTCTTACCTGGAGCCGTAAGTACAGACATAGAGTCTCCCTTCAAATGCTGTAGTGTAATGGATCAGTGTGTGTGGCTGTTAACCAGAAGGTTGGTGGCTCAAGACCACCCAGGGATGGCTGTAGGCAAGATTCCTGCATTGCAGGGGGTTGCACTAAATGACTCCCAGGGTCCCTTCCAATTTTATGATTTTGTAAGGCTACACACAAGTGTGGTGGCATGACCCCTGCGCAGATTGGTACTGAAGGCGGTGAAAGACCCATGTGGTCCCACCTCAGGCATTGCTTCAGAGCATGGAGGGGGGCATTTGAACCTCCATCTAACATACCTTGCAAGGTTATTACCGTATTGGCCCGAATATAAGCCCCACCTTTAAAATTGGAGAGGGGGGAGAAAAAAAGAAAAAATACCCAAATATATGCCACTCCATTCCTTGCTGCTCCTGGCTGTATACTGGGCGGGGGGGGGGGGGGGAGCCACACTGCGTTGCCGGCAGCCTTTCCCCTTCCTCGCTCTCTCCCTTTCTGGTCTTGGGGGAGAGGATGGGGGACTATGCACGGGGTGGGTGCTGCTTTGCCACACTCTTGGCGCTGTTTGCCCAGCGCTCCTGGCTGCATACTGTAAGGTTGAGAATATAAGCTGCACTTTAACTTTTCACGGTAGGAATTTTGGGGGGAAAGTGAGGCTTATATTCAGGCTAATATGGTATGTGGCTAAGAGGAGGGGAGGACCATGTAGGTCACACTGAAGTCCTTGGAAGTTATTAAGCGCAATACAAAGAAATATTAATGCAATAAAAATAAAGTGGCAATGTGTGCAGGATTCTGCCTTCTGGTTCTCTTAATATGTGCTTCAGAAAGTAGATCTAGTAATTATGGGCAATTGGTGGCATCTCAAAAGCTGAGAGCAGGGTAGGCAATCAGCTGAAATGGAGCAACAACTGACATGCTAAACACACATAGAGGAACACACATAGCAACACACATAGAGGAACAGGGTGGTTGGTGAATTGAACAGTGTCTCTTTTTTGGCTGTTTTTCTTAAAAAAATACGTTTGTCATAGATTTCTTCTAACCAGATCAGTGCTACTGCCTAATCTACAGCCATCTAGTGGTCCCCAGTATTAACAACACCTCCAAGAAGCAAACGATTTTGCACGGTGAAAAACTTGAAATTTGTAGATGGCCCCAAATTGGGAGGGGTAGCTCATGCTGCAGAAGCCAGAATCGGGATTCAAGATGACCTGAATGGATTGAGGAACCGGGCCAAAGCTAACAAAATGAATTTCAGCAGGGACAATTCAACTGACATTGCTTGTAGGGTTAAAAGAAGTTTTGTAAGGAGTAATTTATAAATTATTGTGAAGAGAATTAAGAATAGTTGTACTGGAAATCTGAGTTTATAGCAATAACTATAGTAACAAAATGCATAATTAGAAAGACTTTAGAAAACCATCAGTCGAGATTGAAGGAAGACTTAGGCTGTGATAGCCAAAAGTTTTGAAATGATGTTTAATAGGATGTTATTCTGGAAAATATGTGTAAAAACTAATAAAAAATATTTATATAAAATAAATTGAATTTCAGTGGGGCAGTGGCGTAGCGTGGGGGGTGCAGGGGGGGCCGGCCGCACCGGGCGCAACATCTGGGGGGGGGTGCGCTCGCACTCGCAGCTCTCTGCCCCTACTGGGTTAGGGGGCGCAAATTACTTGCCTTGCCCCGGGTGCTGACAACCCACGCTACGCCACTGCAGTGGGGAGAAAAGTAAGTCTTATGCACACACTGCCCAGGAACGGAACCCCTGCACAAAATGTTTGCCACCTGTATGTATGTTACATAAATTATGCAGTTTCACCACCACAGATAGCAAGACCAATAAAGCAGGGTTGTGTTTGTTTGTTTTTTGCAGCATACAAACTGCAGTAGGACGAAAGGAGCACTGCCTGCACAGCAAATGCACAGAATGGAAAACGCTGCCTCCTTGCATCCCTAATTGGCAGCCACTCCTGGTGTTGGTTACGCCCCCCCCGCAACATGCTCTATTGGAAAGTAGTATTTCACAACATAATGTAATTCCAGGGTGCATTGTGTAGTGGGGAGAAGCTGGTGGTGTGGACTCTGCTGTCACAAACACTGTATATTTGCCGCAGCGCTAGCAAACCAATGTTTTAAATGAAATGGGGGGAGCTGCTTCTGGTAGCCTGCCACTGTCCCACCCCAAAAAATAACTTTTGGGGCAGTCTCCCTCGCCCAACCCCCCCCCCCCAGATTTTTCATTAAAGAACCTAATTTAATCACCTTATGTTGCAGTGGAAAACTGTATTTATCTGGGGATTCCCCACCTAACAAATGTTGGGTGCATTGCTAATACTTCAGGCTGGTCCTAAAGGCAAAACAGTGGAATTTTCAGAAACCGGCAAGATTTTTCCTTAACTATTCCACGGCCACTGCTGCTAAGTAATGCTACTAGCAGCGTACAAGAAGGAAAGGAGACAACAGCCACACATGAAAACCTTCACCACCATCATCAAGATAAAAATTCTCTGCCTCAAAAGCACCACCAAAACACCAATAATATGTTCCTTGGGGGTGAAATCGTCTATAAAAATAAGCCTGCTTACTCACAGGTGGTTTGCAATGATTCATTTAAGCCACCTTTTGGTTTCAGATGATACCACAGTTTGTGTGTCCTTTTTTTTTTTTAAACTCAGAAAGATTCTGAAAGTTAATCTCTGTAGAAAAGATTGATTAGGTCAACTTAGCAAAGTGTGTGCATCTATCTATCATCTATCTATAAATGTTATAGCAGGCATGTCCAAAGTCTGTTTCGGGGGCCTAATCCGGCATGCCGGTTGGTTTAATCTGGCCCCCG
This sequence comes from Podarcis tiliguerta, assembly GCF_965153285.1. Classification (NCBI taxonomy): domain Eukaryota; kingdom Metazoa; phylum Chordata; class Lepidosauria; order Squamata; family Lacertidae; genus Podarcis; species Podarcis tiliguerta. Next base: position 36,970,827 of record NC_139537.1, read on the forward strand.
TGGCAGATTATTTCCTGGGGGGAAATCCTAAAGAAACCTCAACAAATTCAATCCAAAAAACAAAAACAAAAACCTGTGTTAAAGGAATTTGTTTCTTTCAGGACTTCAATCATTGTTTAATTTGCCAGATTCAAGGGAATTTTTAAATGAAATATGCAGTTGCCTCTGATTAACTGAATAGCAGATATGTACATTTTTAAAATACAAGTGCCTATATAAAGGACAGATTGGAAGCTCAGTCATTAAAAGAGGCACTCACCCTTTCTTGACACACACAAGGAATTCCTCTTCTTCTAAAATGATGAGGCCTGCAACACCACATGCATGCATCAACATTTCAAAACAAAGAATCCTTTTTGATGCTCCAGAAATATTGTCTTGACCCACATACTGATGGCTGCAAAATGAATTAATAGACTACAACTCCATGCACACATTAGATGAATTGAGTGAAATTCCAAGCATTTAATACCTACATCTCCATCCCAGTCTTTAATCCTAAATGGTAATGAGTCATCATTTGGGGGGGGAGCAATTAAAAATAAGCAATTCATGTTCACATACATAAATATATCTTGTTTTTTTCAATCTCAAGAAGTAACAATTCATCAATAAATTAAAAGCAAAACAAAATACGAAACTAGAATAAAAAATACAATGAAAACAGAAAATGTAGATGTTCTAAACCAAATCCAGGCAAGATTCCAAGCTCCTTAAAAAGCATCTAAAATCATTATTACAACACTTGGGCTTGTGGGGGTGGGCCGGGGCTTATGCCGCACCTGTGGCACATAAATCATGAATTGAAATAATACACCTACAGTTAAGTTTGTGAAGAAAGAACAAGAGAGGTGTGGTGTCTACAGGGGAGTTCATTCAAACACCCTCATGTGTTGCAAAAATTCATGGGCGGCTTGCACCTCATGCCCTTCCCAATTACTAACATGCATTGCCCACATCCCACATAGACATAGATTTAGGAGCTTTTTGAAGGCTGCTTACTGACATGCCGATGTTCTGTGTACAGCTCCTTCATGTACAGGGGATGCTGGGCCAATCAGAATCTGCCCTTGCATGGAGGACTTCTAAGAGTCTACATCTGTACATGGCTATGTGTCAACACCAGAGAGCAAGGCTACACAGCTAGGAAACCATGAGCTCAGTGGGTGACCTGGGGTCAGTCATTATCCCTCAACTGAACCTACCTCCTGATCTCCTTGGAGAAAGATACCGAAATGCAATGAATCAGTAAATGGGTAAATAAATAAATATTTAGCTGAATCCTACGCACTTAACATTTGGAAGCAACAATTTATGACCTACTGGCAGCCAGGAAGTGTCATTTTAAAAGTTGGACCGGAATCACCAAATCTAACCAACTGTTGTCCTCTTCAGCATAGATATGATAGTTTGTTAAGTGCTTCGGATAATTGTTTCTTTTGAATCAAATTCAAAACTTCAGTCAGTCATTATTCTTAATCTACCCCAGACCTTCAATTTTGGATTGGTAAAGCATGAGAATCATCACTGTGTTTTTTTAAAAAGGGGACTCACTGATATTTTGTCATTCTATCTGATGTTTACCTGTCAACTCATCCATTGCCCTATGCCTTTGAGGTGACTCCAAGTTCCAATGCCGGCAGCCAGTGACTAACTGGTGGGGCATGGCTGACCTTTTAGACGTCACTGAATATGAATGGCATATATATATATATATATATATATATATATATATATATATTCTTCCCCCAGGAGGAAGCCACCATCACACTCATACATTGCCTTATCATTTTTCATTTTTTTCCGCCCAAAATTATATCTGATCTGCGCTGCATGCACTTTCACATCCTTTCATCAACGTCATGAACCCACTCTTATCTATACACAGCACTCTTTCCTCTGCAGTCAGTATGCATGGTGGCGAGATGCTAAAGCGCTTCCTGTTTTTCTCACATATTGTGTCTTTCATATCAAAAGGGGAGCAACGTGTTCATTAAGCCAATACTTTCAATCCTTGGGCTCTTCTACTTTCTGAGAGACACTGTGGGCACTTTTAGCTGAAAGAGTTCTGAAATGATTTCTTGAGTTTTCCTTTTTCATCCCTCTATTGACAGTATGTCAAAGCAGAGTTTCAGGTACTGGCATCCTTCTGCTTCAGTAATCTGCCAGAGATTAGGCAGGTGGCAACTGGGTACTGGATCTTTTCAAGGGGAATGTCCTTCCCAGAGTCCCCCTTTGTGCTCCAGCTAAGCACCCTTTTATTTTCTCCTGCTTGACTTTTGCTGCTGGTTTTATGATCCCACTTCTTGATTTTATCTCATTCAGCTTTCTTATTATTGATGGTTGCTTCCTTCCTTGGGCTTTATAGAGATAGGTTGCGTTGGACATTGGCTGGCTGAATGAAGAAGCACAGAGGGCTCCTCTTGGAAAGTGAAGCCTACTGCAATTCCCTTTTCTACACAAACTGTTAAAGGTGCAGGAGCCCTGCCATCTCCATATGGCTACCTTACATGGACATTGGATCAAACAGGCATGAAATGCCATTATTAAATAAACAAAGAGAAGATAAGAAGGTTCCTGCTGGTTCAGATCAAAGGCCAAGTCTAGAATCCTAGTTTGCCACAGTAGACAATAAGATGTCTCTGGAGATGTCTACAAGCTTGATATATGAGTGCTATCCTGCTTTTGTTCCTCAGCAGCTTGTATTCAAATACTTATGAACTGAGCATGAAAGGAACACATATACCACTGTGAACATGTGATAGCCCTAACCTCCATGAATTTCCTCACCCCACCACTTTTTAAGCCAGTTTGTGGACTATAAAGGTAAAGGTAAAGGGACCCCTGACCATTAGGTCCAGTCGTGACCGACTCTGGGGTTGCGGCGCTCATCTCGCTTTATTGGCCGAGGGAGCCGACGTTTGTCCGCAGACAGCTTCCGGGTCATGTGGCCAGCATGACTAAGCCGCTTCTGGCGAACCAGAGCAGTGCAGGGAAACGCCGTTTCCCTTCCCGCTGGAGCGGTACCTATTTATCTACTTGCACTTTGACGTGCTTTCAAACTGCTAGGTGGGCAGGAGCTGGGACTGAACAACGGGAGCTCACCCCGTCACAGGGATTCGAACCGCCAACCCTCTGATCGGCAAATCCTAGGCTCTGTGGTTTAACCCACAGCGCCATCTGCATCCTGCATTGTGGACTATGCTGGCAGCCATTTCAGCATCTGCAGCGACAGTGAGCAGCAATCATTTATCTATCAACCATAATTTATTGTACACATCTAGTTCTTTTCCAGTTCATTCCTAGTGGAGATAATTACTACAATCTATACAGTAATTGGTTCATTTAGCCTCAAAATTCTTTTGCTTAATATTCTGACTTGGGATATCCCTAGTTGAGGATGAGATCAATGAAATACATGATTAAAGTTCTGCTAATTTGGCTTTCCGTCAATAGAAAACGTATACATTCATTCTACTCACTGAGCACACTTCCAGATGACCAGATTATTGGGCATTCGTCCCAACTTGTTGGCAGGGAGATTAGACGACACTGGCTATTGAATGAGCATTTATTCTCATTTGCAAGGAAGTTTGATGATGTTGTTGGCACTTTCCAATGAATTTCCCTGTCACTTCCCTTATTGCAAAAAGTCCAGTCTTTGGGGGAAGGGAGTTTGTTCTGCAGAAGCTCCAAATCATTTTAACTGTGTGACCTGAATTTGTTGGCATGTGGTTGAATCCCACCCGAAAATAGCAACTATTTTGAAGTGCTTTGAGAGGGCATGTCCACACTTCTGCCTGCCCCATGCCTAGAAAGCTTCTCCTGGCATGAGTCCAAGCAGTTTTGTCTTTGTTCTGCCACTTTCCCCTGGAAAAACTGCTCTTTAGCCCTAATTCAGAACAAACATCAATCCAGAGAAAACCTTATTGCGTCGATTCAGTGGTAAAGATTGGGTTTTAGTGGCGGAAAGCAGCGGGGGAAATGCAAGTCTGGATGGGCCCCTTATCTCCTGCAGTCTTTTAGTAAACTGGAAGTGGAAACAAAAGTTGACAGTTTCTCAGAATATTTTTTCTTTTCTTTTTGTTGTAGTATTCCTAAGCTTTCACCATCTAATTCTATGGAAAGCTAGGTAGTGATGGGGATTTGCTTACAGGATTTGTCTCTCTTTGCTGAAGGGATTTAGTAATAAACAGCTAGGCTGCTTATGCAACCAACTGTAATGTGGTTTGATTAGATCAAGGTTTCTGGAAACTAGGACTTGCAGAGCAGCTTATGAAAACAGAATAGATAACATCAGCATGAGAGTCATTTTAACAACCCCAAAATAATAAATAGCATCAATGAATGAACACATGCTCCTAGTGGAAATAGATGGTGCGATACCCATGCACTAAGCAATTATCAGAGTGAAGCTGGTGAGAAAGCTTGCAGAGTCACAGTGGAAGAAGCTATATGATGCTAAACAATGAGCGGTTGTCCACATTTAGTGATTCAGTCCAATGGCAGCATATTCTGTAAATTCCGTCTCAGCAGAATGCTCATGTCTCTGAACAGGTTCCCCATAGCTCAGTGTTGCATAAATAAGGGCTTCCTTCTTTTGAGGTAAGAGTTGCTGGGTATTGGAGACACATTCATCACAAGTAGGCTTGGGTGGTGCCCTGGTGGCATCCCAGCAATTGCATTGATTGCCGTAGATGGGATCATCATCTGGAAATTGCAGCACATAAGGCTCAGCAGCTTGATGAAGTGCAGATTTCATATGGGAGACATTGCTGCACTGGGCATCTGCATTGCTATTAAGCTGTGGGGGAAACAAGGGCACAAAAGATTCATGAAAGAGTGCAGTATCTTAATCACATATCTAGCTAGCAAAGACGACAACCATGTCGGACGTGGACAGCTCAAACATCAGGGAAGACGTCGCTTTTCAAGCCTTCATTAAAATCACAGGTTTCTCCCATCCCTGACCCTCCAGACCTTGTTGGGCTGCAACTCCCATCATCCCTGAGCATTGGCCATGTCTGCTGGGGCTGATGGGAGTTGGAGTCCAACAACATTAGCAGGGCAGCAGGTTGGAGAAGCCATTTTAAATTTTAATACCCAGGATAACATCGAAGGCACCTGGATTAAAAGAAGTGCAGTTGACACTCATCAGATTATGTATTGTTTTGATGTGACGTTAGACACAAATGAGATGTGGCACTATTCATGTCTTCACTACTTGCTAAAAAATCAAATGGTTGATTTTTTAAAAAATAGTGTGGTAGTGATCAGGGTGAACTAGATTGGGATTGCATGTAGAAGAGGAGTGTAGTCCTTTGTCCCAAACATAGTCCCGTTCCCAATGCAATGGCAGGAAAACTCGAATTGGGAGTCTGTGCTCCCAAAAGAAAGATCAGCCATGCAAAGGCTAAAGTCATGATGCCTCATTTGGACCTCTTCTGAGTCTAGAAAAAGCTGAACTTTGGAGCAAAAAACCCAGCTTTACACAAAACTAAGAACATTTGCCCATATTTCTCCCTCCCTTCTTCCCTCTGTTGTTTCACACTATCTGGTTAAGCTTATTAGCAACTTGGGAGGCAGAATTTGTCCATGTAGTTCAGTAATGTGCAATGTCACTGATGGCTAGCATTTAAAACACAACTAAACACCACTTAAGTTGAAGGCTGAGCTTTCTTCCTGTGTTCATGAATGAAAATTGCTTCCTTTAAGTGGCAAAGTCCATGAGGTGAAGGTTTTTATATGTATCTTGAAGGGGTTGGAACGTAACACGTTAGGCCTCTCCAGGAATTCGAGCTGTAGCTCCATGGTAGAACATCTGCTTTGCCCATAGAAGATTCCAGCTTCAATTCTTGACATCTCCAGATAGGACTTGGGAAGAATCCTGCCCAAAATCCTGGAGAGCTATTGCCACTCAGTGCAGACAATACTGAGCTCAATGGACCAATGGTTTGACTCATGGGGATTGTAGGGATGAGCACCCTAGCTTCACCCCTTCTCATTATTCTCACCTCATGGTGGTATCCATGTGAATCAGGGAGCCTCCTGTACTTGTGGGGCTCTCCGTGCATTTTAGAACCAATATTTTCCATGGGTCCAGGAGGCTTGACACAGTCACCCTGCAACTCATGGAGGGAGGTGGGTGATGATTAGAGAGGTAGGGGAAAGCTAGCACACACTTCTCCATGGCCTCAGCTCATGTGATTACTGTACACAGGGACGGAATGCCTGAAAGGGGCTTATGGGCATTTAAGTACCATACTTGGAAATTCAATACCAGGCTCCTCAGTGAAGAAACCTACCACATTCATTTCACTTTGCGAGATTGGTGGGCCCTTATTGCTGTTCACTGGAAAGGAAAAGAAAAACACCAGCTATTGATGGAACAACATTTGGATAGTTCATCACATTCATTGTACAAAAACAAGAACGCAGCTTGTGAAAATGCCCTGTCTCATAAAAAGGGGATCAAGGAAATCCTTACCAAATTTTATGGATAGCCCAAAACTGCTATCCTGTTATAATGAAAGTCAGGCAATAAATATTTAAAATAAGTAGCTTTTATGCAAGACTATGAGTTTTGGAAGATAGTCATGGAAGCGGTCCCAAGACACTTTTTTTTAATCCTAAGGAAGAACAGAAATGGGGGTGGCGCCACTTCCCCCCACCCCGGTCAAGGCACATAGTGGTTCCCGAGATTGGTCAACTTATTTTGACTCATAAGGCAGAAACCCCTCACAAACACCTCGCCCCAAGAATAAAATATGATCATAATAAATTTAGAAGTAGCCATTTGCTGCAGTTCTGTAACACTCAAACTCAACTGCCTCACTCTGCCTGTGGGCAGGTTCAGCCCTGGTAATATGAGAAATGAAAAGATATTTGAGTAGCAGAAGTGAGACAGCCCAGGGAAAAGAGGGGGATACTAGAGAGCTCTTGAGAGAATTCACCTTGATGCTTCCTTATGCAGCACAGCAGGCCCAAGCAGCTCAAAATGAAGAGGCACAGTGGTCCCAGGAATGACAGGAAATAAATAATCAGCTTCATGTCCTTTCCAGCTGCTTCATTATCTTCTGCAGTAGCATTTTCAGATTCTGTTATTTTATTGTGATCTGTTATTATTATTGTTGTTGTTGTTGCTATAATTACTATTTACATTTGCTATTGTCCTAATGCCAAAGCAACATAATGTTATATTTCAATATAGCAATGCAATTATTAATCATTAAGCAAATACAATGAGCCGAGCAGTTCAAATCTCCCCTCAGCCCCCCACCAAAGCAGAATTCACCATCAGTTAACAGGGGTGAAATAACCAATATGGTAAGAGAAGTTAAACACTGTTTAAAAGTAAGCATTCTCAGAAAGAGAAAGAGCATTCAAAAGTCAATAAAAATAAAAATAGCATGCTTCCTAACAGAAGTAATCTGCTTGATCCAGAATGGTTTCGCAAGGGTCATCGACAATACATTATGATCTCTAAATGTTCTTAATGCAATCTAGAAAGCCAGAGAGGCTATAATGAGGGTCAAAATACAGCGTAGGCAGGAGGATCCAGAATTCCCAGTGTTTTTGTAGAGGAGGGCAGAAGATGCTGAAATGAGGCAAATAAGGGCAAATGAGGCACTGCCCCAATAATCTGAGTTTGCTCTCCTCCAGTTCATGCCTGCCTGCCTTCTTACTAACAGTCACTCCAGGGTGGCACAACCTGTCATCTTCCTCCTCAGTCTCAGTGTTGCTATTGTTGAACTCAGCAAGGAGGAGGATCCCTGGAGGGGGAAACATTTCATGCTTCCCCCCATACTGTTTTCATTACCAAAATAGCTCCTTCAACCTGTTATTAGAGCCCTAGTTGCCCTGAGCCCCAGTTGAAAGGATGGGTGTGTCATGGAACTGCATGCTGGGTAGCCGCCGACACACCATTTCTGCGTTTGGAGCATGTCAGAAGAGCCTCTACAAGCAGACCAATATACAGTACATGCGTATAACTCCATGAGGAGGGAAGCCATGACCTAGTCAGGGTTCTCTCTTACTCAGAGACACACTTCAAAAGGATGGATGACAGGAAGAAGAGGAAGAGTTTAGATTAGATATTCCGCTCTATCGGCTCACAATCTCCTTTCCCTTCCTCCCCCACAACATACACTCTGTGAGGTGAGTAAGGCTGAAAGACTTCAGAGAAGTGTGACTAGCCCAAGGTCACCCAGCAGCTGCATGTGGAGGAGCGGAGACGCAAACCTGGTTCACCAGATTACAAGTCCACTGCTCTTAACCACTATACCACACTGGCTCATTTCCACTGGGCACAACAGCAGCAGGGGGTGGGCTAGCTCACTCAGCACCCATTCACTTTCAATACTTGGGAGGAGGATCATGTGAAACACCCCCCCCACACACACACACCCGTCCAAGTGTTTGGGTGCATGGAGGGAAGCAGTTTTATAGAGTACAAGTAGAGACTTGAAACTCAGCCTCAAAGTAAACCTGATATTAAACTTATCTGTGAATTCTCTGCTTGAGATTCTCTTTTTTCTTTCTTGCATAAAACAAACTAATAGCAGTCATAAGGGTGGGGTGAGGGTGCAGGTGTTAATTCTGGCTGGAAAAGTGGCAGGGTAGGAGAGTATTGACCTCTCCTCATGTGCCACACATTGCCTCCCTGAAATTGCTCTTTTCATCAGCTAGCAACATTGGGGTGAATTAACAGTTTGGGAGAGAGATAATTTTCAGTAGGAAAACATCATGGGGGAGAAGTTGGATAAACTTTTCCTTTCTTCAGTTTTGATGCAGATTTGGTTGGGATGGGTCTTATGACTATTTTTAGGTTTTTGTGTGTTTTTTTAAAGAGAGAAGTACAGTATCCCAACTATGTGCGTCAAAAGTCACATTTAGCTCAGCCCTTAGAGAACTGAAACTAAGGTAAGTCAATTTGAGATGAGCTATAGCAGGAGACAGCAAACTTTTTCAGCAGGAGGCCGGTCCACTGTCCCTCAGACCTTGTGCGGGGGCTGGACTATATTTTGAAGGAAGAAAAAAAAGGATTCCTATGTCCCACCAATAACCCAGAGATGCATTTTAAATAAAAGGACACATTCTACTCATGTAAAAACATGCTGATTCCTGGACCGTCCACAGGCTGGATTTAGAAGGCGATTGGGCCAGATCTGGCCCCCGGGCCTTAGTTTGCCTACCCATGCACTATAGTAAGAGTTGCACAGCCTTAGGTGTGCTTGTTTCATATTTCAGCCTCCTGTGGGCTTTTTATTTTGTAAAGGTTTCAGCATTTCAATTTTATACAGGCCATTTCTTAAACTCAAATGTAAGTTCTGGGCAATGTGACCCTCTTGTTGAATTTACATACACAGAAAGTCCAAATACCAATTTGAGTCATTTAGATGTCACAACATGGGCTGTTTGGCAGTCTGTACAGGTTTCATTTCTTTGAACTACTAGACAGCCTATTTTTTGTCAGATGACTGATAAGGCTACCGCTCTACACATTGTTTGCAAATAAGGGAGCCGGGATGTCTTTGATGTGTGATGAACATTTTGTAACTGCAGCACTTGGGTTTAACTGTTTTCTGCAATGAACCCCATCAAGATTTGGAAAACTGAAATACCGCAAAGCAAGGAACAAATGAGCAACTCTTAGCCAACGTTCACGCCATATATTTAAATCACTATGATACCTCTTTAAACAAACAGGACTTCCCCAAAAAAAGAATTCTGGGAGATATACCCAGTGCTTTTTTCTGGGGGGACGCAGGGGGATGCATACCCCTAAACATTTTGTGAATCTACCCCTAAACATTTTTTAAGAAAAAAAGCACTGGATATTCCTTTCTCCATGCACGGCCTTCAAGACATCTTACAAGCAAAGCATTTATGTATACTACTATTATTTATTAAATTTGTATACTTCCCATCATCTGAAGATCACAACATAAAAAGAAAAACACAAAATACATACTAAAACAAAAGCAAAGCAATATCCCCCACTTCTCCCAAACACGTTTTAAAGGACATAGAATGTTAGTCAGCCAAAGGCTTGCTTTATAGAGAAACGTTTTTGTCTGGCACCTAAAGATATGTAATGAAGGCGCCAGGTGAGCCTTCTTGGGGAGAGCATTCCACAAACGAGGAGCCACCACAGAAAAGGCACGTTCTTGTGTTGCCACCCTCTGGACCTCTCACATAGGAGGTACATGAAGAAGGGCCTCAGATGATGATCACAGGGTCTGAATCGCTTCATATGGGGAGAGGCGGTCCTTGAGGTGATTATGATGCACCTTTCGTAACTAAGTCCCGGGGCAGGTTGCAACAATTTAAAACACATCATTAGAAATAGTTTAATGCACATGACAAACTTAGGTCTATTCATTTCAGTGGGTTTACTCTGAGTATAACTCAGTTGGAAACAAGTCCCTTTTCTAATAGCAGTCACACACTTCAGTACAGATTATGCTGCCTCCCCGGGCTCACAGTGTCATCAAAAGAGTTCAGCTTGTTGTCCGTTCCAGCTCTACATTTCTATGATTCTATGACCAAGAGAGCAGTGCTGGATTGGGGGTGTTTGCACAGAAGAGGGCACATGCCCTTGTGGCAGTTTTGGAGTGGTGGCAAATTACAGGCTTTCTCATGAGCATGTCTCTGTGCATGTGCCCCTATACAACTTTGCCTTGCTCCAAAGGGGAAGAGAAATTCAAAGTATCAGTGTGGGGTGGCCTTTCTAAGTCTCCCATGCCACTCCATTCAGGCTCCACAATCAGAGCTTGAAAAGATGGATTCACGGAGGCTCAGGAAACCTGCTCCATGTTGAAAGGATCCATTTTCAAGTACCCCCCCCCAAAAAAAAACCTTTGAAGCTCAACTGGATTTCCAAGCCTCCCTTATGCCTTGGAGAGCTCACCTGCTGCTGATCCTTTCAATCTCCAATTTCAAATCACTCTCTTCATCCTTCCCAACTGCTGCCACTGGGCTAAACATGCTGAGATGGAGAAGCAGGGCAGCAGTGCAGACCACTGTCACCTATTGCAAAATTTGTAGATCCAGCATTGTAAGAGAGCAGAGCGTGCAACATGGCTGGGACGTTGATGGGCCTTTTGACAGTTGGCTTTCTATACTGTACTAAAGAGCGCTGCACACAGATAAGAGGAAAGGGTTAGCCTGCAGCATGCCAGAGGTGCTTAGAGAAGAGGAAATAAAATCAATGTGCAGTTGAAACCTTGATTGTGTTGATGTGCGTTTCTTGAGCAGAGCAAGAACATAGACAAATGACCGCAGGGCTATAAGCACCAGGCAACTGACCAGGAGGCTGACTGAATTGCCCATAGGCCTGTTGCTGCAAACAGTGAATTGGAAAAAGGCCCTCATTCTCGGAATTGCTTATGATGCTTACCTTGTACAATGACTTGTATTTCATGACCTGGGAGTATGCTTTCCCCCATAGTAGCTCGACACTGATAGCGTCCACTGTCATTCTTAGAAATAGGCAAAAATTGCAAAACAAAATCATGGCCTTTCCAAAAAATATTGTGTCTTTGTCCTTGAGGCAGAATTTCACTGTTCCTGAACCAATTTATCGTAAGATTCTCTTGGCAATCCATCACTGGGCACTTTATACTGAATGAAACGCCAGCATTTATCGTGTAGTTGGTTCCCCTTCGGACAGAAATAGTGCAGTTTTCATTCCCTGGAAGAAAAAAGTGGGTGGAAATTATGCCTGACACACCTCAGATATTTTTGCATTGTTAGCAATAATCATTTCATTGGCGTCTTGTTGGTTTTCCCATCCATGCAATACCTTTCTACAGGCAATGCTTTAGATGAGAAGAGCTGATTGGCAAGCTAATGTGATATAAAATATTGACATCAGTCATCTGTTATTGGTTTAATCACAGCCAAGATATTTATAAATTATTATTATTGTTATTAGTATATTTATTTCTATCCCTTTTCCCCAGACTGGAACTCATGGCGGCTTACAAAGATAAAACAGAACAAGCTTAAAAACAAAGAAAAGATAATTCTTTAAAATGTAATTAAACACTAACAGAATCAAAATGCTATAAAAAGATCCGTTAAAAACATAAACAGTAACTACACATCCCAACAACACCCCTTTCCTAAAAAAACAGTCAGTTCGCAAAGGCCTGTTGGAACAAGTCTTCACCTGCCAGCAGAAGGACAGCAATGACACAGCCAATCTAACTTCTTTAAGGAGTGAGTTCCAAAGTCTGGGAGCAGACACCATGAAGGGCCTGTCCAATTGGGTGGTGGGACCAAGAGAAAGACCTCCCACAAGGAGTTTGGAGCCTGGACAGGTTTGTATGAGGGAATGTGGTATTTCAGATAACCTAGACCTTGGCATCAGAAGTCTGTTATCAGAAGTCTGGATGGTCAAACAGTTACTTCTTGCTAAGCCCCATTATTCTGCCCAGACAATGAGGTCCAGCTCCGAGGGCCTTCTGGTGGTTCCCTGATTGCGAGAAGTGACGTTACAGGGAACCAGGCAGAGGGCCTTCTCGGTAGTGACGCCTGCCCTGTGGAAACGGTAGCCCTTCTTCAATGCCTACTGTGGTCAATGGGGCAGTAGGCATGGGGAGGGGATTTGATTCTGTTTGCATTTAAAGGTGAACCTACCTAATTTGCACAGCGTGCAAACTGAAACACAGCCAACATCCTAAATTCAAATTTCTCCGAATTTTGCAGCACAGTTCTCCAGTCAAATAATGTGAGCAAAATTGCATATACCAGAGCAAAGTATGCATAAGAATGTATACATCAGTGAAAATAACACTCGGAAATGTGTTCTATTCAGGGAAATTTACTTTGCAAAAATGTGTACATTAGGCACAGGCAAAAGTGGGTATATTATGAGAAATTTGCACTAAAATGCTGATGGATTTATATGGGGACTTTAAAAAAAACACCCATATCATGAACTAATGCAGTGAGCTAAATTTCAGATTGGAAAAATGAGGAAACTGATTCACCTACCCCCTTCTGACCAGTGACCACAAGGCAACTTCAGCTACAGAAGGTGGAAATGGAACTAGGTGTGTGGCTGAAATTTGAGAACAAGGACTTGTGTGGGGCTTATGTAAATCTGTGGTTTTAGGAGGAAAGACGAAGTAGCAGGCTGCAGCCAGTTTGCCACAAAAAGTGGTAGAAGAGAGTGCTGTTTGGTTGCCTGGGTCAAGTAGGCATAAATGGAATGACACGGTGCGGTTCAATCACTTGATCTGATTTACGAAGTTCAGGCGTTTTAAAAGCCACAACAATATCCTCATGTAAGTCTTGTTCCCCTCCCCACATCTGAATAGAAGAATCTACAATCAAGACTCAAGCACTCTCCCCCCACCAGTGTGGTGTAGTGGTTAAGAGCGGTAGTCTCGTAATCTGGGGAACCGGGTTCGCGTCTCCGCTCCTCCACATGCAGCTGCTGGGTGACCTTGGGCCAGTCACACTTCTCTGAAGTCTCTCAGCCCCACTCACCTCACAGAGTGTTTGTTGTGGGGGAGGAAGGGAAAGGAGAATGTTAGCCGCTTTGAGACTCCTTAAAGGGAGTGAAAGGCGGGATATCAAATCCAAACTCTTCTTCTTCCTCTTCTTCTATGGTTTCCATTAAATGGTGGAATTGCTGTCTCTGACCTTGAAGGCAGAGCACAGCCATCATGGCTGGTAGCCATCAACAGACTTAGCCTCCAAAACACAAAATTCGTGACGAGGTCGATTGCTGCCCAAAGGTGAGTGCCACTGGTTTCCGAAAATTCACAAAGACTCTTCAACATCCAGCAGTCCAAATCCTTCAGTTGTGGATGATATGGTATGAGACCACTTGCAAATTTGAAAGGCACGCAAGCATGTGCGCACACACACACACACACACACAGAGAGAGAATGATGCAAAAACATTTCTTTTAAATCTTGGGAACTGAAGAACTAGGGCACACTTCTCTTTGGTACTTTGAGAAACACACATTTGCTGGTTTAACGTGTAGTTGCATACTTGAATATGCACTGCTGAATACAAATGAAAGTGTTAATCAACCTGGCATTACTTTATTTATTTGCTGTATTTGTGTCCTACCTTTCCTCCAAGTTGCTCAAGGAAGCATGCATGATTTTCCCTGTCTCCATTTTTCCTTCTCGATGACGCTTTCATGTAGGGATAGGCTGAGAGATAGTGACTGGCTCTCCCATGATCACTGACACCCAGCGGGCAACACCAGTGGGGAGATTTGAATCTGGATCTCCCTGATCCTATTCCAACACTATACCCACCTACACCACAGAACAGCCTTTGGTGATAGAGAGCCATTTCACATGTTCTAATGTTTTATTATTCATTGAAGATAAAGTGCTCTATAAAATGTTTAAAATAAATAAGTAATGTTCCAGGAAAGACAAGCTCCCATTTGTCTGCTCACAGTAGCCATAAAAACATATGGAGGTAAGGTGAAGGTATCTACGAGATGTTTCCAAACATTTGTCTCTCCTCTGCATGGTACAATGGCTGCCACAGTCAAAGCATTTCCTGTAAAACATTAGCTATTTTGCTTCTTTACCTTGAGTTCCAGACCAATTAAAAGCAATAAAATATTGATGCATTTATCAGCCACTTTATCAGACAACTGCAGAGAGGATTTCAGAATATTATGCTCTGATTAATAGAAGCTTTCTCTCTGACCTAAACTCTTATTCTTGGGTAGTTTTATAGTGTGGGTACCTGCAACCTTCCAGCATTGTTAGGCCTCCAATCTCCTCAACAATCAGCCATATTAATTTGCCCTTTGCACTGCATTGTCATATTGCCACTCATTCTCCTGTTTTTTAAACTGGAATGAACAGGATTAGTCATTTCAGCCTGTTTTCATTATATAATGTCTCTATCCTGCTAACACTCTGCTTGCTCTTCTCTGATACTGCACCCATTATTATATGGAAGACACCAATACACATATGAAGGGTGGCTGTAATTATTCAGTGAAGAAGAGAAATTTCAGCCCCAATATAGATATATAGTGTTCGAATATAGATTAATAGTGGCGTCTCTGTTGGGGCTGAAGCCTGGTGTGAAATATTCGAAGGCTGAGAATAAGGCCCGTTGTTGTACTATTTAACCCAATTTGAGCTGTATCCTGAACTTAACAGTTGTGTCTAGCCACCTGAAAACATTTAGAAATAAAGGTTTCACACACGTTTCACTGGCATTCAGATAGATACGGCCATATCTTACCATGTGCCCATGTATTCTCCAGTGTCAGCATCAGAAAGAGGGAGCGCATTGCAAAGCTACCTGCGTACATGGCCTGGAATGTAGCTTCACTTCATAGTCATCGTGGAAAAGAAAGCTGATCCGTCAGGATGAAACTGTTTTTCTGGTGCAGTTTCAGCAGCTTCTTAATTCAGCTTGTGGAGGCTCGTGTAGAAACACTTCAATTACCTCAAGAAAGTGAGCCAGACTGGAGGCGTGAGGGGATGTGAAAGAGCTCTGCCACGCTCACAACAAATCAAATTTGCTCACCGTAGAACTTCCTGCAGCCGCTGCTGGTTTCCAAAGCCTCTTGCCTCCAAAACCAGACAGAATGAAATGGGGTGGTGGTGTTTGTGTGTGTGTGTGTGTGTTGCACCTTGAAAGAGGAACTGGTGGATGGAAACAAAATAAAATCAGCAGAACATTTTTCAAACAGTAGCTTCAATTTTTAAAAAAGCATTTGAAAAAGTAAAAAATTTTTTTTTTGAAAAAATAAAGAATTGTTGCAGCACCTCATTTGGATGTCTTCTTTCTTTTGGAAATTCATGTCACTCCTTCTAAGAGCGAACTCATGTGCTGAGTGCCAACAAAGTTGTAACCAAAATGGGAGAGCAGTGCTATTTTTCTAGAAAAAGAGCTGCTGGAACTCCCCACAAATGCCTCCCTTGTTCTCTTATAATGGCCACGGCGCCCACCTGAGAGGTGCCAGAACTGAGTTCCGGCTGAAGAAAAAGCCATGTAGAGAAGTATCAGCATGCTCAGTGGGAACCCTGAATTTTGCAGAAGCGCAACAAATAAAAATACTCACACTACTGGGGCAACCCTCCCTCCAAGAACCTTCACGTCAACCCTATGAGGACTGCACATTCTCAGTAGCCATGGAATGGTGGCAAGCAGTTGCAGAATGGCTTGATGAAGGAGGCCCTGGCTGGCACCCTGAGCAGGAATACCTGTGTTATGAAATATGTTGCAACATTTTGTTGCCCCTGCCACTCGTACACATAGCAACATGACTGAACAGAATTTCATAACACAGATTGCTTATGGATATTAATGATAGACAGATAGATAGATGATATACTTTTGGATTTTTGTTAACAAAGAGGGAGTTAAGAGATTGTTTCTCTCACCACTGTTAATGCCAAGCCAAATTAATATTTAGGGCTAATGCAGATGATGTCCTTCAGCAATGCTTGAGACTATAAGGAAAAGGCTGCAGAAATCTGGGACAGCTGTAGGAGGAAATTTCTATGTCCACAGCCTGCTCCTGATTTCTTAAATATATAGGAAGTTTTGTGGGCAAGAGGGGTCCTTTAATCAGGTTGAAAAATCTTTTCTATTTGTTATTTTAGAAGTTTGCTCACTTAGCTTATCAGTCTCACATGCAAGAGACATCCGAGAACCCGTGGGCTTATTCTGCAAAGGTATCCCAACTATGAAATGCCCTCCCCCTTGGCATACAATTGGCACCAGCTCTGATGAATCTTTGGTGCCATTTGAAAACTCTCCTATTTCAGTAGACTTTTATGAGAGCTTAATTACCTTGGACTGGTTTTGGTACTTCTTGCTGCTATTGAGACTGTTGTGATAATATCTGCTGCTCTTATTTCTAATTGTGTTTGTCTCCAGACAGATCCACTTGCTTTCAGTTAAAGATGACATTCCAGAATTTTTGTGTTGTCAAAAGGATAAAATTATTTCATAGGCCAGTGGTGCTGTCATAACGTCGTCAAAACAGCTACATCTTTAGTCAATTGCGCTGTACAAGAAATAAATTATTCTAGAACCGCCAGGAATGAGAAACCCGTGCCCCGCTTTTTATGCAAGGGGGTTTTCTTCTCCTGGGTATTTAGATAAAACAGGCTTTCTCCAATGTGGAGCCCTCCAGACATTGTTGGTTTCTTAACTCCCATCAGTCCTAGCCAATATGGCCAACAATCAAGGAGGGTGCGAACTGGAGTCCCACATCTGAAGTCCCACAGGCTCCTTATTACTGACTGAAATGACTCTTTCCCATAAGGAAGCAAAGCCTTTATTTTAGATAATGACTATGCTACAATATAACACACTGACACATTTTTAGGTGCAATCCTAAACTCTAAGCAGGGCATCATGGAGTGCCAACTCGACACTCCCAGTGCTCACACCAACCTGGGTGGAATGTGGAGTGGCAAGCAAAAACACCCCTTTGCTCTGCTAGCAGCCAGCCAAGAGGATTAGATTCTCTCCAATGTCATGACATGAGGGTGGCAAGATCTCAGGAGAATCTAATGGATGCTGGGCCAGGCCAGGCCTGCTTCCCCAAAACACGTCAAGGTTTTCTGCGAGTGGGCTGTTAGTGGTAAGATCTGCCTGTTGTTTGGGTGGGCACTTTGGGGGCCCCCTGTTTGTAGAGGCTAGCAGAGCTAGGCAGGGCTGGGAAGAGGGACATCTCAGCTGCACCCAAACCCCATGTAGCATGGCGGCCTGGATTGCTCTATTTTGCCAAAAGAAATAACAGAAAGGGGGAAACGAAAAGTAGTCAGTGCCACCTCTCTGTTCTGCTATGTATCTTTTGCTGTTCAAATATGACCTTGCTGCCATTGTTTTAAAACTCTTTATTTTGTAAAGTTAACACAGAACTTTAAAAACATAAAGACAATGAATATTCAACATGCATAAGCAAACAAAAAATATCCTAGCAGCAAATTCAAAGATGGAACAGTAAAAAGGGATAGCAAGATTATCCATACAATATATATCTATAAATAAATGGTAATGGTTAGCACACTGTTATTTTGTTCCTTATTTCACTCAAGAAAAAAAAGTTATAATGGAGACACAAAATCAGTTTAACTACGTCACTATCTATCTTTGCATGGTTGTAATAGACTATTTTTTTATTTATTTTTAAAAAAAACCCTTAGGGAGTTAGGGATTTTTGAGTAGCATAAGAACATATCCTAGTTGGCAGAAACTATTTTTGCCATCTCTTGTAAACTGGACAGGTTAGTTCAAAAGTTTTCTCAATCCATTATAACAATCAATATAAAAACCTGAACTTTTAACTTCATAAAAATGCAGGTTTGGAAATTTGGTGGGAGCCAGTTTTCAAAAGACAATTAGGTATGTCTTGACAACTATATGAAGAACAGTAACACCTTGGTTTGTATTCAAACTTACAGGGCAGTCCAATGCATTTCTACTCAAAATATTGCTCCACTGAGTTAAGTGTGAAAAGTTAATCATGACTTAAGTTCCATTAACCTCAACAGGAACTAAATGCAACTAATTTAGGTTGTTCTCTAATACACACTTACTTGAGAGTAAGCCCAATGGGACTCACTTCTGAGTAGACATGCATAGGATTGAGCTTTTGGCTTGGATCCAAGCCATTATTAGCGGCGTCCTTCATCCCCAACCCAATCTGGATGGTTTGTACAACGTTAACATCTGATTGTGAAGGATGCTTCAGTAAATGTGTGCTCTTTCTCAACCAGATACTCATTTTAGCATTAAGAAAGCTTAGAAACATTTCTGTCTCACAAAAGTAGAAGTCTTGTGTTCAATGGAGCCTAGAACAACAAAAATTGATGTATTTGAAGTTTCTGCTCTATGTCAATTGAGAACATATGAGCAGCCAAATCCTATACTTGGAAGCAAGTCCCATGAATTCAACATGACTTATGTTGAAGTACGCATGTACAGGACTGTGGCTTTCAACAGCTATTCAAAAGCCAAATCATGTTTAGGCAACTACTCAGACCAATCTGTAAAACATTAAGTTATATTCCTTTGGCTAGGTTGCTACTAGTTACTTATTTCAGTTCTAATTTTTACATGCACAAATGACACAAAAATAACGTGTGCAAAGGTATACTATCCATTTTATGCTTACAGAAGTCTGGCTTTCAACAATTCTTTCCATCGGTACGGTCAAAATAGTGATTTAATATCCTAAAGAAAAGGAATCCAATGTTACTTGTTTCCATGATTTGTACCAGTCGTCTGGGTTAATGGCATCATGGTGCAGCTTCCATTCTTCTACATAGCACACTTATGCACGACCTTTTCACTTAAAACATAATGGGCCAAACAAGAACTGTTTAACTGAATGGTAGCCAACCAAATGTTGGTGGACTGCTACTCCCATAATCTCTGAACCATAAACCATTAAGGGTTGGTGGGAGTTGGAACCCAACAACATCTTGAGGGAACCAAGTTAGGGCAGGGGTATTTTGTGGTGAGATGTGTAAGTTTCAGAAGCACAAGGCAATTCATGGATCACCACTCTGCACATTAATTGAAAGGGTGAAAAGAAAGTGTACAAATGCACACATACCGCATTTGTACACTTTCTTTTGTACACAAGGCATTTCCTTGTGAGTGATGAGGCTGTCCTACAAATAGAAGAACCAAAGCAATACAAATATCCCAGGAGTACAGCACATGCATTTCCCACTGCCATGCGCAATGGGACCTACTCCCTTTCTGACATCATATAAAGGAAGCTTGTAGATGAAGATGACAGGGAAGTACACATATATTGATGGCACAGCATTCTAATTCACTAGAATTAGTAGACAAGCAAAATAAAATAAAACAGGTTGTTGTTTTTTGTAGGGAACTACCAACTTGCTCCAGCATTCCTCTCTGACAAAGGTAGATTGCTGTTTAATGTTTATTTTTTAAAAAAATATAAGGTATCTGAAATTAAATGAGATAAATTTTCAACAGAATATCTGCTATGGACCCAAACAGGGCATTTTTCTACTCCCAATTCATTATTATGAGCTTTCTTCATAAGTAAGAAAGCTGTTCTAATCTTAAAACTTGACAATGGCCTGCCTGTGAAACTGATGCACCAGTGTCACCCAGTCCAATAGAGTAACACATTTCTTTTTAATGCTGCACTGGAGTACTGCATCTCTGCACTTGAGAACTATTGTGCAGGAAGTCTATACTGGAACACACATTCTGTGTGCCAGTAACTGTTTTTCATTCTGGAACTGAATATTAAGGCTGTGATCCTTTGTTCAGCTGCGAGTTAATTAAGCTTAGGGCTGATTAGGTTCAGCCCAAGAAAGAAAACCCCAATAGTTTCCTCCATGCTGCAGATGTAACATTAGGAGCAATACATGGGGTTCTATTGGATTCTTTAAACAAAAAATCAGAGTACTTTGGCAACAACTGCAGTGGCAGGAAAAAAAACAGAAAAGGGAAAAGGAAGGTGGGGTGGGGAACACACAGAAGCTCCTCCTCAAATATATGGAAACCTATAACAGATGCCACCTATGCAATTTCATACAAATATGAGAGCAAAAAAATGGATTAAATATGAAATATACTGTTTTTCGTAAGCTAAGCAGTCCAGATCCTGGGCTACATTCACCAATGCCAAGCTCAACGTGGCACTGCAGATTTTGGATAATCTCCAACATAAAGAGTATATACCTACTAGAGTAACTTGGCTCCATTGATTTCAATGGGTCTACCTTGGTGATCACCCACTTCCTCAAACTCTATGCAACTTTTCAATGCAATATTGCCTGTGCGACTGCGTCAAAACCTTCCAGTGAATCTGCATGTTCCTTAAACTGCTTATTTTGCTCTCTTATCTGTTTTAGTCCCAGAAAAGAGGGGAAAGTGTGGGGAAAGAAATGGATCCATCATCTGACTCCAACCAGATGTCTATGGTGAAGTTTCCTATTCTTTTCTATTTGATTTGGGCTTTGGATGCTAATTAATAATAATTTTTAAAAAATAGGCCAGAAATAAAAAGCTACTTTGCTTCCTTTGCAATTCCACCAAGAAAAAGTAAAATGTCTGGGGCATGATGCTTTTAAAAGTTATGCATTTAAAAATCAATAGAAAAGACAGTTATGGTAAACTCTCCCATTCTAATCAATGGGAACCAAAAGTGCTTAACTGTGGTAGGATCAGGAATTGCTGTTAGCTAATGCATGAAGAAATATTTTAGTCATGAATTACAAATTCCTATTAATGCTTTGCTCCTTGGAAAACATTTCATAAAGAAAAAGACAACAGCCAGTGAAGCAAAAGGTATCAGTAACTCTAGGAATTCGTATTACACAGACCTAAACTGTGCAAAGTTCAAAAACATGAGATATTAACGTAGATTAAAAAACACACACCCAACCACCTATTTGAGCCAGCTTTGAAATTAAACAGGGAGCAATGGAAATGCACATTAGACAACTTCTCTTTATATCCATTATTTGCAAAACACTGCCATCTATAGGCAGCTAACTGCGTAACTTTACTCTTACAGTCCTGCAGCTTTCCTCTGATCTGTAGTATAATTAGGGATGTGGGGAAATTGCTCCTTTAATTCTGTGGAGTATGTCATATACTCTTGCTTTCAGGACTGTGTACGCGAAAGGGATTCTCAGCAGAATGAGCATCCAACAGTAGATGCTACCCTTGGCTTTCAATGGGATGCACATCTACATCCTTACAACCCTCAACAGGTATGCAAGAGTTTGCACATCCAGCCACCAGTTAAAACTTCTCCATCTAACAGAATGTAAATCACCTAGAATGAGATAGAAAGTGGGTTCAGGATAATAGCGCAAACCAGAAAAATGGAAACAGTAGCATTGGAAATCAAGCCTGCAGGATTGCTTGGGCATCCCTAAGTATAGCTATGCTGGAGATAAATTTATGCTGAAAATACGGGGCACGCATATTGGGCATATATGAATACATGTTAAAGCCAGAAATTAGACTATTGAGTTTGACCATGCCTAATTTGATCATTTGCAATTATCAGGTAATGCAGGAGGATGAAAAGCGAGCAAAGGAATTTTTCTACAATAATGATTTAGCACTGGACTGTACAAACTTAGCAACATGGCACCTTTCTGCCATTTCCCCCCACTCAAGGAGCTCAACAACATTTTAGATCCAAACTCTTGTAATACTAGAGTCACCAACAATTTGTTGCACACCGTTGCGTTTTGCAATAGATTGTCATTTTACAATACAAAAACCATTACGTAACATTGCATGTGCATGAATATAAAAATAAACCACGTCACTGCTATGCAACTGTTAATACTCCACACTTAGAACCAAGTGGCCTCCTCCACTCAGTGGTCTTCAGACTTCAGAAGCTGGTGTGAATACCCATCAGGCAAGTAGGTTTTTCTTAGCTGGTCTGCCTTGGGTATGGAGTTCCCATTCTTCACGTGGCGAGAGAGGAAAGCTCGCACAGCTGGGTGATCAGCCTTCTCGAGGGGAATGCTAGCTTCCAGAAACATTTTTACAAAGTCCTGGACGACACCGGGCTTCTCTGTCGGGGCTGCGCTGTTGCACTGCAAAGAGGCAGTCAGAGTCCGCGGTTTCTTCCTGACAGTTTGCTCCTCAAACTCCCCCTTGCGTTTGGTGTGCGTTTTGGATTTGAGATGGTCATTGATGGCCGACTTGCGAACATGATTCAGGACCACATTGCAGAATGTGCAGTACAGTTTCCCCCCGTCTTCATACAGTTCGCTGCCAAATTCAGTAACGCGATCCTGAGGAGTCACATACAAAGCGGTTTTAGAACGGCTCCGGGAGGGAGGTGGCTTCACGTCAAATCGTTCCATTGCAGTCTTCAGTAAACTGATCTTAAAACAAAAAAAACAAGGTAGAGTATTACATTTATGTTCACTCTGTGCAGTCTCCAGTAAACAGCGGGATTTGTTTACTTGGGTATAGCTGAATACCAGAATGTTCAGTCACCAAAACGTTCCTACACCAAGAGATACAAATGCCGATTTCTCTACTAGTTGACTGCAGGCAAAAATGTACTCTGTACAAGATGATTATACCATGCTGTGACATTTGTGAACAACAGCAAAATTATTATGGGAAAGTTGTTTTAAAGAAAATGGGCTGTATGCATCTAAATAGTTCCACTAGCGCACTGACTTTTAGCTATACAACAGAACTTCCCAGTCTCCTCTCCCTGTGCTCCTCCTAAATCTGTTTCAGGTTTTCCAACCCTCCGGAGCAGAATTATAGGGTGAACAGGAAGAGGAGAGGGCAGAGAAATTACATTGCACAGCCAGACGTCTTGCACTAAAGGGCCTATTTAGCTGGATACTGCCCTATGTTTATGTTAGAGACAGACATGTGTAAGTCACATGTTGGCCCCTGGCAGTGATGACTGGCCCAAGGTTCTTGTTAAAATAGAGTTTTCATGATTTTTTAAAATAGGCTTGGGAGATGTAGCATATAAATTAAAAGCATATAAATTATAATTTTTTGGAACAAACATTACTGCAATGTACAGTAATTTGCAGCTATCTTGTCCATGAATATGATGCATACTTCCATTATTTGTAGCTAAAGTTATGAACATCAGCTGCAATTCCCAGTGAACAACGTACTTCCATGGTGTTATCACTGCTCTATCAGGTGCTCCAGTTCCACACACGGCTCAGGTTTGTTACGGAGAGGCTAACTTTCACAGAATTATAACTGGGAACCTAAACTAACTGAAGAAGCTTAAATCCAACTCCTGCTTCCATCTGCAGTTGAGAAAGAAAAGGGCACGTCACAGTACTTTCAAACATTTGAATGAAATGGCTTGCATAGCATTTTACTTCCACCAGCATGACACTTTTAGATATCTCTAACACTTATGGTCGCAGTTCAAACTTTTTTTTTTTAACATTGCTGGCCTTATGGTTGTTGCATTGATTTGTATATCTGAATATACCATCCTAAGAATCTTCCCAGCTGAAATGTGGAATACCAACAATAACCACCTTCATGGCAAACATGTGTGCTTCAACCAGATCTTATTATTTTTATGATAAATGGTTTGTACATAATACAAATGATGCTTGGTTTTATACAGGTAAATGTTTGTGAGATACATTAAGGTAATATTTACAGTGAAGTATAAAGCCTCACTGCTTGTTCCAGTGCAAAACTGAGTGGGAAAAGATTTATTCAGATAAAACTAAATAGATTTAGTTTCAAAATATTACTTAGATATGTTTTTATATATTTGTAGATTGCCCTGATGATTGAACTTCTTGTTTCCAAAACACCTCAGACAACAATGGAATATTTTTGGTGCTTTTCTTTGTTTTTTATTCTTGCATTCACTATCTCTCCCCATTTTTATTTTTATTTTGGTTTTGAGTCTTAAGGGAAGGCAATGCAGAAATGCCTTAAAGCATGGTGATAGTGGGCAGAATCAAGCATAACACCCAGCCCATTTCAGGTGCATTAGAATTCAACTCACAGCACCATAAAGTAGGCAGACATTTTCAGTATTTAGGGACATTCCTACAGTGCTCTGAAAACCCAACCTGAATTTTGCTATGATTTCAGAAAAGCACTACTGCTGCTAAGCAGAAACACATTTCTCCAGTATGAACAATTACTAAATGAATATTGCAAAATTCCCAATTATGATCAATTATACAACTTGCATTTTGGATTTATGTTATCACAGTCAGTACAATTTGATGCAGGTATATGCAGAAGGAAATCCTAGTTACTCAGCTGCAATCCTACATACACTTACCTGGAAATAAGCTCCAGTGGATGCAATAGGTCTTACTTTACTGAGTAAAGAAGGATTGATCTGAAAGTAAAAATTGTCCTCCCGTTATCTATGGAAAAGTAAGGTAAGCTACCTTAGAGTAGTCTCCTAATCTTGGTTCTCTTGCTATCCCTCGTCCCATCCCCACAACCAGAAAATGTTTAATAAGATTAAATGCTGAATGAGCCAGAAAAGGGGGGTGGAATTGTCACAATTTTTTATATTGATTTTTTAAAATCACTTATTTCCTTGAACTGAGGAAGCAATATATTATTTTGAGCAGATGGGATGAACTGATATTGCTCATTGGTAACAAACTAACAAGCAAAATGAACTGACAAATCACAAGTTTATCAGGCAAAGAAGCTGTATCCCTCTTTGAATGGCAACGGGTGACACCTGGTGGTTGAATTCTATCAAGTTCCCTATTATAAGAAGAGGCCATTGTCAAGTCCGGCAGTGGTAGCTGGGGAAATTCTACTTGCTACACAGAAGTAGCAAATTGGAATATTCAGTTGTTGTTTTGATAATGATTTTTCTTAGAAGAATAAAAGTGGATTCAAGCTGAAATGGGATGTCTGTTCCAACCTCTGCTCAACAGCACTACTTACTTACTCTGTCTTTGAAAGAAACCACTTACTAAGAGATCTTTCCAAAACTTATGCAGACGATCTATTTTAACAAATTCCAAATGCACTTTTTACAGTCACTTGCATTCAGCTAATGGGGAGGGGGAGGCTTCCCTATCTCAGGTTCTCAAATCTAGGATTATCTTATGTATATAAGGACATCATGAGATTCACAAGGCAACTACAAATTTAAGATATACTCTAGGATCTACTCCTGCCCCAAACAAACTTACATTTGTAGATACCTAATTCACTCCTTCTCACATCCTAAACAATTTCATAAAGCTGTCTCTCACCATCCTATTGCCAAATTACTGATTAATTAATTAATTATTGAATTTCTATCCCAGCTTTTCTCCAGAAGGAGCCCTGGGTGGCAAACACATCCACAATTCAAAAACAACACTGTCGAAACATTCCAAAAACTATTACAACTGAAAACATCTAAAAGCAAATTTCAATTAAAAACAGTATTTCATCCAGTACTCTTTAGTCACTAAATGCCTGGGTAACGAGGAATGTTTTCAAATTCCTTCTAAAAGTTAAAAGTAATGGAGACAGATGCACCTCACTAGAGAGGGCATTCCACAAACAGGGAACCTCCTGCCATCCTAGCAGTTCAAAAGCACATTATGTTGGTGACATGCAGTTCCATCTCTCCATTTCATCTGAATCAGGGAAGACTGCGAAGGTGCTGAACGTATCTGAAAGCAGTGATGGGGTAGGTGGGAGTCACAAAACTGAGAGGTGCTGTAGGTGAGCAGTTCCTGTGTCTGGAAACCTGGCTCTGGGCAGGGTCGCATTCCCCTTGAAGAAATTTGTAGTCTGGAAATACAGTACTCCTGGATTCGGATCTGTCACTGGAATCTGTCTGTGGCTAAGAGTGTTTAAGACAGCTTAGGCCAGTTTGCAAGCTCAAGTCATCCCTGGCCCACGATAGCCTGGTCTCAGTTGCCTATGCTTTGGGGCCCTCATGTCTGGACTACTGTAATGCACTGCTGTAATATGGGGTGCTGAAGGCTGAAGCTAGTGCAGAATTTGGTTGCCAGGTTAGTCAATGGGGCAGTTCAATGGTACCATGTACCACCAATCCAAGCTGTTAGTACTAGCATACCAAGGCAGATGTGGGTTGGGACTCAAGTACTTAAGGAGTGCTTTCCCCAATATCAATAATCTTGGGCCCTTGCCTTGCCACTTGTAGGGTATTATCTGGTATACACTCAGACTTTCAGCACATTGCTCTAATTCTGAGCCCTAGTTCATTCAGTATGGTGCCCCTTAGCTACCATGGACAGATACTTCCCTTATGAAGTGGCTGCTCCATACCAATACAGTGGTACCTCGCAAGACGAATGCCTCGGAAGACGAAAAACTCGCAAGACGAAAGAGTTTTTCGTTTTCTGAGTTGCTTCGCAAGACGGATTTCCCTATAGGCTTGCTTCGCAAGACGAAACGTCTTGCGCCTTTTTTAAAAAACCGCCAATGCATTCCTATGGGAAACCGTCAATACACAGTGGTGCTTTGCAAGACGAAAAAATTCACAAGATGAAGAAACTCGCAGAACGAATTAATTTTGTCTTGTGAGGCACCACTGTACCTAGTTGCATGAATCCCAATGGACACAAATTCTCTCTCCCCCAGATGAAGCACATGTGTACACCCATCAATATAGAACAGCAACTTCATATGTGAATTGAACAACATGGGGGCGGGGAGAGTGATGCCCACAGCTTCACCATGTAAGAAGAGAAGCACTGCTGCTTACCTTTATGGCTAAACTTAAAATCACAACAGATGGACAATTTCCAACTGATGCTGGCAACACATGCATGGTTTTGCGGTTGGTTAAAATAAATTTATGAAGAGCAGTGGCGACCTGCCCCAAGTCAGAAGGAATTATCCTAACATCATGCCCTATCCTCTGCTGCACATGAGCTTTTTCAATCTCTCTTGCTCATTTGCCAGAAGAGCTCAGAAGAAGTACTCAGTAGATCACTTCATCAGTTGCCTGTGCATGCCCTAAATGTGGTCACTCAAGGTCACTTAACACAGATTAACAATGCATCTAAATCATGTTGTCATAATTACAGTGGCTACCAAGAATTATTTCACCTCTTTCAATGTCTGCTTATGAGTGGAGTGAGAATTTTAATCTGTGTGAATACAAAACTGGGAAATTACTCTATATGAATTAATCTGGTGGGTGCGATTTTGTGCAGATGTAATAAGAATGGTGAACTGAAAAAAGAAAAAGCTGCAAATGGTAGGAGAACTTTATCTAATGAGGGACTACACTGGTTCCTGGGTTAAAGCAAATGTCATAGAATGTCCTCATTATTCTTATCTGAGGCATCCATTCCCAGATTTAGCAAGTGCACATTTGTGGAACAGTTCCTCCTCATGTGTGCCTGGAAGCCATATTTTCTGATTTGAAAGCCCTGTCCCAACTCCTGGATATTTGAGGGAGCTTGTGGTTACTTAACAGCAAGGACAAACTGTTGTTTGCTGTATGAATTTAGTCCACACATTCTGTGGCTGAACCATGTGTGATCAAGGTGTTTGTGCTATAATGATACCACAAAGCTGGGTATAAAGGTGTTTGTTTTTTGATGGTGGATACTGATACAAGTTGCAACTGGGCAGCAGCTATAGGATAAGTACCTATAAAAACTGAGAATCTCTTATCTATTCCTTGTTATTGTTGTTGGTTTTTTTGTTTTGCACCATGGGAATGCCACAATATATTGAATTTATGCTTTTTTTAACATTGTAATCTGTGAGCTACGATGAGGCAGTGTATTTTTGTGATTCTAGTAGAAATCACTTGGATCTGTATCTTAAACTGCATTTTCCATAATAATGCTGCTGTAGTGTAGAGCATTAGGTGAACTATTTCTTATGCTGTACTCTCAGTTATGCCTCGATGATGGATGGGACAGTGCAGGTGTGAAGAGTGTCTGAATTTAAGCCAAAGAGCAATCTTGTCTCAGATGTGCAACCATGCCCTGGACCTGCATTTTTGTGCCACAGCTTTGTCATAAAATGCTAGATTTTCATGTGTGCATGTGTGGGGGAGGGTTCCTTTAATTGTACAGCCTGTCAGTATAGGAGTGAACTATAATAAATGGTGGGTTTTACAGATCCAGCTGTAAAAATAGTATAGATTCATGAGAATCCATATGTGAGATTTCTATTTCTAAAACATGAAGGGCTGGAGATATTATTTTATGGCATAATCTTGGGTCAAAATGTTGAGCTGTCACCAGATTCATTTGGGTGTTCATCTGCAATAATAGCCATAATTTTGAAATTTAAAAGATTATGGTCCTCTTCGCACCAACTGGTAAATACTATGAAAGGGTTAGTGAAAGAATCAGCTTTTCAGGTAAAATACAATTCACACATTTTCCTATTATCAATATTGTTATGAGAACTAGATTAAAACAAAATGCACAGAATCTAGGCCAGACAATGCCTTAGCGATTGTGAAAAGCCTGGAACCATAATAGTACTGAAGTCTCCAAGATAAGCCAAAACTAAGTGGACATCAATAAAACTGAAAGCTACCCTGGGGAAAAAACTATAATCCAGACTAACGTATCTCACAGAGACTATGCAAGAACAAATACTACCCTGAGCTCTCAGGAGGCAAAATATAGTATACATAGTGCAGAAGACCCACTAAGTTCCCTACACCTTAACTCCCAGAGAAGTGTATATCGGATTACAGCTTTACAGTTCAAATTTAGGCATGTTACTGTTTACTTTGAAGTAATTCAACTACGCTCAACAGGGCTTACTCCAGGCATTAGTACTATAGGCATAGGACACTAGCACCAGTCAGTGGGAAAGGACCTCATGCAAACGTTTCCAGAACTGGACCCATCAATAAACGCTCCATTATGATACCTCACCAGGAACATGTTTTTTTGTTCTTCGGTGAATTTTACGCTACTACAGTGCCAAACTCTTTCTCAGTGGCTCTTTAGAGGTTCCCACATTATATTTCCCTGTGCAGATTTTTCTTCATCAGATACAACATTTATGTTCCACAATGGCTTCGTCTTAACGAGGAGCCCCAACGTGTGCCCCCAACACACCTCCTTCCTAGCTCCCCCCCCCTTACTCGCCGCTTCCAAATCTCAGGGGTTCTTTTTCCCTCGACAGAATTTCCTGCGCCCCCTGACCCGCCATTTCCCAACACCCCCCATCTTAGCCACCCCTTTCTCCATACAACCCAATGCTATGTCTCCCCACCCAGGTGGGGAGGGGGGACCATTTCCCTCCCCTCCCCCGACGCCCAACCTCCTTCTTACAGCTCTTGACAGCCGCCTGTTCTGTCCCCGGGGGGGTCCGGGGCTCAGCTTCGACCTGCTGCTCCGCGCTCACCTTCCAGGTCCCGCGACAGCGCGGAGCAGACTTGGCGGAGCCGCCTACCAGACAGATAGACAGACCGGAGGAGGAGGGAAGGAGGGGGGCGGTGAGGGCGGTTGGACAGAGTTGCTTCCTCTCTACGGCTCAGCCCAAGGGGGCGGGACTTACCCCCCCCAGCAACACCGCCGCCAATCACGGCGTCGGAAAAAGCGAGAAAGCCCATGCGAGAGGAGGGAGGAGCGAAAGGCGTTCTGTGCACCTCGCGACGAGGAGAGTGGCAGGGGCTCGCGCCAGTCGCTGAGGAGAGAAGGCGGAAGTCGAGGGGGGAGGCCGCGGCCCACTCACAAGGGAGGAGGCGGAGATTGTTTACTTTGAAGGATGAAATGCGGGCCCAATCGCCGAGGGCATAGGAGGAGCTTAGGACGAGGGAGGGGGTTGATCGATAGGGCCTCCCGCCAATCAACATGTGGGTCTGAAAGTTCAGCCGCGGATAGGGAGGCGCGTTTCCCAATCAGGAGCCGGAGAGCCGGAGCTGTGCCGAAATTAAACGGCCGGAGGGTCGGAGGTTGCGGGGGCCCGTGGCGGCTGATTGGCAAGCGAGCTCGCCAGTAAGGACGGCCCGTGGGGGGTGGTGCCGGAATTGAGGAACGCCGCGACAGGGGGCGGGCCATCCGGCGGATCGGGAGCACAGGGGAGGGGAGCTGGAGGAGCTCGGTACGCGCAGGGCGGCCGGAGCAGCATGGCGGAAGACGAGAGCGATCAGGAGTCAGAGAGGCTCGGCGAGGAACTCGAGGCCATTGCCGGGCCGCGGCTTCCCACCGGCTTGTCCCCGGCCTTGAGCAGCCAGTATTATTGCTACCGCTTCTGCCAGGTGAGGCGCTGGCCCCGCCCCCTGGAGGCTGACACCTTGCGGGGTGGGGGTGGGCTGGGGAGGCGGACAGAAGGACAGGGGCGGCCGGGGAGGAAAAGCTGCTCGGCGACGGGTCCCCTGCGGGTGGTTCTCTTGGAGGCGCTTCGCGGGGGCGGACCAACCGCCGGAGGGGGCGACGCTGAGGGCCCCTTTCTCGGCCAAAGCGAGGCGCCGTTCTCTGGGCCCCTGTTCGCTCCCCCCACCCCTCACGGGCGACGACCGGGCGCTTGGGAAGCTCCTTCATTTTCTCTCCCATTCCTTTAGTCTCCCCTCAGGTCAGTTTCTCCCCTGGGGAATAGCGAGGTTCATGAGCTCGTGGTGGTTGGCCCTCCCTTCTTTTATTGTGAGAGGGAACAGTGATTTGTGTGGGGTGTCAACAGTGGAGCTCGGCCTGACCTTTTCATTCCACCCCCCTTCCTGGCGCTGTCGCGGTGGGGGTGCTGGGAGGGAGGGAGGGAGCTTCTCTCTTCGCCCTCTCCGCCCGCCCGTCGGGCAGTTAGTTAGTTGCCCGGGTGGCGCGCGGGGGTCCCCGTGAGGTCAAAGCTTGGCGGAGAGGGTGCGAGTTGTTTGCAAGTGGTGAGGCAAAAAGAAGCAGCAGGAGACAGATAGGTTTGTTCTCCTCCGGAGAAAGTCTTTCCTGGTCTGTCCTTCCTATCTTTAAATAATAATAATAATAATAAGGCTTCCTTGCCACGGGAGAAAGAAAAATGCGCTCCGAGGAAAATGGCTGGTGGCAAACTAGTTTGCGTTGCTGGTGCTGTTTGTTAGGAGGGGTAGCTGTCCCTGAAGGCTTTTGTTCCCTGAGGAAGAGGAGGACCATGGTTGGTTGAGTGGTCTTGTTTTATTAATCAACTGCTTGGTTCGTATTATTTGAAACATCGTTCGGCTGCTATTTCTACAAGGTATCTATGACACTAACAGTCCTGTGCAATGCGTGCTTGAGGTGAAGTTCACTCTATTTAGCGAAACTTACTTGCAGGTGTGTATGCTCTTTGGAATCAATCAGGGTGTTTTTTTCCTCCTAGAGTCAATTGTTCTAATGAATTATTTGCTTAATTTTGAAACACTTGCTGTTCAACTATTTACCAGGTTTGGAACATTTTTAAAGCAGTTTCAAGAGCCTAAAGATGATAAATGACAGCTAAATGTCATTGCTACATTGTTTGCATTTTTGTAGGTTGCTTGTATATAAGGCAACAGCAATTCAAAATTGACTGGATGACAATGTATCGACTTGGTGGCCAAATAAAATACCATTTTTGCTATCCTTATTTTGTATTTTAATTATTTGGGATGGACTCCTGTTACCCACTTACCTGGAAGTAAGTGAATTCATTGAATTTTAATTCTGACTAGACATGTTCATATTGGGTTGTTAATGCAAAGGTAATCAGAAGATAGCTTTGATTTCACGTTGGCCATGCGTTTTATATAAATAGTATATCAAATGCTTGACTAGTAGATTATTGTAAACACTATAGCTTTGTAACCTGTGTTAGGCACTTTTGATTGTGGTGTAGTGACAAGAACAGGCAGAAGCTCACAACTGTTACTATATGCTAGGTGCTTCTCTCTCCCCTTCCCTAATAGCATGCAGACAGAAAAAAATGCCAGTGTATAAAATGCTATGCTTTGGAGGAAGACTGCTGATAGAAACTAACTTGCAAATATCTAGCTAGCTACATCTTGTGTGCTGATACCCTTTAAAGAATCCTTTCTGTAATCCTTTCTTCATAGCTTTTTTATTTTTAAAAACTAGATTTAATAGGCCTGTGAATGGCCCAGTCTTTGTTTCTCTCTCATTCCCCATTCTCTCAAACACGTAGATTCTATGCACTGAGAGTTCATCTATTCCACACTTACAGTGCTGTGTTAGTTGGTGAAAAATCTGGTTGGCATGGTAAAACTTGCAGTTTTAAACAGTCTTCATTGATAAACATTTAGACTTCCAAATCAGTGTGTTTAGGGCTGGAATGGAAATCTACTTAACCTGCCTTTCTATTTTTTATTGGCTTCATATCCTCCATTTTCTGTTTAAACTAGGCAGTGTTGTGCCTTTCCACTGTCACTGTTTCCTTGGCTCTTTTCTCATACAGGATCTGTCTTGTCTTGTAAGCTGTATTTTTCTCTGACTCTGGTGTGAAGAGGCTTAGGTATGGAAGGCCTTGCTAGCTGCTTCGGCCAGGCAGTGTTGCAAACTCATTTGTGCACTCATTGTGTACAACCCTGTGAATATGTTCCTGACTGGTGTAGAGTTGTTTTAAAATGATATACAAAGTTACTGAATTATTACTATAAATTTCCACAATTGGATGCTCAGGGTAAAGCAGTTGGTATAAAATGACAATTTTTATAAATTCCGATAACACATACATTGCTGTGTGCTTGATATGGAAAAGTGTGTGGCTATTAACTTGTGTGAGGCTGACTGTCATATTTGTGTATTGACAAGCAGTACCTTGCAGCCAAGTTTTTTTTTTTTTTTTTTTTTTTGGAAAAAAAAACACCTTAAGAAGATTGATGCCTTAAACTGGAAGCAGGAGACAGTGTTATTACAAGAAAGCAATAGTGAAACAGAGCTAAAGGAAGCTGTGCCTTTTCATGGCTACAACTCCTATTCCTTATCATATGGGACTGGAGGATTTAGTTGTCATGACTAGTTTATGCGTAAGCAACTGGTGTTCCTAACTTTGACATTGATTTTGCAATTTGATGTTGAGTAACACACCTGTTCAGTTAGTAATGTTTGTAGGTAGAGGATATGCATAACACATGTCGAGATTCAAGTTTGGAGCTGGTTTTTAGTCTTTGGGCATTTCAGTTTACATGATCATAATCTGATTAATATTATTCTACTAAATTATTTCCTTGATGGTAAGTACTTTATGGCAGGTGCTCATTTACCTTGCAAGCTCTGAGTTCTGGAATTTGAGGTAGGCCTTTATAAGAATAGTGAACTTAGCAGTTACTTACTAGATTTCTTATTTTCATCAACTACTTCCTTTGGCTAGAGCTGACTATATTTTTGTAGCATCTTAGCAATACTATCCTGTTTTCATATACAGGATTCTGGCTGCAATCCTTTGCACACTTATCAACAAGCAAGTCCTACTGAACACAGTGGGATTTGGTAGAATTGCACTGTTTGTCTCATTTCTCAGTAGACACAGAGTCTTTTACATAACTTCTGAAGACCAAGAGTTAAAAGGGCATTTTAAACAGCTTTGTGTTTAATAACTCACCAGAAAGGTGTGCATGTAATTTTGTTCTGCCTCAGCCAGTCTTATTTGGTTTCCATGCTGTCTGAGGAGAAAAAGAAGTCTTTCACTAGCATAACTGATAAAAAGCTAGTTAGTATCTTGTGTTCCCATGCTGATCTTAGAGAAAGGGGCTTCCCCTGCTCTGCAGCTATCATGGGACCAGGCTACTGGCTTCTTCCTGTGTTCCTTGACTTTTAAATAGTGCTACAATGTGTTCTTTGCTTTCACAGTGAAAGGTGCATTCATGATTGTTAAACTTGTAAATCATAAAACAAGTAGTTCTGCAGATGTTGCTGGACTACAGATCCTACCATCCCTATTGGCCATTCCAGCTCGGGTTTGTAGGATTTGGATTCCAGCCACATCTGGAAGCCCACACGTTCCCCATCTTGGCTGTAAACATTTCTCCTACTTCTTCATACATTGTTTAACTGGCTGATAATCTGTAAGAGCATAACTTTAATATCTTTGCTCTTGCTTATAGTACCTTGTATTTTTACATTTTCTCCATAGCATATAATTATGTGTATATGGAATAGAGTAACTTTGAATTGCAAATTTATCTCAGAGTAAATCTAGCCTATTCTAGACTGAGTGAGGAAATATAAAAGAGAAAACATTAAGCTTTTCAAAAGTAGTATACTATGCTAGAAATGTCACAGGGTAGCCTTCAGCTCTTTACAGGCAGGTAAACCACTGTGACCAAATGACTACTTCAAGATGTGCAGTTGAAGTGCAAGCTGGTTTGGGGTGCTGATCTTTAGATAATGTGCTACAAGTAAAACAGCTAGTTCTTTAACATCTAGACCTTCTTGGCTGCAAGTCCTAGAAGACCTTCTCTCTGCCTTGCAGGCCTTTCCCCACCTAGCCTGGGAGGGCAGGACCCTGACTGACTCCAGCTGCAAAGGTTGAGGCTACTAAGCAGACTCTTGGGTTGGGGTGTTGTTTAGGGCAGGCATGGCCAAACCTGGCCCTCCAGATGTTTTGGGACTACAGTCCCTATCATCCCTGACCACTGGTCCTGTTAGCTAGGGATGATGGGAGTTCTTGTCCCAAAACATCTGGAGGGCCAAGTTTGGCCATGCCTGGTTTAGGGGTTTTGTTGGGGGTGGGGTTGTTGCAGTTTTTAATATTTTTTTTGTACCTTATTTTAGATCATATTATGATTTATATGGAAATGGTTTAATCTGATTGTGTACTTTCTATGTTTTTTATGTTGTAAGCCGTTGTGAGCATGGTTTTAACTATGGAAAGGCAGCATACAAATAAAATTATGTATATATGTATCTGCTGCCAGCGGACTTATACAGTGGAACATCGTGTTACGTACTGCCCTCCTTACGAATGCTTCGGGTTACGAGCTCCGCTAACCTGGAAGTAGATGCTCCTGGTTGTGAACTTTGCCCTAGGATGCAAGCGGAAGTTGCACGCTGGCGGCGCAGCAGCAGCAGGAGGTGCCATTAGTGAAAGTGTGCCTCATGTTAAGAACGGTTTCGGGTTTCAAACGGACCTCCGGAATGGATTAAGTTTGTAACCAGACGTACCACTGTACCTGGTAGTTTGCTACCTGTTATCATGAAATCATCTCTCTTCTATCCTAATTCCTAAGTGATATTGGTGGGGGTAACAAGTGTCATTTCAACCATTCCCATTGATGATGATCTATTATTTATACCCCACCCATCTGGCTGGGTTTCCCCAGCCACTCCGGGCGGCTTCCAACAAAAGATTAAAAGTACATTAAAACATCAGTCATTCAAAACTTCCCTAAACAGGGCTGCCTTCAGATGTCTTCTGAACCTCAGATACAGTGGAACCTCGTGTTACGGACGGGATCTGTTCCAGAGTCCTATCCATAACACGGAACTGACGCAAGCCAAAGTGCTGTGTCTGCACCCGCGCGCAGCGCTATTTAGTGCTTCTTTGCATGTGCGAGCGGCGAAACCCGGAAGTAACCCATTCTGGTACTTCCTGGTTGCCACAGGACGCAACACGAAAACATGTAACCTGAAGCGGACACAACATGAGGTATGACTGTAGTTGTTAATTTCTTTGACATCTGATGGGAGGGCGTTCCACAGGACGGGCGCCACTACCTAGAAGGTCCTCTGCCTGGTTCCCTGTAACTTCGATTCTTGCAGTGAGGGAACCGCCAGAAGGCCCTCGGTGTTGGACCTCAGTGTCTGGGCTGAATGATGGGGGTGGAGACGCTCCTTCAGGTATACTGGGCCCAATGCCATTTAGGGCTTTAAAGGTCAGCACCACCACTTTGAATTGTGCTCGGAAACGTACTAGGATTACAGCTGCTGCAGCTAGTATGGCTATGTTACAAAGAATTATAAATTACTGCAGTATTGTTGTTTCTGGATAAAATGCATCTCATGCCTGACATCTGTTTATGTTAAAAACATATATGCTTAATTTTTACTAATGGATTTGGATCAATTTAATCCTATCCAGCAAAAAAGCCTATGGAAAGAAATGGAAATTGATATAAATCAACCTCTTCACTGTGTGAAGCTTCATTGGTTGTCCCCGGGATTGGCAAGGCTCATTTGACAGCCACAAGAAAACAAGTCTTTAATGTTATTGGCTCTGTCCTATGGAAAGCAATGCCAGTAAAGTTTCAGCAGACTTTAATCTTTAAATGTCTGCTGAACTTTTCTATGCTGCCAAGCATATTTAATGTTTTTATTAAAATAAATGAATGAACACAGTTGATTCAACCTCATAATCTACATGCAATTCTGTCCCCTCTGTAGTTAATATGTTGCGTATTCCATTGTTTTTACAAATGCAAGGCACACTCAACATAGTCATTTACATGCTGCTTAAAATATTATTTGAACAAGTTGTGCAGCTTCTGCAATACATACTTGATGCTGAATACCCTCCTCATCACAAGACTTGGTAGCAAAATATTCAAAGCAGTAAAAACTGAATGGGAGGAGTTGCCTTATGCAATGATGGTCGCTTCATGTTGATGATCTCTAGCAGGCCACCCCACTGCCCTCCCTTCAAGTATTCATTCTCATCCCCCCTCCAACCACCCCTCCTGTCTTTATTAGTCCATCAGTCTTGTTGGAGGATGTGTGGAAGAACTGCTTGTTACTAAATGCCTGCAAGCACCTTTGTTCCCTCTCCCTGGCAAGAGCACACGCCAGCTTGCTCAAAACAAAGAGCCCCAAATAAGCATTCCTTCCTAAGACGTGGCCTTATTGGTGCCGACAGGTAAAATGAGATTTCTAGGTGCAGTTTTTCAAAAGATAATTTGTTAATATTATATTTGATCAGCATTGAAGCCCACGCATATCCATTAGGTTGGTGGTGGTCTACCTCTCACTCTTCGTTCCTTCTTTTGCTTTGTTTTCTCTTCAGACTACCCTTTATTTTCTATTTCTTTGCTATATCTTGCTTGTTAGCTCTTTCGGAATGTTATGGAGAGGATGGATGTAATGAGGTGGTGTGTTTATATCAAATACATATTTAAAAAATAAATACAGTAATGCTATTTGGTGAAAGAATTCCCACCCATCACTGAGATGGGTAATGAAACATTCAAAAAGTAAAAAAAAGTCAGGACAAATAGTTGTTGGGCCCCTAGTCCCAGTAGTTTTTCTGTGTATGTAGGCACACTTGTTTATATTGTGCCTGTGTTAGCAGTCCTCAGTTTCATCCAGATCTAGTTCTTGTTTATCAGAATTCCTGTCCTGTCTCAAATTGTTGCAATATTTAGTAGCAATTTTATTGACCCTAACAGTGGACTGCCCATTTGCCAAATACAGTGGTACCTCTGGTTACATACTTAATTCGTTCTGGAGGTCCGTTCTTAACCTGAAACTGTTCTTAACCTGAAGCACCACTTTAGCTAATGGGGCCTCCCACTGCTGCTGCTGCTCCGCCGCCGCGCAATTTCTGTTCTCATCCTGAAGCAAAGTTCTTATCCCGAGGTACTATTTTGGGGTTAGCGGAGTCTGTAACCTGAAGCGTATGTAACCCGAGGTACCACCACTGTATTACAAAAGAGATCCCCATGGCTTTGCAACTTGTTAGGATTCCTCTTTGTTCTAATTTTGACCATATTTGTACTCTTTTTTTCCCTTTTCCCCTGCCAATAGGTTGTGGAAGACTATGCTGGAAGATGGCAGGTTCCTCTGCCACAGCTTCAGGTGCTTCAGACAGCGCTCTGTTGTTTCACATCTGCTTGTGTATCATTCCCAACTGATTGTGAGCACGTGCAGTATGTGCTGAGTAGCTTAGCCTTGTAAGTATTTCACTCTTCATCCTGTAAGATTCCAATGTTGTGAACAAGTAAAAGTGCTAAACTATATCATAAACTAAAATATATAATGAAACCATAAAGAATAGTTTATAGGCCTCAGCAAACCTGTACAACTGGTTAATAAAAATGCCTGGGAAAATAGAAACAGAACAACTTCAGCAGAACATGTCAAAGCAAAATATTTGTTTCTCCTATTTCTGTCCTAATTTTCTGGATAATTCATCACTTGAGAAACACATAGTCAATGACAACTCTGTGTATTTTCTGAGTTAAGTGTTGTGAAGAAGAATAATCTCTCATTCCCCCCCCCCCCATGCAAAAATCAATGGTTGCTGTCATAACCATTTCACAACTTTCAGTTTGAAACTAACAATATCCTCCTGTGTGTTCACATGTAAGGCTGGGATTGGCCTATATATATTATTGGGTG
Organism: Podarcis tiliguerta; assembly: GCF_965153285.1. NCBI lineage: Eukaryota > Metazoa > Chordata > Lepidosauria > Squamata > Lacertidae > Podarcis > Podarcis tiliguerta. The sequence goes on from NC_139537.1 coordinate 37,009,518, forward strand.
ATAGTTCTCATTTTCCACATGTTAATTAATCTAGCTCTATGATAGATTTGGGGGGGGTGTGGATTTTCCCTTGTGAATTTAAGACGTGAAACAGAGCTGAACATTTCATAGAAAAGCTAGTTTTAGATGGAATGGTGTTATTACTATTTTTAAAAGAAACTTAATTGTTGATATGCCATATTAGGATGTTTGCTTATTTTAAATTGGAAACCAGCTCAAGCCCTTGATAAACCTGCTTTGAGCATTTTTTAAAAAATGATGATCAAAATAATCTGTGATCAGATTGAAATACCTTTTATTTTTAATCCCCTGTCTGCCTCACGTCTGCCACCTCTGTAAATAATAGTTGTGTTCAGTTTGACTTGTGAGTCACAAGTTCCCGTACAGTCTCTGTTTTGAAATACTGAAAGCTCAATCTTGTCTCTTTTTGATACATACCAGCCAGTATCAACTGCCAGTGCAGAGTATGTACTGGGTGTTGGAGAGGTTTTCCTTGGCTGGTGAAGACTAGGAGACACTTGGCTAGTTGCTGGCTGGAATCACCAGTCTTTTCCTTAGGCACTGCACATTAAAAAGCTCAAATCTGTAGTTGGTCAATACTGATGTAGTTTCTCTAAGTGTTCTATACCTTAACTAGATTTCCATATTTTTACAATGATGCTTCTGTACTTTTGTTCACCACGGCAAGTATGACACTGCTCTCTGAAGAATGTAGCAAGCTGCCAGCCTTCCTCCCAACTTTGAAGCGGCATAGGGATAGAGATAACCCTGGCATTTACACAGAAATCTCCAGCTTGAAGGTTTTGAGCAGGCATAGGCAAACTCAGCCCTCCAGATGTTTTGGGATTACAATTCCCATCATCCTTGACCACTGGCCCTGTTAGCTAGGGATGATGGGAGTTATACTCCCAAAACATCTGGAGGGCCGAATTTGCCTGTGTCTGGTTTTGAGGAAGAATTTTGGCTTCCAGGTGTGTTCATTTATGCCTTTAAATTTTGCCTGTGGACTAAAATAATCAGCACTTTTGTTTGAGGTACTGTTTGTGTCACAAATTAGCAGAGGCTTGTAAAAGAAGTTACTTGTATTTTTGGCAGGAAGGCCAGAATGGATAGTGAAACATGTTTGGAACTTCCCTTGCAGATTCCTATAAGGGTTGCTTCTCAAATACCACATGCATTTGGGATCATTAGGTTAGATTATCCAGGAAGCTGGAGTTGACTCGTTCTCTCTCCTCTGAGGTTCCGCAGTCTTGAGGATTGCCCACTGCGTAGCCATTTTGAAGTTGAATACTGATAGGACTGAATTAACACAGACTGGCAAGCCATGTGCAATACGAGGGAAGGGATAGTCAGAATTAATGCTGACTTCATAGCAAAAATGGGGATTCTATGGCCGTCCAGATACTGCTGAACTACAATTATTGTCATCCCCAACCACTGAACATGCTTGCTCGCAGGAGTTGGAATTCAGGAGCTTCTGGACAGCCACAGGTTCCCAGTCCCTTCCTATCTCACTCACACAAGTTTCATCTTCCTGATACATAAGTGAGAACATATGCTAGTGCTCTAGTATCTTCAGTGGCTTCCTCATGTGTTCTGATGCAATTCAGGGTGCTGCTTTGATATAAAGCCCACAGGGCCTAGTGTCACATTGGTGCTTAGTTTAAAATTCTGCGCTTAAAACTTGTGAAATAAATATGTCTTCATTTTTTGCCTCGTTTTTGATTCCTAATTGCTTTGATTTTTAGGAGTTTTTTTGAATTGCTGCTGTTCTTTGGAAAGGATGAATTCTATGAAGATCCTTTAAAAGATATGCTGGGCTCAATCCAGGTAATTTATTGTTCATACGTTTGAGGAAAGGCTATTATTACAGTTTTCAGAGTACGTGACAGAGACTCAGTAAGCAAAAAGTAGCCTCCTGCTTTGAAAAACCTTAAAATTGAGAAATAAGATCACTGGTAAATATTTTATGCTAAGATCAGTAAGATTAGCTTTTTATGCTAAACTTCCCTAGGAGAAGGATGGCCAACTTTTTTCAGCCTGTGACTTTGGATCCCACAGTTACAGTGTCTTGTCCTCACATGCACACTGGGAAAGTACATTAGAAAACAATTTTTAGTGCTAAATGACAAGGTGCTTACAGTGAGCTGTCAATTGGAAATAAGCCTGAGAGTCACACAGCTTTTTGCCAGGCCAATACCATTGTCTGATGTCTTTCTTGTAGCCTTTTCACTCACCAAGAACACTGAGCACTTTGGGCTTGCCTCCCAGCATTGCCACTGCCATCTCAGCCTTCACCATTCTCATTAATGAGAGAATGTTGCAGAAGTCTCTGTGATATATTTGTGTGCTGCTGGGGGTGTTGGGGAAGGAAAGCTTGAGAGAGCTAGTCAAGGGGCATTGAGAAGGGTAACCTGAACGCATTACTGGCCAGCACTTCCCTCCCACCTAGTCAAGATATCTCTGTTATCTTCATTTTTTTAAATTTTATTTTAAACTTTGAAAATACAAATGTAAACAACGGAAAAGGTTGCCCTTAACTCGTGACATAAGCTAAACGAGAATTAATGCTTTAAATGTATTTTACCCTGTGTGTATATGGAATTACATTAAATTATGCAATTTATTTGTGAAAAGACGAACAAAGCTCAGTCCACTTGACGTATTAAAGAAATATTTGTATCCATTTTAGGAATGTCAGAACCTCTTGAGCAGATACGGAAGCGTTAATTTGGAGTTGGTGACTCGAATTATCAGAGATGGAGGGCCTTGGGAAGATCCTGTATTACAAGCTGTCCTTAAAGCAAAGCCAGTTTCTCAGGATTTGGGTACTAAACTTTTTTCCATAAATAGACCAAAATAGTACCACAGAGAAATGTCCTAAATCACGATATCTGCTTATAATTTTATGTAACTTCATTTGCAGGTTGTCTGTCACTCATTTTATACTGGGGATAGCGGGGTAGAATTGACATTTATAATTTCATTAATTTCCCCCCCAAAACGGAATTTCTCTTCCTCCCTGCTGTATCATTATTCCCAGGGCAGCTGACAGTTATGGAAAAGAAAGAAAAAAAACACACCCCATAAAATCACATAACAGAATAAAATGAATTGCCATGGAAATTAAAAGACACTTGGGTGGAATAAATGGCCTGCGTATGAAGTGAATTCTTAATATGAGCACACTAGTCTTTCCCTATTGGCCGCTTATACATGTGGAGCTTTCAATTTCTGTGTATTGCTCCTGATGAGCAAAGAGTTCAAAGAACAATTCCATGCATTTTCCCCAATTGTCTATACAAATCTTCCCCTCAGTCAATTGTGAAACATTTGCTTGTATAGGAGCTTGAAATGCAATTGTAATGAAGAATATTGTAATAAAAGGCTTACAGTTGTCATTAAACAGTCACTGGGGCTGAGTTAATATGAAAGAGGCATGTGGCAGTGGAGGTGATATGCTATTACCTGTTAATGTTAGAATTTTTATACTGATTTCTAAAGTAGCTGACAACTGGCCTCATTCTATTATTAATCTAGATATTTTACCAATTTTATTTTATTAAATTTGTTAGTTTGTTACAGAAAAAAGGCCTCCAACATACTTAGTACAGATAAAAATACAGTATAATATAACCAGATTTACACAACAACATATGCAATTCATAAATATCCAAAGCAACCTAGCAGAATTTGTTAACTTTAACAGAAGCTCTTACCTTACATCTTTATAAAACAACTTTTTGTTTAACCTATGTTGCAATTTAAGATTTTTGTAATCTAACTGTTTTTTTCATTTGTTTTTACCAGTTAACAAATATTTAAGCTCTGAAAACCCACTGTTCTTTGAATTGCGTGCCAGATACCTTATTGCCTGTGAACGCATCCCAGAGGCAATGGCTCTGATCAAATCTTGCATGAATCATCCAGATATTAGTAAAGACCTTTACTTCCATCAAGCATTTTTCATGTGTCTTTATATGTCACCACTGGAAGACCAGCTTTTTCAGGAGGTACTGTTCAACACATTTTGGTGCTTAACAATATAGCTTAATGTTTTGATGATAATTGTAAAATTCCTATTACAGCAAAGTAGACAAATGGTAAAACAAGGATGGTTTAAAATCAAATTCCTGCACTAAATATCAAACTTTGTACATAATATAATTTCTGAAGAGCAATAGAAGCTGTTTCCATCCTAATGCTAGCATTGCACTTACCCTTACTCCAGAACTGGATGTCCATAGTTGGTGTGATGGGAGCCATATAGAAGTAAATGGAGAGGTGAAATTGATGGGACCAAATTGCAAGCAGTTCCTGATGAGATCCATGTTTTCTCGTGGCGTGGGGGGGGGGGGAGTGAGAGAAAATGCATTGCATTTTAATGGTTTATAGTGTTAATTGATGTTCTTTAAAACATAAAACAGTTTTAAAACATTTTAGGCTGGAACAGTATTAATTGTTAGTCTTCTCAATAGAATCCCTGCAACACTGACAACCATGCTGCTGAAAGCTAGTGTCTTCTTTTGCTTGCGAGTTATTGAAATGCTGTATGTAAGGTTAAAGGTAAAGGACCCCTGGATGGTTAAGTCCAGTCAAATGCAACTATGGGGTGCAGCCCTCATCTTACTTTGGGCTGAGGAAGCCGGTGTTTGTCTGCAGACAGCTTTCCGGGTTATGTGGCCAGCATGACTAAACTGCTTCTGGTGCAATGGGACACCATGATGAGTGCCAGAGTGCTTGGAAATGCCATTTACCTTCCCACCACAGTAGTACCTATTTATCTACTCGTACTGCTATGTTTTTGAACTGCTAGGTTGGCAGAAGCTGGGACAGAACAACAGGAGTTCATCCCTCGCGCGGATTCAAACTGCCAACCTTCCGATTGGCAATCCCAAGAGGCTCAGTGCTTTAGACCTTGTTCAGAAACAGTGTTGATGCAGAAAAAATGTATGCCGCAGGCAGTGATGAATCTAAAACATGGTCTCCAATTCTCTAAATAGTCATCTTATACACAGATGGCATGCATACATTAGTCATTTTTTCTGGAATAAAAATAATACTTGACACTATCTTTCTCAGTCACTCTGCTACAAAACTAATAAGGTAGCAATTTTTATTCTGTTACAATCAATAGTTTTACATAGGGTTGAATAAAAATGCATCAATTTACAGCAAGTTATAGTTTACTGCTAAACTTCCATCACTAGTTTCTGTACGTGTTAATATTAAGGTTTTTTTTATCCCTTTTAACATTGTTACTGAGCGTTTTTGGGATGCATTTTACTGAAATCAGATTGGCAAACCAGCTGCTTACAAGGGTCAAATATATGTTGCATAGAAACTGCCTTAATATACTTCCATTCTAAAATAAAAATCTAGGCAACACTCCCAATCCTAACCCAAAATAAAATTGGCATTCATATTTGACAGCAATCGCTCTAGTAGCAGCAGTTTGAGGATTCCAATTACTGTTAAATGGTGAGCATTAATGTTACTAGACTTACTCAAATGGATCTCATTTTGATTGTATAGCACTTGCTGAGGACTGATTGCAAGAATGGCACTGAAATCATCTGCAACATTGCAAAGGAAGGGAAGACTGCCTTAGCCTTGTACCTTTGTGAATCATTCCTTATTCCACAGCTGAAAAAGGGAGAGATGTATTGCATATGGTAAATACTTTATCTCTCATAATATTCTGTTACAGTAACATAATATCTGCAGGTTGTAGATTCATATTGCTACTAAAGGCTAGTAGAAGTATAACTTATAGTTGTAACTAATACATAGTCAAGATTTCACTTTTCTGAATTGCTGTTGAAGATACCCATACAGCATGGGATATACTGCATATTCTCTCTCTCTCTCTCTCTCTCTGTCTGTGTGTGTGTGTATGCGCGTCTGCGTTTATAATCCTGAGTTATATGTAAATTACTGTGTTCTTAGTAGCATAATTACTCTTCTATAAATATTTCACTTACAGAATTGCTGTTTGAGCTTCATGCTAACAAACCACTTTCTGTTTTATAGGGAGCTGATCTTTATTTGGAGTAAACTGCAGCTTAAATCTAATCCATCAAAACAAGTATTTGTAGAGCAATGCTACCACCTCCTAAGGATAGCTACAAACATAAGAGTTATATTCCCTTTCATGAAAGTTATTAGGGATGAAGTAAGTTATTGTTTCTTGCAAACTTCTTTTTTTAAAAAAAATATACTAGATTCCACCACTGCTATGAATAATTATTGTACACAGAGTACTGTTGCATAATAGAACTTTTAGTTTAAATGTCAGGAAATTGTTTATAGATGCTGCATCTGAGATAGGAGCATTGCAGATATAACTCTTAATCATAATTAATGCTAACCACTATTTTAATCCTGGTTAAGATCCAAAACATACTGTGAAATCATGGTTTAGTTTGTAGCAGAAATGTACACAGTGCCACTATTGAAACTTGTAGTTCTTTGTCTGGATAGGGACATAAGATCAAGTGGTGTTTAAACAGAAACTTTGAAGATTGTTTTTATTGCATCTAGCTTGTTAGTTTTTTGCATTCTGTAAATTTATTCGAGAAAAATGCATTTAAAAAAATAATAATCTTCCAGTGTTACTTATCTATATTGCCATTGTTACTAATGCCATCAAGTATTACTCATTTCATTGCACTATAATGTAGGCATACTTCAGTAAAATGTATACATTATATGTGCATCTGAAGATTGTGTGTTGCACCATAAGGGAAATATGTCTTCTCCTCACTTTTACATCACCATGAAAGTACAACCAGAAGTATTACTTCCTTCTAACATACAGAGGTGCAACTTGGTGCTTTCAGAGGTCTCCTTTATAAATCTGTAACAGTTGTGTGAGTATATAGGAGGCTGCTGTAGTCCAGCCATCAGTTTAGCTCATATCAAGGAAGACAACTTCATTGGCCCTTTCCCTGATTTAATACTCCAATTGAAGGCTTGGTGTAATAGTCATGGTGTAATAGAAAACAATAACTGTTGATTAAGAACGTAACATGGCAAAAATAATACTTTGGGGCTAAACAGAAACTTTTTTTTAAACAACATTTGGCAGGGATGTTCATGCCTGCTCCATTCAGTATATTATAATCTGTAAATAGCTGTAGAATATTATGAGATGTAGAAGGATCCCAGTAAATTGGATTGTCTTTGTGTTCTGGGTTTTGAAAACATTGATAAGTTATATTGTCTCATTTCTTTTCCATAGGTTGGCAAAGAAGGCCTGCAGATTTGTGTTGAGATATGTGGAAGTGCTCTCCAGTTGGATCTCCGTGATGATCCAAAAATGAAGTGTCTGATATATAAAACCATTGCTCACTTTTTGCCAAATGACTTGGAGATTGTCAGAATATGTGCTCTTTCTGTCTTTTTCCTTGAGCGCACCTTGGAATCATATAGCACAGTTGAACATCTGTATAAATGTGCGGATGAAGAGTACAACGATCAAACCAGTTCTGTTCAGAATCGTGTGCGTTTTGAGCTGCTTCCAATTTTGAAAAAGGGGTTGTTCTTTGATCCTGAGTTCTGGAATTTCTTGATGATCAAGCAGAACTGTTTAGCGCTGCTAAAGGAGAAAGCATCAGTTGATTTGAATAAAACTACACCAGGGCATTCTTCTGCACATGTTTCAAAGACACGTCGAGGATTGCGTGGTGATCAAGCCTGTATAGCTGATGTAAACAATACAGAACTAGAGCATGATAGCCCTTCTGGAGCACATGATAATTCCAAGAAAAACCATATAACTCTCAGCTCATCTAAAGTCGATCACAATGTACCAAGGCACCGTTGTGTGTTATGTAACAGGGAATTTCTTGGTGGTCACATTGTGAGGCATGCACAAGCTCATCAGAAAAAAGGCAGTTTTTCCTGTGTAATGTGTCGCAGGAAATTCAGGCAAAAAGGAGTAATGCTCAAGCACTTAAAGAATCACATCAAGAAAATGACAAGGCGTCACCTTGCTGTTACTTGTCATGATCAGGAAACCCCTAATGTAAATGAAATAAACTGTGCCGATACAGTTGTCGCAACTGAAAATGGGAAGTCGGAAATCTGCAAAGACAGCAAAGTAGAGGTTGTCATCATACCGGATACAAATCAGGAGATGCAGAATTCTGAACTCCTATTTGATATAACTGAAAATCATGATAGTTGCCAGGGTACCATTATTGAAAATGGTAGTTGTGATAGCTGTTCAAATAATACTCCTGAACCAGAAACCATGGGAGGATTTCCAGAAAGTGATAGCAACCTAAATAAAGAGTTGCCTGTACTTCATAAAGTAAATGGGGTGTTATGCCCTCAGAATGACTTTGACATTATGGACCAAGCAGGTAACTTCAAGTGTCCTGCTAATGGCTGTATTAGAGTCTTTAAAAAGATAAGATTTCTGAATAAACATGCCCGGAAAGCTCACCCCTCTGATTTGAAGGTGCAAGAACACATAATGAAGTCTAATAAAGGAAAATGTCGCTTCTGTCAGAGAAAGTTTTTTGATTCTCAACATTTTATTGATCATCTAAAGCAGCATGTTTATCCAAATGTTTATTTTTGTTTACACTTTAACTGTAATCAGAGATTTAAGCTATCCACAGAACTTGCAGAGCATATAAAAAGCCACAGTGAGTTTAAAGCTCAGTGTAACTTTGCACAGTGCGGTAAACTTTTTGAAGATCTTTCGTTGCTGTATGAGCATGAAGCTCAGCATTATTCCAACAAAACTGGTCCTTCGGAAGAAGCTGATGAAAACATTTTTTCAGATACTACTTTGGAATCCCAGTGTAGCATCCAGGAAAAAGAAAGTAGTAATAGTAAAAAGGAGACTGTAATAGACTTGCCAGTTCCAACATGGAAAGCGAGGAAAGATTCTACAGAACCAAAGACTTACATTCAGAGTGAGAAGAAAATTAATAGTGTAATTCCGAATGGGAATGAAAATGCATGTGAAGGTACTGCTACAGTGGTGAACTTGATAGACCAAAAGATACCTGCGGTAGAGCCAAATTCAGAGAACTGTAATGTTACTGACCAACTAGTCAATGGGTTTGGTGAACTGGAACAGACTTCTTCAGCATCTCTAGATACTGATTCAGAAAGTGTGATTGACAAAACAAGGACAGAAAATGGATCCGTTCTGCCTGTTTTACAGAACTCTCCTGATACACCACCAAACAGTGTTGCTCAGTTGCCTTCCAAACCAAATCTGATAACAGAAAATACTTCATATGGCTTAATTTTAACAAAGCCTTTTGTTAGACCATTGCCACCAAGTTACCTGGATGAGCGATACATTAGCATGCCAAAACGTAGAAAAACTTTGACTGAGAAAGTAGATACCCATTCAGAACAAGATAAAACTAGTAGCAAATCGGAAAGGTTAAGATGCAGCAAATGCCTGACCACCTACTGTAACTCAGAAGCACTTGAGCTTCACCTTGCACAAAAGAAATGTCGGACACTCTTTGGATTCGATTCAGATGATGAAAGTAAGTTTTGAAATACTAAGTCCATGTATAGTTGTAAAAGCATTAGACAAGATACAGTGGAAACAAGCATGTGCCAGACAAATATTGAAAATGAGTGCGGTACATTTAAGGAGAAATGAATCCAAAATGTTAGGGTAGATAGATGCAAGAAACAATTGAATATAAGCTGTCAGATTTAGAATATAGGCAAGCAAGTTAGTTTGAGTGCTTCCATACTTGTTAAGTAGCTGAATTCCAGTATAAAACAAGAATAGAGAATACTGTATTGTGTATACTGTAAACATAATAATGTAATATTTGTTCACAGGTGCCTGATCAAATGTTGTGAGAAGATTTCTCAGTGAAGAGTGATGTGGTGGAGCACTACAATATTCTGCATCAGTTGTCTTTCCCCTGTTGGCCTTAATTATAAAGAAGTCTGAGGTTACTAAAGAAAATCATGATCTTGCTCACTTGGGTCAGATCTAAGTGACTGTAGAAACTGCAGAATTTGAGTCCAGAAAAACTGTGTTAAAGCCCCCAAAGTACCAGTAATCTAGCAGCCACAAGGTCCTACATGAAGTTCCAGTGTAAGTAAGTTCAAAGTGCAGTAACATACTGAGTGGGAACTAGGGAGAAACACAAGTGGTACATGCCTCTTTCAGATGTGCACAGTCAAAGGAAGCCTGTCTATATTATAACAACTATTTTGAGTCATTCTATTAAATGTCCGTATGCATAAAACCCAGTCAATTAAAAGTTCATCTGTTTGTAGAGGTTGATTATTCTTAGCATTGGCATTTGGCTTATATTGTACTGTACTTTGGAAAGAGAACTCGTGAATGTAACAGAAGATCAGAACATGGCCATATCCTGGTAAAAATGTTAAGGCATACAAAACATGGAAGCATGTCTCAATCTAATATTTCAAAACACAAGTAATTAAACTTCTTTCAAATGCACCAACTTTCCTTTTTTTTTTCATTACCTGACCCATAGATGACATCTATAAAGAATGCAGGCGAAGTGAAAATTATTTAAGTACGGTGTTGGATACATGCAGTTTGAGGCTTAAAAGTAAATGCATATGCTATTGAAGGCAGCTGAACTTGACCTGGAATATAAAATGATTTTTTTATTCAAAGTATAGTTATTATGTTGGTATGGTTGATATCTTGAAAGACCAGTTTCCTCTATAAAATGAGCTACTTGGTTGTTGTTTTTTAAAAAGATACATTTATTCTAGAGTCCCACAAGATTCAAAATAGATTGTCAATCCTAGGAATAAAAGCACTTGGCAAAGTAACTTCATTCTTGGTGAAAGAGCAGGGAATTAAACGAATATACCCATATTGTTATCAGTATAGGAAGATACAGTTATCTTTATGAAACAGTTGCTTGTTCTAAAAGATTATTGAAATGTATTTCTTTACAAAATTTGTGGTAAAATTTTTAGGACTCACTGTTTCTTTAGCTAACTGAATGCCTGTAAGGACAATTCGCACTGTGCCTTGAGAGGTGAAGCTTTAACCAACCTCATTCATAACATAGTATATGTAAAGACAGAGCATTCAGATTCAAAATAAGATCCAAACAAATATTTTCTTGAATAAATGAATATGCAAATTTTCATTTCATGAAAGGTCACATGTCAAGAGACTTTGCTAACCACAGATATTTTGGAGACATTTATTTGGGTGGAGTAGTGTGTTTCAAAGCATTGAATGATGGTGTGTGAGTTAACACAATTTTAGGCATTTCAACTTTCAACATTCAACTTCAGGTTCACGTAGTTACCTCTTCTCATCCATAAAACAAGCGTATTTCAGTGTTAAAAACAAAACTTCCATAATCAAATCTAGCCAAACTGGGGGGGGGGGGGGGGGGAGGATGGAATAAGGATCTCACACAAACAAGCTTGTACACTAAAACTATCATTTAGTGTATTGGACACCAAAGTATGTGTTTAACCTTTGCATGCATTTGAGGTTATTGACTTGGATCCAGATTTTTGTTAAGCCATAGGTATTACTTAATCTACACTTATTAATTGCCTTCTAAACCACCACCTCAGTGGTTTGCACAGAATAATTTAAAGCAGTCAAAAACACAAAAACAAAAAATACAGTTAAGACAATACTAAAACCCTAACAAGTGGACCCTCATAGCAAAGCCCCAGCTGGGAGAGCCTGCTGGAACAAAAATGGCTTCAGCCATTTCTGGTAAGTGCAGATAGCGGCCACCTGTCATATCTCAACAGGAATGCTATTTCACAGAACAGGCAGCCACATTAAGAGCTCTGCTCTGAGTTAATGTGGAGCAGGTTTCTGAAATCCTTGGAACTTGTAGGAGGAACTCTGATCTACTGGTTGTATGTAAGATAAGGCAGCTTCTCAAGTAACCTGGTCCTGAGCTGTATAGGGACTTGTATGTCAATACCAACACCTTGAACTTGGCAGCAATTGCCTACTTTTCCTTCTGCCAGTGGGAACTCTGGATCAGAGGTCTTTGAAGGAACCGTTTTGCAGAAGGCTTAGTTTGTATTCTGCCCACTGTCAAAGCTGCTCTAGACTATACTAAAATAGCAAAATTCAATCCCAATATAATCCAGATTATAATAGCAGATTTCTGTTATGTATAAATTATAAAATATTACTTTGCATGGAAATAACTCTCATAGCACATTACACAAATGCCATACCTGGGTTCTCTGCTTTTTACCACTTAAGATCCAATATAACATTTTTTTTTGTTTCTGTGTACCCTGGCACCCCTAAGTGTTTAGCAGTTTACATGGGAGTCATTAACAAATTTTGGAATTTAACTGTGATTTAGCTGGAATCTGCTTGATACCATTACTAGATTAGTAAATATTTTTTCCTATCATTGGAATATTAAAAGTGGAAGTTCTCATAAATGGCATTTAATTCAGTGAATTTCTGTCAAAATGAAAATAATGACCAAGGAACATAGCAAGAGTCCACAAGAGGTTGTTTTTCAACAGCTGGTAATTCAGAAACATGTTGCCTTTGATTCTGGATGTGGTATATAGCCATCATGACTAGTGGCCATGACACTTTCAGTTTTCAATAGTATTCATATTCAGGTAGTCCTGGACTTGTGTGTATTGGTTTTTTTTATTTATTTCTAGTTACATTGCTAAATTTGAATGGAAGAGTATTAGTGCTGTTCAAAAACCTGCTTCAGTGGGTATCTTAAAAAAAATAAAATTATTATGCACTATATAATCAAGTTGCTTTAAAAGACAACTGGGTTTTGCAGTGCTTTCCCTCTCCAGTTTATGTGGATATTGTAGCTGTGATACTTCATCTGCTCTGCTGTTTTATTTTGTTTTTTGGATATGGACAACAATCTTGGATACCTCTTTGGTTTGAAATTGTGTTTATTTTCTGTATATCACCATATATTGGGTATTCAAAATTTGGCTTCCTCAGGAATGATTTCCTTTTTGAAGTTGATGAATTTTTTTCTAAAGTGTCAGTCAAAATAGCTGTAGGAAACATTTTGTAAAAAAGAAAAATTACCCTTCTCTTAAATGTTTACTTTTCAGTTTACTTTGCCTGTTGTATCAAACCATTTTAAAAAGAAATTTTTAAAATGAATATACCAGTACTTTTCAGTTATTATCTGATCTCTTTGCTATGCCACCACACAAATGCTTTGGATATGTTTTAGTACTAGTACAGCATGCCATTGCATTGCAAAAAGGATGGGTCTGCTGGCAGGTATCTGAATATTTGGGATTTCAAGCACCTTAAAACAGGAATGCTTAAAAATCAAGATTGCAAACCCAATCTGTGTGGCTTTTAAAGAATACGTTTACTGTAAACAGTGGCCAGAATCTAGCAAACCCACTAACTGCAAAATGCTGAGAGAGCAAGAGAGCTCAGGATAACTTTATGATTTAGGGCTCAGGTTACAAAACCCAATCTTAGGTTTTGGCTGTTTTAGGCTGCCACTGTTAAACTCAATACAGGGAATGGGAAACTTCAAAAAACCAAGCACCTGCATGCTCCTGATGTAACTTCTTGATTGTTCTGGGAAATAATTGGGATCCCTTTTCTTGTTGACATAGAACCAGCTTTAGATGTACAAAGACTGTAGCTGCTGGGACCATATGGGGAGGATCCCCCCCCCCCCGTGATCCTGTTCAGTCTTCCTTGTTTCAGATTTTTGGCCCAAGGATTGCTGGATAGTGGAGATTTGCTAATTCAGATAACACAGTGATACATTTATTGAGATGCAAACACCTAGGGCAAATATTTGAACTTCGTGTGCTTAAAGCTGTTATATATGGATAGTCTACATTCTAAATTCTACCATTGGACAATTATTAACGGATGGTGTTCCATCTGTCTGTCTGTCTGCAGGACTGTATTTCTCCAGCTGTTTATGCCCCCCACCTCCAAAAGGGACAGCACAATAGATAGTTGTTGTGAAGGGTTTACCCAGAGAAATGTGCTGTGACAGGTGTTAGTTCCTTTCCATCTCTTCCTTACCCTAATGTCAAGAGAAAAAGAATGCCCACAGCCATGGAAGTGTTACTGAACTCATGACTATCTTCTTATCTTAAGATTTAAAGGCTAGAAAACAACACAGTGCCGTGTGTTCTATATTTCACCAGCTGGTGGCAATATTGGCAATCTCCGCTTGCCCCAATTAGGGTGACAAATACAGATTTCATGGCTGACCATGTTTTCTAATTGAATGCCCAATATCTAACTGCTATCATATGGGAAAACACTATTATTTTCAAGCATTTCTGTTTATTCTGACCCTCAGTTACATATCTGATTATCACTTGTTCTTTATTTTTTTAGAATAACCCTTAGTGCCTAAAAGGGTTCTAAACTACCCAACTGTTGGCTGTGTTTTCTAGATCAGTTTCTTTAGGATTTGAAAGACACTTAAAAAGGATGTTCACAGGTTTGTTACTATATAAATTTGGTTCATTTTAAAGGATATGTAAAAATCTAATTGTATTATTTTCTGGGTAACCTTCCTCTACAACCAGTTTTCTAGAAAAAGTTGGAAATAGGATATCTGTGGGAAAGGTCACTGGTACTTTGGTTATTTAGCCATATTCGTTAAACATCTATAAATTGTATAGTTCGGATCATGTATAACAAGAAGGTTCGGCAATACTCTTTGTTTAACACCAAGGGGTAAGATGAAACACTTAAAAGGAGTGTTTTTTATTTATTTTGTACTGTATAACACTTTGATTAAATGCAGTGTGTGCATTTTGAGACTCTTACTTTGTAAAAGCTATTACAGATTCACCAAGAAAGGAAATTTGTGCTTCCTTCTTGAATGTTAAATTATTTTATTTTGCATTTTATATGAATACAAATTAAAACTGAGCCATCAAACTGCAATAAATCAACAGTAGTGTTTCCATTTTAAACTTTTTGTATTGTAAATAGAACTGTTCAATAAAATATTGTCTGTTATTAAAGATGATTTTTATGGTGTCTGGGATTCTACCTAGGAAATATTTGACAAGTAGATACATCATTGCTTTACAACTTCTAGACTACACAACATTGCATTTTGTATAGCAGCCATACAAAGCAAATGATCAAGGCCATCAAGCAAATGATACAGTATTGCTAAAGTAAATATGGTCTAATATGCCAAGTGGCAATGGAACACAGTGACAAGGTTGAAACATTGCAGAGTTAAGCTGGCTTTTCTTAGTTGATCAGGGTTTGGCCAGGTTTGAAAACCCCCTTGGCAATAGACTCAAAAGCATGGGAAAATATTAAAGCGACAGGGCATGCAAACAGTTAACTTTTTATATTTTACGATTTCAATTTAAATATTTACCCACAGCCACGCATGTTTGTGATGGCTGCTTTTCTGCCACTACCAACATCTTTGCAGATCAGCTAAGGTTTCTGACTCCCAAATATTTAACAACAGTAGCTAAAATGAAGACGATTAACAGTGTGTGGACTTTAGTGCGATTTCAGTTCAAGTAAAGACAAGTGCCTCAGATACATTCTATTATGATTGTTATCTGCAGTAGACCCAACAATCCTGAAGCCTGTCAACCCCCGCTTTGTACTACCGAAGTGGCACCATCTAGGCAGAAGAGGGAGAGGTTTTCGTAGTTTTGGAGGAGCCCAACCTTTTAAGAAGTACAGGATATTCATGGGGAACCCTCCCCCCAAAAAGCCCAGTGAAGCCTCAGCAAGTTACGGGGGGGGGGGAGGGGATGAATGAAGGATCCTAGGAAAAGGCATGGCTGGAACCCTAAATGCTGCCACATATTGAGTTGTTTTGGGGGATTTTATGTTTAGAGAAGTTTTTTTTTACGTTTGATGTTTTTAATATTCCGTTGGGAGCCGCCCAGAGTGGTTGGGGAAATTATTATTATTATTATTATTATTATTATTATTATTATTATTATTATTATTATTTTATTTATTGTGTGTTTCGCTGGCCCCACTAGGCACTGGGCCTAGAGAGCAACCTTTTTCCTCAGCGCCCTTTCCTTGCGTATCACAGCAGACAGGCGGCAGCCACTCTCTTCCAACAGCCAAAACTTGGCTAAGGTATGCTTGGGGAGATCCCCCTCATTAGATGAGGCCTCAGAAGACAACGGAACCAATGCAGCCCCCTCCGCGTTCCAAGCCGAACCCGTTCAGGCCGCGCTCGCGTCGCGGGGGCGGGGCCGGAGGCTGTTCGCAGCAACACCCGAGCGGCGGAAGCACGTTGTCACTTGAGCCTGTCGGTTGCCAAGGTTTCCTGTGGCGGGGGGGAGAAGAGGGGGGGGCGCTGGCGGCTTCGGGGAGGGGGGGCTCTGCCTGCGCTCCTCACCTCGCGCCACCAAGAGGCGACGCCGCCGCCGCCGGCCGCCACCACCACCATGGCTTCGGCCTGGGCGGGGTTGACTGAGCGCGAGCGGGACGGCTGCCGGGAGCTCCTGGATCTTCTCCACACGGACGACCTGCTGTCGCTGACGGACACGGTGACTAACCGCCTCGTGCAGCCGGACGGCCGCCAAGGTATTGGCGGGGGGGGGGGGGAGGGGAAGTACGCGGAAGGGGCCTGCGGAGTTCAGGAGTGGGAGTAGAAGTGGAGCCTTGCGGGTCTCACTCCGGAGCGGACTCTCGTCTTCTAGCTTAGCAAATGCAGGGACTCTGGCCAGAGGTGGGCGAAAGCGGGGCGGAGACCTTGAGTCCCTGTCAGGGAGAAAAGGCGGGGTTTAAGTAAACAAACAATAACAATAATCGTTTTTTTCGAACATAAGCTCCTATAGAGAGCCTCGAGGGGAAATGTTGGAACCGAATGGAAAAATAATAATACTGCATAATTTTGGTATTTCTAAAGGGGGGGGGGGGGATGAGAACAATGAAAGATGGGGTTAGTATTTTGGAATTTATTTTTAAGCTACTTTATTTCTCTCCACACACACATCCTCCTAACTTTCAGTGTGTTTTTTTTTTAAAAAAAACACCGCCAGCGATTTGAAAACAAGTGCAGATATTTGTATGCTGTTTTGCCACAGTAGGTCTTCGGGTTGTAGGAACAAAACTGATATTCTGCTCCAAGTGTGACTTGACACTTTGGCTCATAGAACTGCAGAGAAAACAGCAGGCAGAGTTCACTTAGCAAGTCTTTGGACTTCAGGAGCTGTGTTGTCGTTGTGCACTGTTTTAAGGGGGCACAGTTGCAAAAGTATGTATTTGGAAGGGGGAATCTTTAAGCTTCATGAACTGAAATCCGTATTATTTTTTTAATCATTAGCAAATCCATCTGAAGATTCTAGCTGACAGGAACAGCCCTGTCTGCCCTCTTGGCCCAGAGTTTGTCATATAGATCTGATTGAAGAGGTTTATATTTGTAAGCCATTCCAGGAGCCCTTTTCACTAACATTTAGTGGGTGTTAGAAATAAATTTGTTTGACCAGAAAATATGTCCAGACAAAAATGCATGTTAAAAAACATGCATTTTAAAAAACATGACAAAAATGTCATGTTAGCTATAATTTTTTGTTTTATTTTGTAAAATAGGGATTTTTATGCTCTTCTGACAGTGTGTGTTTGTTAAAGACTATTTGCCAATTAAATATGATACTGGCATAGTACTTTATATTGCTAATATACCTTTAAAAATAGCTTGCAGCTTGGGTCTTTTACTATTATTTTAACTGTGTCCAGATATAAGGGAGCCATTATGAGAAAATTGCTTTGTGTTGTTTCCTATTGTTACTTGGCTGATGATTTCATACAGCTGCATGAGTAGTAGTGTCATATGATAAAAGGTAATGCTTATTTGTAGGTAGATAGAAGTTGAAGTATGTGGTTACTGTGTGGAGTTAGTAGTGTTCATGGCTTCTGCAGCCCCACAGGTGGGACACTGAAAAAAATTAGGGGAGCTTCTAAAGTTTTCGAAGCCTGTTCTTGCCATTGAGAAGGAGGCATTAGTGACTCAGTGTCGTGGGTCAAGAGGCAGCTTCCATTCTGCTTCCGACTGCCGGGACAGTGGCAGCTCTGTCTCTCCAATCCTCGAGTGGTATTGAACACTAGTCCTACTCACAGTAGATCCATTGAAGTTATTGGACATTAATTTCAGTGGGTCAACCCTGAGTAAGAATTGGTAGGATACAACCCATTGTTTGCAACTAAAAGAAAGTGTGTTCAACTGATCTGCCCTTGCCTCTCCCGTCCCTGTCTGAATTTAGTTTGTACGTATGTGGATTCTTGGCGTAGGAGCTTCTTTGTGTTGCTATCTATTGTTATATAACCATATGTTTTCATACAGCTGCACATCTACCACATAACACAAATGCCCCAACTAATACCATACCATATGCAGTCACAGTACTATAAAAAGGAATTGCAGCTGTGTGTACATACACAATTTAAAATACAGTGATCTAGTGATGATTTTTTTTACCTGGTGGAGAAATGGTTCTAAGACTCACTCTTACCAGGGAGCATTTAAAACCTCTATAATTCTTAGTGTTGTATCCAGTGGACTTCTGCTTATGTAACAGAACTTAATTTTTTTAAGCTTCCTGAATGTTCTTTTAAATTTCTCTGGAGGGTTGGGCCTTCTGAACTCCGATTTTGAGGGCAGTTGCAGGACTATGGTAGGGAAGCAAAAGAAAGAGAAAGCCCATTGTGTGAACAGAAGCCAGCTTCCACAACATTGGATTCTTTGCTTACTCAGCAGTGATCAAATACATGTGACTGCAGCAACAATTTATAATAAAGAACTGAGCCTACAGAAAGATGATACCAATGAAGGTGTTCAATTTAAGTTTAGCACTTTGTTCTGCCTATAAACTAGAATGCTTATAGAACACTAGAATCCTATGTTGTGTTTTAATTGTGGGATGTGTTATGTTTCTGGGGGAAAATAAATCCTACACGAACTTGTCAGTATTCTACTATACTGAGCATCTGGCTAGATTGTCCAACTTTCATCTCTTCCCATCTTCCATCAGTGCCTAGGGGAAGGGCTACTCTGCTTTGGAACACAGTGAAGTAAAGTTATAGCTCCAAGTGGGAGGTGGGAATTAAAATAAGAACATTTATGTGCTTATCTGAGAAGGTATTTGGGGAGTACATAGCTGGCTTTTTAGTACTTAAAATATAGCCTTTGGAAGGTGCTCTGATTCAATTTAAAATTTAAGAAGCCAAACTAAATAAAGTTATAAGACTTTAAATAAATTAAATATTTGAAGTGTAAATGGTAGAGGTTTGCTGTGAGCACGTTGCACCTTACATTTGTAGCATTTGGAAGCAACTCAAAACTGTTTTGGATCCACTCTGTCATTTTCTTCTCTAGTTTTTTGGTGACCCAATGACTTTGGGAGAAGGAGAGCTTTCCTGCTAGGTGATTTATTTTATCTTTGTTATACTGGCAAAAGCATTTTTTCTCACCCCTCCACCACCTCCTTCCTAGAAGTACACTCTGTGAAATAAGAGAACACTATTTTTTTTATTGTTAGGAAAAGAATAGTTGGAAAATAAGTCTAACTCCGTCACTTTTGCCCTGCTTTCACATCCAGAATGATGACCTACGTAAAGAAGACCATTCCTCAAATAACTGTGATTGGAGTACACCAGGGGTGTCCAAACTTTTTTCAAAGTGGGCGAGATTTGATGAAGTGAACATGCATGAGGGCCAACCAAAGCTTTTTTTACAAGTTTACCCTAAAATTGTTGAACGTTTTTTAGGATTGAAGTTGATGAATTTTTTAAAAAAGATTTTCCCTCAGGACATATACTGCCATGGGGGCTGGATTAAATCGACCAGCGGGCTGGATTAGGCCCCCTAAATGGACTTTGGATATGCCTGGAGCACACTGAGAAAATTATGTACTGTGATTAAAAGCTAGTCCTGTCAGTCAAAATGAAATATTATTCCACCTCCCCTCCCCTCTCCTTTGCACACACACCCTTTTAAATTCTGGGCATTTCCCCACTCAGCTTGGATTTGTATCTCAAAAGAGAAGTGAGGGATGTGTGTTTAATTTTATGGAAAAACACAGGCAACAGACTTACAAGTTTGGTGATTCCCTGTTTGCCCTTGATACACTTTGTTAAGCAGGCAGTCCAAGTTGGAAACATCAAAGTCTTCCTGAATCACCCCAATAGGCATCATTATTTGAGGTATACAGAGAGCTGATGCATATTCCTAGTAAATAACTATATGGGGGGAAATAACTTGTTGCATATATTGATCCTTGTAGTTGAACATCTTTAGGCAGGCTTAATTACGATAAGGATTATTCTGTTTTGATTGGTGAATAATTCTTGATTGAAACATGCATTTCCAATGGATCTCTTATTGGCTGTCAATGGCAAGCCGAAGGGTTGTCGCTGTGTAGCAGAGCAGCTGCTTTGCATGCAGAAGATCCCAGGTTCAGGCCCCAGAGTCTCCAGGTGGGATATGGAAAGACCCAGTCTGAAACCCTGGAGAGCTGCTGCTAGTCAGTGTAAATAATACTGAGCAAGATGGAGGAATGATCTGACCCAATATAAGGCAACTAGCGTCCTATGGCACATGGAACTTGTTTTCTTGCCAACAAACCTGTGACTTAATTACAATGGACCATGAACCTGTGTGGAAAAATATGTTCTGAATAGCAGTTGCCACTGAAGACAGACTCAACAATATTTAGGCCTCTGTCTTCAGCGAGAACCTTGCTGCCTTTTACCCATCAGAGTAAAGTTTCCTTGGCTTGGGAGAAGGGTATGAGGGAAGGAACACCAGTGGCAAAATTTGGTGTTTTTGAGAGACTTAAGAGCTCAAAGGCACCTTTTAACGATTCTCAAGTGATTAAGACCAACACTCAAGTTCCAGCTTTCTTTTGTAGAATGATAATTGGATTCAAGGAACACTCCTGTTTCTGATTTTATTTTCAGAAGCCATAAATGCCATCGTATTGTACAGTCAAAGTGCTGAAGAGCTGCTGAAGAGAAAGAAGGTATTTCGAGAGGTAATCTTCAAGTATTTGGCAGCAAAAGGAGTCGTAGTGCCGCCTTCTTCTGAAAAGCACCAACTTGTTGATCGTGCAAAGGAGTACTGGTGTGAACAGCTAAAAGATAATGGCTCGGAAGAAATCTATACTGAGCCTGATGTACAGGTGAGGTACATGTTTTATAAATTCAAAGCATTCTTTTTGGAAATTAGTTGCTTGTTCATGCTTTAATATGTTGTTCACATTTGTCTTCTGTGGAGTAGCAGGGGGCATATTCTTTCTGTTAGAAGTGTGTCATGTGACTGCGTTTTTGTGCAACAGAAGCATCGGACCTTCCTGTCTATTCCTCACATGCTTTGAAGATAGTAGAATAACAGGTTTCTAAATGAGAGAGGCTTCTCTGAGTGATTCCTACAGAAAGTAGGCCGATTTTGGAAGCCATATTCAGCACAACTGTGCTTTAGAGCAGAGATGGGGAACCTGTGACCATCTAGATGTTTGAGTCAAACCCCTTTCATTCTCTGCAAGCTCCTACACATTTTTGAGGTGAGGCAACCAGAACCATAAACAGTATTCCAAATGCACTCATGCCATAGATTTGCATCATGGCATTATTATATCAGCAGTTTTATTTTCAGTTCCTTCCTAAGGATCCTTAGCATGGAATTAGATAAGAATTTACCTTTCTCACAGCTGCCGCACACTGGGTCAGCATCTTCATTGAACTACCCAGAACTACCCCCAGGTTTTGTTCCTGGGTAGTCACTGCCAGTTCAGGCCCCATGAGTGTATATGTGAAATTAAGATGCATCCGTTTTCACTTGTTTATATTGATTTGCATTTGCCATTTTCCTGCTCATTCACTCAGTTTGGAGAGTACTATGTGTACATCTGATTTCCCCCTACTTCTTTTGCTGCCTTGAACATGGGGGAGGAGAGGAAGTAGAAGTCCTATTGTGTGAAATCCACTTGTTCAGCATTTCATACAACCCATGACTAATGAATGGTTCCTGTTTGCACAAAACAAATCTACAGAGGTTTTTTCTGCCTAATAAAGTGGATCCAAGTAAGCTGTCTATTCCACACATCTTTGGACAGCCCCTTCATTTGGTTTGCATAGTTCTGAACATTTTCAAAGCAGAAATTATGGCTGTGTTAATTGTCGCATTCCATGTTAGTTGTAGTCGTAGGGTCCATTTCAACTTTTCTGAACAGTACCATGTGGAAAGGAATCAGTACATTTTGTTACTGCTTAAAAGTAAAAGTCCCTACTTTGTTTTTCAGAAACCTGAAGAGGGAGGGAAGGAAGGAGGAGACAAGCAAGATCATAGCAAAGACAGCCACAGCCTGGGAGAGGAGTTTTGCCAGTGGTTCTTTGGAATTTTGAACTCTCAGAACCCGTTGGTTGGAGAACCACATGATGAATGGGGACCACAACATTTTTGGGATGATGTAATCCTAAAGTTTTGCTATAACACTTCAGAACAAAACATGGAAGAGTACTTTGGTGCAGAATTGGTTAGCCTTCGTTTACTGTCATTGGTGAAAGAAGAATACCTCTTCCTGAACCCAAACTTGGACGCTGGTGGGCTGAAGTGGACAGTTTCACGACATGGGTTAGTTGTGGTGGCAGTAGCAGGCACAGTTCATAGAAATACTTCTTGCTTGGGCATCTTTGAACAAATCTTTGGACTCATCCGATGCCCCTTTAGGGAGAATACGTGGAAAATCAAGTTTGTGAACCTAAAGATTGTTGGTCAGAATGCCCTGGAACCTGGGACCCACTTAGAAAGACCTTGCATAAAATATGAGCAGGAGGAACTCCAGGAATTCTATGTTTCCAATGATCTTTCCTTGGTTGAGTCTCAAAAATCCTGAGCATTCTGTGTGCAGAATGAAGTAGAACAGTTTGTGGGCCCAGAAAATACAACACATGAGCATACTTGAGCATTCAAGTAAGTTGTTTGCTTCTGTTTCTTGAGTTAGACTTTCTGGTTGGATGACAAGCCAAAGTACCGCCTAAACAACTAGTGCTAATTGGGTTGACACCTAGTGCTGGTTGGGCTGACTCAGGTTCCCTAAAGTTACAGTCTGGCACCCTGAAGAGAAAGGAGGAATGGTGAGCAGATGCTTACGTTCTCTCCCTCCTGCTACTCTTCTCTCTCCTGCCTTCGCTTTCCCCCACTGTGAGACATGGGGAAGTAAGCAGAAAGAAACAAGCACAAATGAGAAGGATGCAAAACGGGGAAAGACGCATCATCATCTTGTCTGCCTGTGGCTTCCTCACCTTCTCCTTGGGGTAGCAGTGGGGGGCGGGGCGGGTAAGGGATATGTGTGGATCAAGACCACCATATTGCCAAAGATTACTTAACAGTCACTGGATCTGTGAAGGTGTCTTCTCTTAGAGTAGTTCTTTCACATTAAAGAAGCCCTAACAATAATGGAGCCAACATTAATGTGCTACTGTTAGTTGGAAAATTACATTTCTCTTGGGTTCTTTTTGTAATTTGCACTTGTCTCTTAATATTTTTTGTGTAAAAGAAACAGTTAGAATTAAAGCTGCTGTTGATCTCAATGCAATTAGTATTTACTAGGTATATAAAAAAAGGTTAATTAAAGAAATGTTTATAAGAATTTCACGAATCTCAGGGTTGTATAGTGCAATGTATTTAATTTTTTAATTTGCAGACATTTATGACTTGATTAAGCTAGACACAATTTAGGAGCTATATAGTACAACTATACTTAGTCTTACATCTAAAATTATAGCTACAGTGTTTAAGAAATTTCCATTGATAAACCTTAAAAACAGACTAATTTCACTTTTCTATAATTGTGAAATATTTTAAATCTATCCCACTTCACAGTTCATTGTGTCTGATTCTTTGTATGGCATTATAGATACTAAGGATGAGCAGTTATAAAATTCAGAAAATGTGGTTCTGATTTGGGTCAATTATGTCAAACTACTTTTTCTCTCATTTATTATTTATTTATTTATTTATTTTAATCCAGTACAGGCTCCAGTTCTGAAACTTAACTGGATGATATCCAACATTAGCCATATGTAGAACAGACCCATTTAAATCAGTGGACTTAAGTAGTTCTGCTCTGAGTATGTCTGAGATTAGTTGAAATTTTTATGGAAAATTATTGGGGGTTACAATTCTGAGTTTCAAGTTTGCAATGCACCTTTAATACTTGTATTCTTGTTAAAATGTACTATTTTTATATTAAAACCGAGTGAATGGCAGCATTTGAAAATCCTAAAGTTCTTGAAATCTTCAAGACTATTTTTGAAATTACACATCAAAGACTTTTTTGTATTACTTTGCCTTTGGGAAAAAGGTGGAGGAGCTCCTTTCCAAGCAAAACAAACAACCAAAAAACCTGACGGCTATCCTGGAAACAGAATGCCACCTGTATGTACAACTATAAAAAACAAAGACAAAATGCTTGCTAAAAAGGACAGACGTTTCATTTTGTGAAAATGTTTTGTAAGGTCATTCAATATGCAGTCTTGTCTTGATATCAGTACAATGCAGTCAGCTTCCATTAATGTTTCACTGTAGGTGTGGGGAACTTTTGTCCCTCCAGATGCTGCTGAAGTGCTACTCCAGTCAGCCCTAGCCAGAATGCCCAATGGCCAAGGATGTTGGGAGGTATAATTCAGCAACACCTGAAGAACCAAAGGTTGCCCACACCTGTTCTATGGGCTGTTGCTTCTTCTTTGCCTTTAACAACAGGTCGTGTTAGCAGGTAGTCACATTGGCCGCCATGTTTTCCAGTCACCCTTGCTGCTACTGATCCAGGTTTAAGTTTATTGTATTGATTTACAAAGTCTAGAATAACTTGGGTCCAGGATATATCTCAGGGATTGCCTTAACCCTTTATAATCCAGCTTGATCACTAAGATCATCTGCAGGAGCATCTTTGGTTATTTCCTGAGTTAGTGAGGCTCATTTGACATGAACAAGAATCCAAGCCTTCAGGGCCATCGGCCCAGGCCTATGCAACATCTTGCCAGTAGAGATTCAGCCGGGCATATTTTGTGCCAACTTTTAAACACATGCTAAAAACTTTTGGGACAGATCTATGTAAACAATTAGAGTGCATTCACCACAATTGTCTATTGATGTTTATTTTTAATTTATTTTTGCTTTTGTTTTTAACTTGTAAAGTGATAAGCTTTACATTTTTATACTGTTAAAAACTGCTGTAATATATTTTTAATGATACAGCAGTATATAAATATTTGTATAAATAAACAATAAATAAAGTGAAAACATAGAACCACACGGCTATAATTGCCGATACACCTGCAAGCTTTTCTCAGCTGACACTAGAAATTTCTGCAGAATTTTGAAATTCCTTTTTTGCCAGCAAGCCACATGAGACACCCTCCAGTTGGTGCAAAGAGTTGCAGATCAGCCGATACAGAGCGAAATCCAGTGCATAATTCACCCACAGAACAGAAAGCAAAATCCTTCTGAGAGGTGGGGGCCGATTGTATATAACTTTGCTGTACTGCATGCTCAAGACATCATTAATTTAGTGCCATCTAGAAGTGTGTGGGGGGGTTGGATTTCAACATCTCTCCTTTTTGTTATTTAAAGAGATTTCTTTTTTCATTGACACGGGGGGCAACCATTGTACCATGGTTAGAATTTGGTAGAGGTGGCCAGGTATGGATAAAAATGGCTAGAGGTTGGATCTAGCCCATGGGCTATATGCTGGGGATTTCTGGATTAAGCAGAAGTTCACCACTGCACACTTCCTTGATGCCTCATCAGTAACGCAAAGGCTGGATATTTCCTTTGGCTGAATTACCTCTATCAGATAGAGCAGTTGGAGACGATCAACCTGCCATTGATAAAGATCTGAACCCGTCCTTGCTTTTTTCAAGATCTGCCCCTCTCTCAAACTGGTCAATAATGTCAAGCTGTGATTTATTTTTTTAAGGGAGAAAATAAAACCTGTATTGTTGCTGGGGTCATGCAGGAAAATGTTATCCATGACAGCTGTCAGGAAGAGAGAGAGTTGGCTGGCTGGCTGGCAACAGAATTTCAACTGACTTGTTAACAAACACATTTCTGAGAGTCAGGATCCCTGTAGGCTTAGGAGCTCAGGAAGGAATATAGAGCACTGTTCTGGCAAAAGAATAGCTCTCTCTTCACTTGACTGCAAATCTTAACAATCATGTTGAGAGTGAGATTGAAAGAGGAATTGCTTGCTTTCAGCACCTGTCTCTCTGCCTTTACATCATCTCCAAGTAAGTTATTTATTCTGCTGCTTAAAGAATGATGCAATAATCGTAACAAATCAATTTCATTAAGGTAGCAGGAAATATTTTCTGAAGAGTAATTCAATTTAGTCTACCGCCAGACTTGGAACAGGTTCACACATACACATACATCCCTTGATCATCTGATTACTTGACACTTGGCCAAATGTGTGAATTACCTCTGCTGAAAAGTGTTTATCCATCACCACCATGTTAATAAGTGATTGCTCATTAAGTACATCAGAAGCAGGGAACCCAACGGGAAGATGGCTGGAATGTCAGTTGCTACCAAAGGAGTGACAGAACTTCTAAAGGTGGGTTGCACAGAAGCAACATGCATTTCTTTGTATGTGTCTCCATTGTAGAAAGTGCAGCAGGGAGAATTTTTTGGGATGGCTACATCGAAAAATGTCTTAGTCCCCCCCCCCTCCCCAAAAGTAGATAGTGAGCACCTGTAGTATCTCAACAGGAGCACTGTTTCACAGACTTGGGGCTGCTGTACTGGAAAGTCTGTTCCAAATCATTATATGTGACTTGAGACACTAATGTTAACTGATAAAAAGTACTGTGTGCCATAGATGTCAGTTTGGCTTCAAGTTATAGCAAAGATCAATGAGCCCCTCAATACTGCCAACCTGATACTTGAGGGACAATCTTTTTTTTCTGTTGAGGGGCCACATGCTTGTGGTAGATGGAGCCAGAGCCATGAACAAAGGGGTTATTGCAAGTTTGGTGAGGGTTTAGGCTGCATGATGCCTGAGCTCCTAATTCCGGGATCCAGCAAGAGCTAACATCTAATGGAGAATCCCACAGGTGAATTAACCAGGCAAGGCCCATAATGGTGGGCCTAAATAGTGTAAGAAAGAAAGAAGCTTTGTGCCAGAGGGCAAATGCTTGAGCCCTCTGCCTCACTTGCCTGGTAGTGTGAAGGCCAATAGCCAGAAAGTGGCTCCTGGAAAGACCAGAGCCCTTCGTTTGTTTGAAGAACAAACCCATTCCCTTCTTTTTCATTTCCCCATGGTGCTTCTCAAGAATATCATTTTAAGCAACATACTTGTCAACCACAACGGTGAAACATACGTGTCACTTTCTTCTTTAAGTTGTTCTCTCCTTGTAGTTCATCAACATTATTTATTACTTGTCCAGATTTCTAGTAGAGTATTCATTCTTTTAGCAATTTGCATTATTTATTGAAATGGCTTGCTCCTACGTGACATCATTTGTAGCAATTATGGGGTTTGGCATAATAGCTACGTGATGCCTCAGATGTCGCGTGGAAATGAATGATGACAAAATCCTGTCCCGGTGGTTAACATTGATGTATTGCTGTGAACTTTAAGATCTCTAATACATTTGATTTTTCCTCATGTTTTCATAATGCTTCAGCACAGAAAGCGACTTTTGGGCTTAGGTCATATTCAAGTCATAGCATAATGTCTGGCCCTTATCTGACATGTGTCTCTGTAGTCCTGTAATCCCAAAGGTGAATTGCTATCAAGTTTCTCCAATAGTTACTAAATTAAAATATAGAGAACAACAACGAAGCCGAGTCTGTAGCTGATATGAGTAGAACCATTCTGCCTCTTTAAGTCTGATCTTGTGAGCAGCATTCACTGTTCTGCCATCATTGATATGGGATTCTGATCACTGAACTGAGATCCCCTGGATAGGGGCTCCTGAATAGGGGTGGGGAAGAAATTTGATTCAGTTCACATTGAAAGCTACCTAAAATCACACTTTCCAAACAATAAGAAAACTGAAACACAGCCATCCTTCAACATTGATTCCTCCAAATCTTCCAGTGTAGTTCTCTAGCCAAGTATTGTGTCCAAAAATGCATATACTGAGATAAGATGTACATCATAATGCACATATTAGTGAACATGGCGTACAAATATGCTTTAGATTATGGGAAACTGCTTCGCAAAATGCAAACCTTAAGGAAGATTGCTTACAAATGTACATATTGGAAGTTCACACTGAAATGCTGATATATTTTTATGAGAACTTATTTTTAATCACAAGCTGATGTGAAAATGTAGAGAACTGAACTGAAGATCGGAAAATGAGAACCTGAGAGAAACCAAACCTGACATTCACCCACCCCTACCCATGAATAACGAAATGCCCCAGGGATTCTGCAGGTGAGCCATTTGATGCAATTCAAGGTGGTTCAAAACTGAAACCTTTCAGGTGAACATAGGAAGTTGTGCTATACATAATCAGACCAGTATTGCTGACTCAGACTGGCAGCTCCTCAGGCAGATGCCATTCCCATTGCTGGTGAAATGTGTGATGGGAAGGATGAGAGGAAGAATGAGTGACAGCAGGAGAGGAAGATGGAATGGCAGGCAGAATGAGTGACATGTAGAGAGAGCCAGCTGAGCAGGAGAGTTAGTTGAGCAAGGCTGCATTCAGATGTAGGGTTTATTGTGTGTGTTTGCTGCTTACAATGCTAGAGCTTCTGTCCTGATTTCCATCATTCTTTTACACTGAAGAAGCTTGTTGCCTTAGGAACTGTGGCCTTTTAGTCAATATACTGGCATGCCATGCTAAATTTTAAATATTGGGAAGGAACCATTTGGGAAGGAATTTGACAGTGAAACGCCTGTGAATAGTGGTGTGTGCTGGTAGATGCAATTTGCCCCCCCCCCCATCCTTTTTGTAAGTGACAGTAAGAGGAGAATCTTACTCCTTTCTCTAGCTCAGGAGGTGGTGACAGCTGTGTATTTGGGGAAATGTTAGGGGGAGTCTGAACTCAGCGAACTCGCTGAGTGATTTACCCAGTGGCCTCTAGGGGACAAGGCCTTTTCCAGTTGCAGTTTTCAGTTTAAACTGAAAACTTAATTTAAAATATTCAATTAAAAGGCCTTTTCCAAATCTAGTACAGTGGTACCTCAGGTTACCGACGCTTCAGGTTACAGACTCCGCTAACCCAGAAATAGTACCTCAGGTTAAGAACTTTGCTTCAGGACAAGAACAGAAGTTGTGTGGTGGCGGCAGCAGGAGGCCCAATAAGCTAAAGTGGTACCTCAGGTTAAGAACAGTTTCAGGTTAAGAACGTACCTCCAGAACGAATTACGTAAATTCTTAACCTGAAGTACCACTGTAGTGTGCTGGGGATTCAGCTAGGGAATAGTTTGCATCAGACAATGTGTTGGTTGGCATCTGTTTGTCTCAGGAGACTATGCAAGGGTGCACCTTCAGGGCTGAAGTCAAACTATTGGAGAGTTACAGCACCTGCTTTGGCCGTGAGTGTCAATACGGGAGAAACATGATTCAAGTTACAAGAAAGCAAATTCCGACAAAACACCAGGAAGAACTTTCTGACAGTAAGAGCTGCTTGACAGTGGAATGGTCTCCCTCAGGAGGTTGTGGACTCTCCTTTCTTGAAAGTTTTAAGCAGAGGTTGGATGGCCATCTGTCATGGATGCTTTGGTTGAAAGTCCTGCATTTCAGGGGGTCGGACTAGATGACCCTTGAAGTCCCTTCCAACTCTACAATTCTGTGATTCTATGTTTTGTTGCAGCTGGGCAGGTGAAGGAGTGCAGCTGATCTTTTATTTCCCTTCTTTTCCCTCTTCCTCCCCTTTTATGAAGATCACACGCTCTGAGACCCCACAGCTAATTCTCCCCTGGCCTCCTCACTGGCCCAAGTAGGACCAATTCAGCCAGCTAGCCCTGGGGATTCTCTAATTGATTTTTTATTTTTATTGTTATTCATGTTTTTATATTGTATTTTATGCTGCTTTTATAACTGTTTTAAAGTGTTTTAAATTAGTTGTTAGCCGCCCTGAGCCCGGTTTTTGAACCAGGAAGGGTGGGCTATAAATAAAATTATTATTATTATTATTATTATTATTATTATTATTATTATGTGGCTGCACCATGGCATTTCTCTCTGCGCTCCTCTTAGCAGGCATTCCTCCTCTGGTTGCTCCTGTGGATACATGACCTGATTGTCTCTGCAAGGGATTCCCACATGGTGGGGTAATGTGTGCCATTGATTATAACACAATCCTCACCCTGCTTAAGCATCCATGCTTTCAGTTAATGTAATGCAGCCTTCAGGAACCTGGTGCTCTCTAGCTGCTTTAGACTACAGCTCCCATTAATCCCAGCAAGCGCGGCTACACTGGTGTAGACAATATGGCCATGCTGACTGGGGCTGATAGTTGTTGTCTAAAATAGTTGAAGGGCACCAGGTTGGCAAAGGCTGAAGGCATGTACCCTCACCCTGAGTTCAGGATAGTGAATCCATTTAGATGTATGCAAAGAGGCTGGTCGCTGTCATCTAAAACTCCAAATATAATCACCCGATGATCTGTTTGTTCCCGCTCTTTCAGGGGAAGATACAGGAAAGCTGCTAATGAGAGGGCAATTATTTCAGCTGAATGCACTATTTGTTTATAGCTGGTGAAGAAAAACAGCAACAACCACCCCAGGTTAACCACACACTCAATGCAGTCTGGCAATTAAACAGTTCAATAGCAATAAAACAATTAGATCACAATGGTGGATTTCCATTTAAAGGTAATTAAAACAGTGTAAAAAGTGATTTGCATTAAGGGAAAACAAATGCAACCATCAATATGCACTATGAATACAAACAATGGCTCTGTATCATATGGGTTTTTATGCAGTAATAATTTTAAATGTATTTATTTAAATGAATGCTAGCTGTCCTAGTAACATTTCCTCT
Source organism: Podarcis tiliguerta (assembly GCF_965153285.1). Taxonomy (NCBI): domain Eukaryota; kingdom Metazoa; phylum Chordata; class Lepidosauria; order Squamata; family Lacertidae; genus Podarcis; species Podarcis tiliguerta. Next base: position 37,040,467 of record NC_139537.1, read on the forward strand.
GCAGCCTTACCATCTCCGGTGAAAATGAAGATGAAGGAAGGCATTCTCTAAAGCAGAGGGCAAAAGAGAGACAGGGCAGCAGGGCACCCAGTTGCTCATCGCATCTTAGCAGTCCTCGATGCCAGAGAATCAATAGGAGCTGGGGAAGAAGGGGAGCAACCACCGGGTAGGAAAGAAGGAAATGCTACACGGGGAGATGGCAAATTAATTCAGGTGAACGTCAAGCACACAAACCAATTAAAGCTAAGAAAGAACATGCTTCCCCGATTGGTATCCATGGGACTGAAAACTGCATAGTGGGGTAATAGTGCGCAGGGACTGGCTGGATACTGAGGAGGGGGCCCCGGGAGAAGGTGAATTGGAATAAGGGACCAGTGAACTGGGGGAGCCTGTAACAGCTGGAAGACAAGAGTCGGAGGCAGGAGGAGCTGCAGGATTGGAGAGTGAAGGAAAAGAGAGTTCTGCAGCTATTGGGATTTCCCCCAGCTTTGAGGCTTATATCTGATGTGTGGACGGTCAATACAGAAGCTGATAGATATGCAGTCATAGTTCTATCTCACATGCTCAAAAATGGTTACCGTTTCCCCACCACCAAGGTGGGAGACTTGCCCACTGCATTTCAGCACGTTAGATTGCTTGTTAGTGACTCGGATAGGTTAGCTGATATTACATTGCATCTCTGATATTAGCACCGGCTTCAGTTCTGGGCTAAAAGCACCTTTGGCTACCTATATTGAGTAAATGGGCTGTGGGCACTTAATGAGGTAGTCCTATAGCTAAAGCTAAGCAGCTATGGTCCTTTAAGCTGCCTGGATGGAAGACCACCTGGGAACCTTATGGTCCGTCTCTAGCTGTTAAATCATCAGTTTGGAGGTGATAAATGTTTGTTTCTGTCATGAAAAGAGTCACTTGCTGATTTCTGTGTATTAGACCTTTATTAAAAGCCTACAAACAGGTCAGCCCCTTCCACACACACACACACTTGATTATCCACAAGTATATATGAATGGTTCATGTGAAAATGTAAAAAATGAAACTACGTTGCAAATGTAGAAACTGCCTAATGCCCGGTGGTCATATTATTTGTCTGTCTACCCTGTTACACTCAGAACCTTTTCTGACCAGCCGCTCCTGTGCACTTAAATACAAAATCTTTGCCTCTTCCTTGAGACGGAAACATTTCCCGGTCCTGGGGAATTTCGTGGTATTCCCACAGTTGCCACTGTGTGGAGATGTTGTGTCATAATCCCATTTCAGACGGCTCAAGGCTCAGTTGAATTGTCATTGTCCAAAGTGCTTTTCCTGCCAATTCCATCGTATCATATTCTGAAAAGCTCTGCCTGCATCTTCCTATTGAACCAATATATCTGGTGATACAGAATTTCTTACAAACAGCATGTGGCCTGCAATGTTAGGTGCATTTACCTGGGAGTAAGCACTGAACCCAGGGGAACTTGCCTCCATGTAAACATGCATAGGATTACATTTATAGCGATTTGCAAGTTGAGGTGCTGTATTTATCACTTTTGTAAATGGGGTGTCATATTTTTCACACACCCCTCGAAGAATTGATCATTTTTATTTTTATAAAGTGTGATGGTAGATTGCAAGTATTACCATATATGCATTTCAACCCTGTTTTTCTATCAAGTGGACACTCAGATATCTGTATGAGTTGTGGATTTGCCTTCTTGATTATAATCAAGCAAAGTGTTATTTGCTTTGCTTTTTCCCTGGCACAGTTAAGTGGAGGTTGCATTCAGAATCCAGAGCAGCGGTTCAAGTGATAGGTCTTACTATCTATCCAGGAAGAAAGCAGCATTACGGTCATGACACAACAACAAATAAAACAAAATCTAACAAAGGTGAGAACAAGCAAGCCCTTCACAAATATTATTGGGATACTGATATACAGAGGGTGGCAAAGAGCAGAGGTAAACCCTTTGCTTTCCTCCCCTCTTCCTCAGCCAGCTCTTTGGAAATCCCTCCCTAGAGAAGCCAGACTGGTTTCCTCCTGGCTGTCCTTCCACCAGCAGCTGAAGATAGTTTTATTCTGACAGGATTTTATGAACTGGCTGTTGTTGTTTTTTAGGAAAAGGCTTTTGAATTATGCTGTATATTAACAGATTTTTTTTATATTGTGTTCATTCTATTATAGTTTTATTACTTCTTAACTGTTATCTTTCATAGGTTTTTATGAAACATACTGTGTATTTTAGCTGTGTGATTTTTAATTTGCGTAAGTTGCCATGACACGGGTGGCGCTGTGGGTAAAACCTCAGTGCCTAGGACTTGCTGATCGTATGGTCGGCGGTTCGAATCCCCGCGACAGGGTGAGCTCCCGTCGTTCGGTCTCAGCTCCTGCCCACCTAGCAGTTTGAAAGCACCCTTAAGTGCAAGTAGATAAATAGGGACCGCTTTATAGCGGGAAGGTAAACGGCGTTTCCGTGTGCTGTGCTGGTGCAGGCTCGCCAGAGCAGCTTCGTCACGCTGGCCACGTGACCTGGAAGTGTCTTCGGACAGCGCTGGCTCCCGGCCACTTAAGCGAGATGAGTGCGCAACCCCAGAGTCGGACACGACTGGCCCGTGCGGGCAGGGGTACCTTTACCTTTACCTTTAAGTTGCCATGAGTCTTGCTCTGCAAAAAAGGCATTATTTATTTATTTATTACAGTCGTACCTTGGTTCTTGAATTTAATCCGTTCTGGGAGTCCATTTGACTCCCGAAACAGTTTGAAAACCAAGGTGTGGCTTTCAATTGGCTGCAGGATGTTCAGCTTCCAAAAAATGTTCACAAACCAGAACACTCACTTCCGAGTTTGCAATGTTCGGAAGCCAGTTTGTTTGACAACTAAGGCTTTTGACTACCAAGATATGACTGTATTGTTTCCTTGCCACTGCTGCCAGTTCCACTCAGTAGTTTTCCTGGACTTTGGCAAGCCCTCATACTTCTTCAGGGATATGGGAACTTGGGGGGGCTCGCCTCCAAGTGTTGGGGTTGAGGCACATAGGACTCAGGTAGGCAATAGAAGCATCCTGGCTTTTCAGCCGGAAAGAAGAGGGTGCTGCTGGTCCCAGCTATTGTTGTTGTTGTTGTTTAGTCATTTAGTCATGTCTGACTCTTCGTGACCCCATGGACCAGAGTATGCCAGGCATTCCTGTTTTCCACTGCCTCCCGCAGTTTGGTCAAACTCATGTTGGTAGCTTCAAGAACACTGTCCAACCATCTTGTCCCCTGTCATCCCCTTCTCCTTGTGCCCTCAGTCTTTCCCAACATCAGGGTCTTTTCCAGGGAGTCTTCTCTTCTCATGAGGTGGCCAAAGCACTGGAGCCTCAGCTTCACGTTCTGTCCTTCCAGTGAGCACTCAGGACTGATTTCCTTAAGTATGGATAGGTTTGATCTTCTTGCAGTGCCATATACTTGTCCATAAATAGATATGCTAAGACAGACATAGATATAGACATAGACATAGACATAGACATAGACATAGACATAGACATAGACATAGATATCACTTAATCAACCCAAACCTCTAAATGGTTTGCATAAAACAACAGAACATATTCCAATAAAATAGAATATAGACAATATCAGTAAAATCAAGTGCTATTATTAACAATAAATAAATGAAATCAGCCATTTTAAAACACACATACATAACATAAAATTCCATCTTAAAATTCCATGTCTGGGGAGACTTGTCTGGACAAAAGTTCTTAGGAGCCACAAACAATACAGTGAAGGCACCTAGCTAATATTAATGGCAATATTAGTATTGTGTTGTATCTGATAGCACTGAAACCAAAGATGATTATAGCCTTCCAATTTACATACATCTATCTAAACAAACCTTTTCCTGTATATACAGGGTGGCACCTGAGGTCATGTGAGTGGACTTCTGCTTATGCAACAGAACTCCCCCCCTTTTTTTTCCTCCCGCAAAACCCCCACCCCATTACAATCTGTAGGTTTCTCATTATTTCTGTTAGTTTATTGTTCTCTTGTATATTCAAGTTCGGACAAGTCATCCCGATTTCTTGTAATTAATTATGTATCCTGCTGAAATCCCACCAAATGCTTTCTAAAACGATTAAAAACAACACCAACCAACCATTTCTTGATCTTGTTGGGTGGGTCATAAAATTAGCAATGCCATCTATATAGAGGTTAATTTAAAATATTGTTACTATTCTAATTATAAATGCATTTCCTCCATCATTACTAGGCACCACTCAACAGATAAAGGGCAGCCTTTCCTTGTACTCTCTGAAGTGGACTGCAGTCCACAAAAGGATACACAGTAAAAGATTTGCTCATCTTTTAAGATGTAACAATAATCTTTGCTGAAATCAAATTTTTGTGGCAATTGCTGTAATTAAAATGCAAGAAAACAGGGATTTCAGAAGCCGAAAAAGAAGAAAGCAAGAACAACACCACCACCACCCACCTTTGTCTCCAAAAAAGGTAAAGGGACCCCTGACCATTAGGTCCAGTTGTGACTGACTCTGGGGTTGCAGCGCTCATCTAGCTTTACTGGCCGAGGGAGCCAGCATACAGCTTCCGGGTCATAGAATCATAGAATCATAGAGTTGGAATAGACCACAAGGGCCATCGAGTCCAACCCCCTGCCAAGCAGGAAACATCATGAGAGCACTCCTGACATATGGTTGTCAAGCCTCTGCTTAAAGACCTCCAAAGAAGGAGACTCCACCACACTCCTTGGCAGCAAATTCCACTGTCGAACAGCTCTTACTGTCAGGAAGTTCTTCCTAATGTTTAGGTGGAATCTTCTTTCTTGTAGTTTGGATCCATTGCTCCGTGTCCGCTTCTCTGGAGCAGCAGAAAACAACCTTTCTCCCTCCTCTATATGACATCCTTTTATATATTTGAACATGGCTATCATATCACCCCTTAACCTCCTCTTCTCCAGGCTAAACATGCCCAGCTCCCTTAGCCATTCCTCATAAGGCATTGTTTCCAGGCCTTTGATCATTTTGGTTGCCCTCCTCTGGACACGTTCCAGTTTGTCAGTGTCCTCCTTGAACTGTGGTGCCCAGAACTGGACACAGTACTCCAGGTGAGGTCTGACCAGAGCAGAATACAGTGCCACTATTACTTCCCTTGATCTAGATGCTATACTCCTATTGATGCAGTCCAGAATTGCATTGGCTTTTTTAGCTGCCGCGTCACATTGTTGGCTCATGTCAAGTTTGTGGTCAACCAAGTCTCCTAGATCCTTTTCACATGTACTGCTCTCAAGCCAGGTGTCACCCATCTTGTATTTGTGCCTCTCATTTTTTTTGCCCAAGTGCAATACCTTACATTTCTCCCTGTTAAAGTTCATCTTGTTTGTTTTGGCCCAGTTCTCTAATCTGTCAAGGTCATTTTGAAGTGTGATCCTGTCCTATGGGGTGTTAGCCACCCCTCCCAGTTTGGTGTCATCTGCAAATTTGATCAGGATGCCCTTGAGTCCATCATCCAAGTCGTTGATAAAGATGTTGAATAAGACTGGGCCCAAGACAGAACCCTGTGGCACCCCACTAGTCAATCTTCTCCAGGATGAAGAGGAACCATTGATGAGCACCCTTTGGGTTCGGTCAGTCAGCCAGTTACAAATCCACTGAGTGGTAGCATAGTCAAGACCGCATTTTACCAGCTTCTTTACAAGAATATCATGGGGCACCTTGTCAAATGCCTTGCTGAAATCAAGGTAGGCTACATCCACTGCGTTCCCTTCATCTACCAGGCTTGTAATTCTGTCAAAAAATGAGATCAGGTTCGTCTGACATGACTTATTTTTCAGAAATCCATGCTGACTATTGGTGATCACAGCATTCCTTTCTAGGTGCTCACAGACTGTTTGCTTAATGATCTGCTCCAGAATCTTCCCTGGTATTGATGTCAGACTGACTGGGCGATAATTTTTTGGGTCCTCTCTTTCCCCCTTTTTGAAAATAGGGACAACATTTGCCCTCCTCCAGTCTGCCGGGACTTCGCCTGTTCTCCAGGAATTCATGTGGCCAGCATGACTAAGCCACCTCTGGCGAACCAGAGCAGCGCACGGAAACGCTGTTTACCTTCCCGCTGGAGCGGTACCTATTTATCTACTTGCACTTTGACATGCTTTCGAACTGCTAGGTTGGTAGGAGCAGGGACCGAGCAACGGGAGCTCACCCCGTCGCGGGGATTCGAACCGCTGACCATCTGATCGGCAAGTCCTAGGCTCTGTGGTTTAACCCACAGCGCCACCTGCGTCCCTTTTGTCACCAAAAGGAACCCCAAACAAAGAGGTCTTGCAGCATGAGAATTAAAGCTTTAATTGCTCATGTGCTGTTAGCATTAAGAGTGATGCTGGAAAGATTAGAAAATAGCAATTGCAGTTAAACCACTGCTGATCTGCTAATATTTCCAAGCCAGGCTAAAAGAAAAGATACAATTTACAGCACCAAAAAGCAACGAAGAACTCTAATACAGGAGAAGCCTACATAACCCCCTCCAGGTGTTATTGGACTACAACTCCCATCAGCCACAGCCAACATGGCCAATGTTCAGGGATTTGGGGAGTTTTTGACCACAACATATGGACTGTGTCATATTACTCTAATAGAACCAGCAGCAAGGTGTTTCCCCTTCTCAACTTTCAGTTGTTGATTATTTAACACCGCCTCCGTCTAATAACTGAGCTGAACTTAAAAGCATCACAAGAAAGATGTCCCATCTGCAAATGGTTTAAATTGCTCTGCTAGCAAGCATTCCATTGACTCCCCAGAAATGGGAAGGTTGGATACCTATCTAAAATGGCCTGGGCAGTCATTGCAGCCATGATGGTTTCTTTTTTTAAGGAGACAGCTATGCCAAGCTACCACTTAGCATAAATAAAATGAGTTCACACACCAATATATTTTATCTAAAAGGGACAGGCTGCATTTTTCTATAAATAAAAATGAAATGGCCATGCCTTTGATTCATTAGATCCTCTCAAGTCATCTAAGATTAGTTAAGGCTGTAGTGACTGTGTCACAGTATAAACCTATGCATATGCCCTCAGAAACAAACCCCACTGAGTTCAGTAGGGCCTACTCACTGGTAAAGTGCATAGGATTGCCACCACAAACTTTGAGCCTGGCTACTTGATACACTCACCACAGGCTACCAGGCCCATCATGCAGGGGCAGATATACTATGAAACTAATGAAGTTTAAGCTTCAGGGCTCCTAATCCCACAGGGTTCCCATAAAAGACTTTAGTCCACATTGCTTAAAATTTTGGGGGTCTGGTAGACCCAAATGGAGTCGCACAACTCAGATTGATTAATTTTTGATTGTATATAGTTCAACAATCACAAAGTTTTGAGAGTCAGTAGCACAGATGTTGTAAAGGTGTGCTGATCTGTTGTGGAACAACTCCACTGAAGAACATAACAGTAGCTACCCAGACCTCTTTGCTGGTTCTGAAGGGCCCCCCTTAACAATTCAAGCTTTAGGGCCCCCAAAATGTAGGTCTGCCATTGCCATTATGTCTGTCCAGTTTCAAAACAACGGAGGAGGGCCAGATGGGGCTCCTATATGGGGAAAGTCCCTCTGGTAGGTGGGAAAGTCATACAGTTGGGGAGGAATCACTCAACCCACTGTGCCCCATGGCTCTTGTGAGGGGTGGCATATGAGTCTTTGTGTCTAGCATTGGGGAGTAACCCCAGTGGCAGAGATGGGCATTGTATTGGCTCAAAAAAGGGATAGCACTATTTTTAGGAAAAACAATATGGAGTCTTGTGGCACTTTAAGGACACATATATCATGGCATAAGCTTCTGTGAACTAAAGTCTGCCTCATCAGTTGCATGAAGTGTTATTCTGAGTTACAGGTATATATATACACACATCACCTTTACCTTTACACACATCACAGCAGGCCCTAAACAATGTGATGCCTGTGGCAAAGGACAAGATGGTGCCCCATCCCATGGCCAGAAGCTGACTGGACAGGTAGTTGAATCTTACTTCAACATGGGGGATGAGACAGTATGCTCCACCACATTAGGGAGCATCAGACTAGCTTCGGGACTGTATAACAGGCCATGTGGGGAACATAACTGTTGTCCAACCACTTACCACTTCTCCAGTCCTCCTGCTTGTCTGAGGTGGCCACCTCACTCAACCTACAGGTAGAGGTTTAGGGGTAAGCAGAATTGTAATAAAATGAGGTCAGATGCAATATCACACAGTATTTCCCTCTGGCCTCACAGTTTGAAAGTGCACACATATACCACCATATGTATATGACTGCAATTCATGATAAAGCTTCATGCATCTGATGAAGTGGACTGTAGTCCCTTATAAACTTAGGCCATAACAAATGTATTTGTCTTTAAGGAGCCACAAGGCTCCTTCTTGTTGTTGCTGTAACAGGGGTGCCTCTCTGAATTTTTTTCAGAGAGAATTGCTGCCTCTCTGAATTTTCTTAGTGGTGCCAATGAAGCCCCAGATAGTTGAATAATTTTATTTATTAGTACCTCTTACAATGCATAGCTATGAGGCCATTTAAAAACAGAAGTAGATCTTTGGATTATGATTGAAAGATAGCAGAAATTATGCACCACAGAAACAGAGCAGATGCAATATGGGGATTGTTAAACAGATAATAGATTTTGTCTAGCATCTGCTTAAAGGCCTTAACAGCAGGGATATCTATTGCACCACTGATAAATTCCACTCTTTCCTTCTCTATCTAGTGGGGAGGGAAGATGAGCAGGGACAAAAAATGGGCAGGTAGATTTTTCAGCTTTGCACTCAAAAGAAAATGAGCAGGAAATGGAATTCTTAATTTCCATTTCAGAGAGCCATATATAGACTTTGGCCGTGTCTATAGCGCAAGGCATTCTGATTCTTTTCTGTGCAGTTTTAATTCACAGGTTTGTGTCAAGGTTTTACCTCATGTTACCTGATTCTTCCCTACTTCTGTTTTTAATGTGTGTTTTTCTTTCGCTTGTTTACAGGGACAATCACCTGTGCCCCACCATAAAGCCTTCTTGAAGGCTCAGGGAGCCCTCCCAAACGCTCTGGGGCCACCACCACAATTGTACAAGAAACAGACCAGATTTTTAAAAATCCTCACTAACTGGGTTAGGAGACAATTCATAGGCAACACAGCGTCATACACATGCATTTTAATATGTCAGCTTGGATAGTTGAGAGCCAATGTGGCACACAACACAGTGTCTCACATTTTCAAGCCTTCCATCCCACTGGGGCACAGCACATTTGGCAGCCATTTTCTCAAATGATGGTTAATAGAGCCTCTTTACACAGAAGTAAGTTCTAGTGAGTTCAAATGGCTTATTTCCAAGTAAATGTGCCAGGAGTGCAGGATAAATAACTTGGGTTTGTTTTGTATTTCCCAGCATTCAGTTGTACTTCTAGAATGTATATTTGGCTTAAAATGGGCTTGCTGCCATTTTCTATTCTACATCAAACATATTCACAACTGATCCATTTCAGATTAAAAGGTGTTTGTGAAAATCTCCTAATTGCAAATGTCATAGCATCACACTGCCAGACACATACACAGATTCACAGATGTCTGAAACTGTAAGCTGCACAGGTCAGATGACTGTAAAAGGAAGCTCAGATCTTTTTACTGCAGAATTCTAGAGGTACCAGTCAGAGAAAAATGTAGGTACACCCAAATTCTTACTGAAAAACTATTTTAAATTGTCCACCCGAGGCCTTAATCATGGAAAAAGAAAGTAAGGATTCCTTGAGCTTCAGTGTCCTGTTTATCAGCATTCATCTTCATTTGCTTGCAAAAAGCTTCTTCTGTAGATAGACTATCTAATGTCTTTATTAAGTATTTGTTTTGATTTGTTTATGGGGTGGTTATATGACAATGAGCATTCATCCTGTTTGCTCTGTGGGGTGTCGACATGTCTTCTCATTAATCATTCACCCCACACTTTTCATATCTCCATCAATTTCCCAATTGCAAAAAATTGTGTGTGTGTGTTTTAAACATGGATTTGTTGCACTATGGCAACAGGGTTCTTTAATTCACTAAATTGCACAAACGTTAATTTCAACTATGTGCTTGAATCCCTTCCACAAAATAGTTGGTCTGCAGACACCCTAAAATGTGGGTTCTTGCGCAAAGCAATGCAACCAAAAATTTCCTCAGTTTATGCTTCCCAGCATCAAACACTATGTATGATTTTGCTTTGGAGAAATACGGAAGTGATGCTCTTTATCAGATGGATGGGCAAGGCATTCCTCCTCATGTGTACCTTTTGCAAAGGGGAGGCAGTGCTTGTGGGACAGGCTCATCATAGCAGCCTTGATCATATAATGAGGGAAGGATTGAAGTGGAGAGACAAGGATGTTTCTGCATACTTTAGAAAAGGCATGAAAGCTTAAATGGGGGAATCAACTGAGTGCAGCAGTTACTGTAACAATTAAGCTGACATGATGAAAAGAGGGAGCAGAGAGGGTGGGACAGATCATCCACCCCCACAGAATGCCTGCATGGGCAGGTGGCAGTTTTGAGCCATGCCTCCTGCCAGCAGAAGATAATGGAGCTCAGCTACAAAGCTCCAGTGAGAAACAGAGGAGTTTGGGTGGGGAGGCAGATGTCTTTTTCTAAAGTTAAGGAAACACAAACAGATTAGCTGACTAAACCAGGTCAAATAGGAAATGGGAGACAATGGATCGTGGAAGCCAAAGCCATGATAGGTGCTGGAAGCAGTGATGCAGAAGATGTAGCTGGTACAGTCCTACATTCATAGCTGCCTTATACTTACTGAGACCATTGGACCATGGGTCTCAGTATAGTTTACAGTGACTAGCAGAGGGGGTACCTGGAGGCAAGTCCCACTGGTGTACACGATTCCACTGCAGATGCTAGCACAGGCATCCCCAACCTGCAGCCCTCCAGATGTTTTGGCCTACAACTCCCATGATCCCTAGCTAACAGGACCAGTGGTCAGGGATGATGAGAATTGTAGTCCAAAACATCTGGAGGGCCAAAGGTTAGGGATGCCTGTGCTAGCACATAGTCTGGCAGACTCACAGCTCCAAAGTGCAGTGGACCAAAGCCTCTGCAGCCGATCCAAGGGTCAGGGCACCTAGAGGTCAGTCCAGCACAAGCTCAGACCCAAAGAGCTCCCTGGAACATCCAAGCCATGGTCCGGGCAATGTGGGAAGTTGAGCAGAGACAGCCCCTCAGCTCTGTTGCCCTTTTATATGTTGCATGCTGATTGGCTTACATCTGAGCCTGCAGAGGCATGCGACCTTCACTTGCTCCAGCTGAGGAATCACACACCTCCTCCCAGAGCTAGCAAGCCCCACCTGACCAGCTAGGCAGCTGGGCTGTGGGCCCTTGCCTGCCTCAGCCTCCTGGAGCACCACTCCCACTGCTCCCTACGCCTCAAAGCCTGCTGTGTTCATGGAAACAGGGCCTGCTGCTCTGGTTCCTGTGCACTGACTGCTATCCTTTGTCATCCTCTGTCACCCTGAGAGTACTTCCCATACCAGCCTCTCCTTCCCCACCCCCAGCTTGCCCCAGTCCTGGCTACACCCCTCTCCAGGATCCCCTTCCTCTTCCCAGCTGTCCTGCCAGTTCATGACACAGAGACTCTTCAGAATTTCAGATCCGAGTCTTCCTCAGCCCTACTTGGAGATGCCAGAGATTGAACCTGGGTTTCTCTATGTGCAGTTATGGCTTCCTTACTGACAAGTTGTGCTTCATGTATCTAGTGCAGTTTGTGTCTGATCAGAGGACACTCCTACAGATGGACTTGAGGATCACCATCCTCACAACCCCCAGCTCACCAGCCGCTGCTGAATGTCCAGGGCAGTTCAGGCCAGGACCCTTGTGGGGTCCAGAAATTCAGAGCATGCTGCTGGTTAAGTTATTCAGAAATAGGTGTTCAGGTGAAGTGAACAGTGCCAAATGCTGAGAAACGTGCAGAATGGCACCACAAAGAATTTCTGTAAGCTGTTGCAAAATGCAGTTGACAAATATCATCTGCCAGAGTCTTTCCAGATGAAGCATGTGAACACTGGTAGGTAAGGGCTCACCTTCACTTCCACTTGTTCAAGTGGTTTTGCCTTGGAAAACTCAATTGTTTTGTCTATTCTCCCTGGAAAACTCAATTGTTGTTTGGGGGAAAGTGGCAGGCCAAATGAAAATGTGGATGGCTCCTAATTTCTGAAGTGTCTCATATCCCACCACGGGAGTGACTGGTCAACTTCCCATGATACACCATGGCTTGGACTGCTAAATTCTGTCATCTCTCCCACCTTTTCTTAGTTGACCTGGTTTACTCTACCAGGCTGTTTGCATTTATGCAACTCAAAAAGACATCTGCCACCAGCCACCCCCCGAAGTTCTCATCTGTGCCTCAGTGGAGTATTGCCGTTGACTGCTATCCTATTTATATTAATTGAATGCACTGTATTCTCCATACACCACTGATTGGCCTAATTTATTTCAGTTCCTTAAAGGCCTGGGATTTTCCTGTTTGCCCTCGCTGCATTGTTTTTACTCATTTGGCTCCAATTAGCCTCAGCTAACAAAAATACATTATCCTGAGTCTCTCCTTAGCAGTGCTGTTTCTAATGGCACAATTTGTGATTTATTTATTTTTATTTTTAAAGAAGTCTTTAATGTAAAGACATTAGGAATTAAGTTACATTTCTCTAGTGGGGAAGAGAAATATTAATTGCAAGCACCTGGGGTCCCCCCATCTTTAAAGAAGAGTTGTGATTTTTAACTTTAACTAATAAACGTTGACAGAATCAATGAGCTATCAGCACCACACGTCAGCCCTTTGTGAGGGACATATCATCCCCCTTGCTTGGTTTGCTGAGGAAGTGCTTGAATTTTAGCAGCCAGACTTGGTATATTTTTCAACTATCTTTCAGCACCAGGATGTTGCTGTGGGAAAGAGATGAACTGTCCCTTCTAAGTTACTGGATTGTTTTCCTTAGCTAGCCAGGTGAAAAGGAATTGCATGCCCAGCCGCAGAGTCCCCACCCCTAGGGAGTCTGGCTAACTAGAGAGATGAATGAATGGATACGACAAGTGGCTGGGATTTAAAAGGCCACAGCTTTACTGATTTCAGGTGTAGGTAAACTTTGGCATAGGCATTGGGTGTGTATCCCTCTCAGTCCCCCGGCATGAGAGGGTCTAATTGGGGAAGAAGGGACCGTCGCGAAACACAGGTTTATGCAGATGGTGCCAGTCTACTGTTTATGCCTGGGGAGCGGACCTGAGTGAAGACTGCAACACCAGAGTCGCTCCCGAAGCACCACCCCCAGGCTGCTGCGGATTGGCTGAATTTGAACTGAGGGCCTGGCAGTGCACACAATGCTCTGTGGCAGCTGGAGAGGAGCAGCCACGGCCACAGAAACAGGGCTAGGTTCTGAGGGCGCCATGGCAGGCTGCAACCGCTGCTCAACTGCTGTATTGGGTAAGCGGCCATTAAAAGAGAAAGACAATTCCTGAGGCCGTTTGAAGCCTCAAAAGATTAACCCACAAGCTTCCTCTGCTCTGAGGCTGTTCTTCCACATGGCACCACCAAATAGTACATTTGAGTCTCTATTTGTGCCATATTGTGTAATTTAGTCAATGTAAAAAAAATAAAAATGCACAAAGTGTTAAGTGTATATTTTAGCTAATATAGCATCCATATCTTGCATCGCACAACATGACAACTTTAACTTCACATTGTGTAAAACTTCCCTACTCCTGCCTGTGTTTTGAGTAGAGCTGGATAAATCTGTCAATAATGGCTTCTCTCTGTTTCTCTCCCCTTCCCTAGTCTTAAGTTCACTCGTCCACATTTCTGAATTAGTTTGCAATTTGTTTTGTGAAGAAAAAGGGGGAAAGTACTCATGAATATTGGTTTGCATTTTAATGTAAATGTATCCTGAGACACATGTTTTTGTAAGCAATTTGCCTATAACACACATTTTTGCAAAGATATAATACATTTCTGAATGCTTTCTACAGACTGGTGTAAAAATGATATTGATCGCCTATCATTTTAGGATACTATGGTCAATCAGCAGGGTTTTCTCCTAGCATAGAGCATTTGTTGGGTTTACAAAGCAGATTCTGTGCCAAAAACAGACTGTAATGGATTCAGATAATCCATATCTTCCAATATGGATTGTGGGTGGATTTTGTAGGGGGGTGGGGTGGAGAAGGACTCAGTCTCCATCGATACTGGAATAAAATGTTGTGTGTACGTAGTCTATAGATGGAAAGTGCATTAGAAAAAAGAGATTTAAGTCAGGGGTGAGGAACCTATGGCTTTTCAGATGCTTTTGGACTCCATCAGCTACAGCGAGCATTGCCAATGGTTAGGGATTATGGGAGTTGGAGTCCAGATTTCCATCCCAGATTTAAGTAGCAAGATTATTTTCTTCAGTAGCTAAAAAGAAAAACTTTTTTTAAAAAACAACCTTTGTATGTAGCTAGCATGTAACCTCTGAGACCCACCTTCAGTTCATGTGAAAAACCGTGGTGAGTAGCTGTGGATACTTCCATGAATGCCACCAGCGGAGGAGAAAAAAGTTTTGCAGTTTTCTTTTCAAAGGGTTTCTGTCACTGTTCTTGCTGAATTGATCATCTTAATGGGATATGTTTGGAAAGGATCCAAATTCTAATTTTGGAAATTGAATTGTTTTAGTGATTAAACAAAGTAACCGAGGGCATCACCCTATTAAATAAGATATTTCATGCATGTGATTAATTGTAATCTCAATGTAAATCCTTTTGATTTAGAGATTAATGTTGATTCTTTGCTTTGAGTTTACTGTCCATTTGTTTTGTTAATTAAAATTAAAGATAGAAGACAGATAGCTGTGGAACCTCTTCAGGTTGTTGATGCCCACTTTATTAAATAGGACATTTCCCATTACTATCCTCAAAAGTAATGGGCTTGGTATAACTATATTAACCTTCCTGGGGAGCAGCATCAATGAACGAGGGAAGTTTGCACTTATTTCTTCTGATTGTAAAGCATGTCACATTTCACATCACTTTAAAAATAACAATAGACAGCCTTTTGGTCTCCAATGCAGTTTTCTTCCTTCAAAAGAAAGCCAATGTGCTTGAAAAATATATCACTTTAACAAAGAGGGTCATTTTCCCCTTGTGCAGCTTAGTTTATGGCTTCCGTATTAAATAGCCATCTAAAGCAGCAACAGTTTATTGCAGAATGGTGTGCTGCTTTTTTATTGGCATCGTGTGTTGAAAATGCACCCACTCCTGCTACAAAGTGGTTCTGTGATCATGGGGGAAACTGAAAAAATAATAAACTTCAAGCTTATTTTATTTAAAAGTGTATCTGCCTTGCTGGATCAGGATAAGGCCACTGTTTCAAGCAGTGAGTCCGATGCCTATAGATGCTCACAACAGGGCATAGGAAAAACATTCCTCCTGTTCCTTCTGCATATGGCAGTCAGAGATACACTACCCTTATTCATGGAGGTTCTAGTAACCTCTAATGTCTAATAGCTGTTGATGAATCCATGAGCCATCCATTTGCAAACCTTCTTTAAAGCCATCTAAAAGGCCATCTGGCAGCAATTTTTACAAGTTAATTCTGAGCTGTATGATGCCCTGTGACCTCTACTTTTATTGTCAGTTTCACTGAGTGACCATGGAGGCTAGTATTGTAGGGAGGAGCATTAACTGCTGTCCCTGACCATTGTTTCCAAGACATTCACAACTTTGCTAACTCCTATAATGCTCCCCCAATCGTCTGTGCTTTAAAGCAAAACAGAAGTCCCAAATGTTTCAACCCAAGGAAACTCCCATTATCCTGGACCATTGGGCATGCTGTGGGGAGTCAGAGACCAAACCATCTGGGAGTCACCATGTTGTTGTTGTTTTGTTGTTGTTTATTGAATTTATATACAGTGGTACCTCAGCTTACAGACGCTTCAGGTTACAGACTCCGCTAACCCAGAAATAGTACCTCAGGTTAAGAACTTTGCTTCAGGATGAGAACAGAAATTGTGCGGCGGCAGTGGGAGGCCCCATTAGCTAAAGTAGTGCTTCAGGTTAAGAACAGTTTCAGGTTAAGAACAGACCTCCAGAAGGAATTAAGTTCTTAACCTGAGGTACCTTACCGCCCTATACCTGGGGGTCTCAGGCCAGTTCATAGAATAAAATCAAGATTTAAAACCACAAAATACATAATAAAAATAAAAACAACAACACAATAGCCCCCCCCCCCCAAAAAACACATTTTAAAAGGGCATAGGATGTTGGCTACTTGAGTGTTTCTTCATAGGGAAGATGTATCAATGACTTGATTGCTATGTTGTTCCCTTTGGTGGAATCTTTTTTGAATAACAGTTGCGGGAAACTACAGGAAAGGAGAGTGTTGTTGCACTCAGGTCCTCCTTGTGGGCTTTCCATAGGCAACTGGTTAGCTACTGCGAAAAGAGAATGGTGGATTGGATGAGCCACTGGCCTGATTCCTTGATAACCTTTTTTGAGATGGGGAGCCTGGAGACACTGTAAATATCATAGGAGCTTAGGAAGCTGCTTGCCTTTCTAGCTCTGCATTGGCTACAGTGATTGGCAGCGGTTTCCCAGCCTTTCGGTCTTTGGTGGAGACACGAGGATTGAATGCCAGGGGTTGAAGCTTTCTGCAATCAGAGCACGTCCTCTACCACTGAGCGACAACATCACGAGGCGATGTGAAGAAGGCTGGCTTTTGCACGTCCAAGAGTTTTGCAGAACTTCTTTCAATTTCAGTTGTTGATCCGTAAATAGCGAGCTGGTCTCAGATGGCACAATGGGTCAGTGCATCTGGCTGTTAACTAGAAGGTCGGTGGTTCGAGCCCATGCAGGGATGTCTGTGAGCAAGATTCCTGTATTGCTAGATGGCCCTTGGAGTCCCTTCCAGCATTCCAATTCTATGATAAGCAACCTATTTTGTCATTGGGGGGTCATAGATAGTGGTGCATAGGTGCCCTGGGCTCATGCCATGTAAAGCTGTGAATGCACAAAGTGAACACACACATTCAACACTCCCTCTTCCCCCCTGAAACACAATCCCCAGTACAGGAACAGTGATTTGGACTACATCAAGATTGCTGAGAGGAGTCAGATTAAAACCTCTACTTGCTAATGAACCTGATGAAATCGAGAGATTGCCACTAATATCCACATGGGGACGGCAATCTTTTGAACATCAGGATTGCTGGGAAGCAGAGCATTCAACTTACCTGCAAAAGCCTGATGCAGTCAAAACTAAGCAGTATGGAAACGTTTTGCACCATAGTAATGAAGTGATGAATCCTGAGAATGATTAAGTCAGGAAACCGGAGCATAAACACTATAGGAACTGCATCTGGAAGACGCACAGGGATGTAACAATACGCAGGTAAGCTGAAAATATTCAAGTACAATGGTACCTCGGGTTAAGAACGTAATTCGTTCTGGAGGTCCGTTCTTAACCTGAAACTGTTCTTAACCTGAAGCACCACTTTAGCTAATGGGGCCTCCTGCTGCCGCTGCGTTGCCAGAGCACAATTTCTGTTCTCATCCTGAAGCAAAGTTCTTAAGCCGAGGTACTATTTCTGGGCTAGCGGAGTCTATAACCTGAAGTGTCTGTAACCTGAAGCGTATGTAACCCAAGGTACCACTGTAATTCAAGCAGTCTTTGCAATGACGCTATTGTAAGTCTAGGGACTTTGGGTCAAAAATGCTAACTGCAACCATCTGGGTAGAAAGAAAGACTGAGATCCAAAGCAGAGTAGAGGTAATTTTAAGACATGCAGAATCATAGAATAGTAGAGTTGGGAGGAACCATGAGAGTCATCTAGTCCAGCTATTTCCATGCTGCAAAGGAATCCTTGAGTTTATGTGTCTTAACCCCACCAGATTACAAACTCCTACTGAAACGGAGTGTCTGGAAGTATGGTGTATGGAGGCCTGATGTTCAAAATGGTTGGGAAAGGGTGCTAAAGCTCTGGGATGAACATAAATGTATGATGTTTCCTTATCCTCCACCTAAATTGAGCCCTTAATCTGTAATTGCCAGGAGAGAACACAGCAGAAAGGAAGATGCTTCAATTAGCTAGCTAAATAGGATAAATGCGTTTTTAGTGAAATGCCTGCTGACCTGCATTCCACAATCAAACCTTTCAGTGATTTGATAATTGGGAGTATCCTGTGTGGAGCTATTAATAGTTACAGGCTTGCCAATGAGAAAGGGGGAAAGAAGCCTGAGAAGATATGAATAATGGAAATGTAAAGCAACGTTAAATGCAAAATAACGGTACAGTGTAATTGGCAAGCTGACCTTTCATCTAATATTTCAGGTCTGTGGTGCTAACTCTCCTGGTGATGAATTTGAGTACAGTACAATATTCAGATCATTACAGCTCCAAATAATCCAAATCTGTTAATAAATGCCTTCTGAATTCAGGGAGGTTCCCAGAGATCTATTTTGGCAGCACAATATTAAGAAGCTCTTACAATAAATGGGTTGATTAAGGCTATCGGGAAGAAATTATTGCCTGTTAACTATTTAGCTACTGCTTAACAGGCAGATAGCAGCCACATACATCTATGTTAGAGACGTGTGTGTGTGTGTACATATACATGCATCCTTGATTGAGCAATATGACATGCTACTAGCAATTCTTCTCACTTTTTTGCATTTTTATATTTGAATTTTAAATGAAATTATATCCACAGTTGAGACCTATACACAAGTCTTCTTTGGGTGTTAGAAATGTAGGTAAGGAAGGCAGCAGGCAGGGAGCCTGGGACAGGAGAGCAGGACATGGGTGGCGCTGTGGTCTAAACCACTGAGCCTCTTGGGCTTGCAGATCAGAAGGTTGGCGGTTCGAATCCCTGTGATGGGGTGAGCTCCTGTTGCTCTGTCCCAGCTCCTGCCAACATAGCAGTTCGAAAGCACACCAGTGCAAGTAGATAAATAGGTACCACTGCAGCCAGATGGTAAACAGTATTTTTGTGTGTTCTGGTTTCCATCACAGTGTTCCATTGGACCAGAAGCGGTTTAGTCATGCTAGCCACATGACCCAGAAAGCTTTCTGTGGACAAATGCCTGCTCCCTTGGCCTGAAAGCGAGATGAGCATCACAACCGCATAGTCACCTTTGACTGGACTTAACTGTCCAGGGATCCTTTACCTTTTTACATCCTCATGTAGCCATGAAGGTCACTAGGTGTCTCCACCTGACTGACCTCACAGGATTGTTGTGAGGATAAAATTAGGAAGGGGAGAACCATGTATGCCACTTTGAGCTTCCTGGAGGAAAGGTGAGGTATAAATGTAATAAATAAATATATGCATCCAGAAAATCACAAAATTTGCAGTATGTAATAAAAGAATATGACATTGTAAACATGCCATAGAAAGCCTCTAATAGAAGGCAGCATGTGGTTTTACTGAGGGAGCAACTGAGTTACTCAAGTAAAATGACGAAAAGAAAGGGAAAGGGAAGGTTAAAATAAGTAACCCTGCACAAAATCTCTGGGAGTACCCAAGTAAAGTCCCCCTGCCAGCCGTTATTATGATTTAAGATGCTTAGGTACCTTTCCTGAAAGGCTAACTTACCCCCCTGCAATATCTGTTGCTGTAATATTATTTTAACACAGTAAGATATGTGACTGAAAAGTTTAAGGTTACAGCTATATAAATGTCATTCTCGAGGGAAAAAAAGTGATACATGGTAATATGATAATGAAGCACTTGGATTAAAAGCTTCCAGTATTTTATGATCTATGGGAGCTAGCTGGAAAGCCCCTATAAAGTATTTAATGATTAGCTTTTCTTGATAAGGTTTATTGGCTTTACATAGAATTGATTTGGAATGGTGACGAGGAATCAGGCTTTTGTTTGAGTTTATTGTGCTCTTTAATATGTGGATGGATATTGGAAGACCAGCGGGTTATACTCATGCAATACCTTTCGCCTCCAGGGCATTTTAGAGTAATAAAAGTAGCAAACCTAAGTCAATATTGATGCATTTGATCTGATTAATGGGAAGTAAATTGCGCCCTACATCAGCGGTTCTAGCTTGGTTCCATGGTCAGTTTTTTCTTCTTCGTCAACAAGCAGCCTGTCCCAACAAGATTTCCTTCTATTTGGACCTTCTTCTGAAATGTCTGCTGCTGGGCAGCAGGCCCAATACTACCAGGCAGTTTCTGCAGCCAGCTGCTGGGGATCAAATACCCCAAGCAGGGTCTACTGCAGATGCTCTCCCTTGGCCTCCATTTAAATTTGGTGTAGTGGTTAAGAGCGGTGGACTCGTAATCTGGTGAACTGGGTTCGCTTCCCCGCTCCTCCACATGCAGCTGCTGGGTGACCTTGGGCTAGTCACACTTCTCTGAAGTCTCTCAGCCTCACTCACCTCACAGAGCGTTTGTTGTGGGGGAAGAAGGGAAAGGAGAATGTTAGCCGCTTTGAGACTCCTTTGGGAAGTGATAAAGCGGGATATCAAATCCATACTCCTCCTCCTCCTCCTCCTCCTCCTCCTCTTCTTCTTCTTCATCATCATCTTTCAGCTGGTCAACATTTTAACTTCCTACAACATTTGTCAGGTTCTGCTGGTCCCAGAGGCTCACTGGAGCTTCCTGTTGGAGCTTGCCTCTAGAAGGTCATAGGCTGAGGGGTCCCCTCAGAGCTGAAGATGGTCCTGCTTGAAGGGGTATTTATTCACATTCATGTTCCATCTTTGCATGGCTCTCCTCCCCATTTTATCCCCACAACATCCCCATGTGGTAGGTTAGCCTGAGAGACAGTGGCTGTCCCAAGATCACCCTATGAGCATCAAGGATGAGTGAGGATTTGAAATCTGGTCTCCCCGGTCCTAGTCCAAGGGCCCCTCCAGACATGCTTTTCATTGCACATTCACGACAATTTGTGCTCATGATGCTATCGGGGCAGTCAAATGCGATCTCACTTTCAATACTGTTTGGACCCGCAAAGGTTTTTGGGGTGGTCACACTGCTTCCTTTCTAATCAGTGCTCGTAACTTCCAATCTCGTAACTTCCTGTGGAAATCTGGCAACTCTTTATACCACAAACGTTCTGGTTTCGTTTTGTCCAGCTTTTGCTGCATTATAGTCCCTCTGTTAACACTGGTGAAGCATTGCGGAACAAACTAAAACAGAATAAACCCACCACTAAGGCATTAAGATTGGGTCAAGGACATGTTGCAGAATACATTCACAATAGAAGACTACTCTGAAGGGGCCCAAAGACTCTAACCACTATGCAACACACTATTTATTTCAATGGCGCCACAGCCGATGACTTTTTGGCAACTGGGCCGAGGAAAAAAAGAAGAAGAAAATTAAGTGGTTCCCTGCTCCTTGTGGTAAGTCATGCATTTAAAAAACCTAGTGCTGAACTGAACTCTGTTCCTTTTTCAAGACATTTCCCCATAACCATGCTATCACAAAATTGCTAGGAATGTGCCTCAGTGCTCCACTAGTGCTATATCAGTGTCCCCATATCATGTGAGCGCAATAAATTTAGGCCACATAGCTATGAGAATAGAGAAGTACCCCTTCAGCTCTGCTAACTGTATCAGAATGGGACTGAGGCAGATATGTAGCTTCTTCTTCTTCTTCTTCTTCTTCTTCTTCTTCTTCTTATTATTATTATTATTATTATTATCAAGCCTGGTGAGGGAGGGGTAGCAGTGTGTGTGTGTCAGAGGGGGTTAATATGTCTGAAGTGTCATGCGGTGTAGCCCTATCTCTCTGCCACCTCTTTGCATGACAGCCAATCTCACTGCCAGCTACCTATTCAGCAAGGAATGTGCAAACCACATAAAAGGGGGGGGGGGGTTTCTCGGCCAATCAAGAGTTCCTCTTTGCATCTACACATGTACATTGGTACACATGTAAGAAGCCTTCTTAAAGTTTCACAGTCATAGAACTGTCCAGTTGGCAGGGACTAATGCATTGGTAGGCAAGTACAGCTGTGGTGACTGGCCTTTATGTGCTCTTAAAGCATGGGAAGGTCATAGAATCATAGAATCATAGAGTTGGAAGAGACCACAAGGGCCATCGAGTCCAACCCCCTGCCAAGCAGGAAACACCATCAGAGCACTCCTGACATATGGTTGTCAAGCCTCTGCTTAAAGACCTCCAAAGAAGGAGACTCCACCACACTCCTTGGCAGCAAATTCCACTGTCGAACAGCTCTTACTGTCAGGAAGTTCTTCCTAATGTTTAGGTGGAATCTTCTTTCTTGTAGTTTGGATCCATTGCTCCGTGTCCGCTTCTCTGGAGCAGCAGAAAACAACCTTTCTCCCTCCTCTATGTGACATCCTTTTATATATTTGAACATGGCTATCATATTTCCCCTTAACCTCCTCTTCTCCAGGCTAAACATGCCCACCTGACCCCCCCTCCCCCAGGTTTGTGAACAGCATCTTCTTGTGTGTTTGCATGTCTGTGTGCAAGGCCTAACTGCCTCCCATTACACAAGTACAATGACGCAGCTGAAGCGAAGTTACAGGGAACGAGGCAGAGGGCCTTCTCGGTAGTGGCGCCCACTCTGTGGAATGTCCATCAGAAATAAACAACTATCCATCTTTTAGAAGACATCTGAAGCAGTCCTGTTTAGGGAAGTTTTTAATGACTGGTGTTTTATTGTATTTTTAATATTTTGTTGGAAGCTGCCTAGAGTGGCTTGGGAAACCCAGCCAGATGGGCGGGGTATAAATAAATTATTATTATTATTATTATTATTATTATATTTATTTATTATATAATGAGTTTCAATTATCAGCTTGGATAGCTCAGTTGGTTAGAGTGTGGTCCTGATAACACCAAAGTTGTAAGTTTGATCACCGTATGGGATAGCTGCATATTCCTGCATTGCAGGAGGTTGGATTAGATGATCCTTAGGTCCCTTCCAACTCTACAATTCTATGATTCTATGAAAAGACACCTTTCCAGGGAGTGGTCAATCCCTTCAGGCATTTGTAGCCCATATAATCCATGGCCATGCCAAGGGAACAGCAACCAAGCAACAAACTTCTCAGCACATCCACACCAAGCACTCATCCAACCATAAAGATCAGGATGGGGGCAGCAGCACAGACAGATACAGATACTTCCCAAGGTGTCCCTCCATCTTTGCATTGGAAGATCTGCCACCATGCCACACACAGAGCGAGAGCGAGTGCAAGAGAGCTCTCTGGTCCACAAAGTCCAGAAAATCTACACAGCCAAGCACAGATTTGGGCTCCAAGTAGCACCAATGAGCCTTCCCTCACCAACAATGTTGAAAACCACCGTTCCAGAAAACAAGGACATCTGTTTCACGGGTTACAGAAACCCATTAAGGACCATGGAAACCATGAAAATAAACTCATGTGCTTTTTGTGGTTTACTTTGACTGGTTTTTGTTAAGTTATCCTTACTTTTGGAGTAACTATAAGGAAAACAGAAGTTTCAAGGAATTGACCACACTGATACTTCTGTGTTTCTGCATGTTTTAGGAACTGCCTCAGAGGAAGGAACGCTGCTTCCCTTGAGAGACTAATTCACAGTTTAGTAGATTTCAGTGGCAGGAAGTTGTGACCACAGTTTATCTTCCATATATTTTACATGATCTCCACTGTGCTTATGTAAAATATGCTAAAAGCATTAGCCAAGGGGTGGGGGATGCTTAGCCTCGAATATGGGGAAGGAAAAGAGCAGTTAAGAAGACAAGTTTAAATAAATTTGAATGCAGATTATTTATTTTAAGTAGATGTTTCGTGCAGTATATTTTAAGCTGACGTTGATTTATTAAACATGAATATATAAGCATATATAATTCATTTCATGGGTAAGCAAAAAGGATGCTAGATAGAAATTGCACATTAATTTAAAAACAAAGAATTGCTAGACTTGTGCAAGCCAATTCATATTCTAGAGCACACAAAAGGGGGAAAAATCCATATGTACATAAATGTGCTTATTCCTTATTAAAAAGCCAGTACCCTTGTTCTCTTTTTGTCGGTGAGGCAGTGTCTAGATCCATATTTACCACTCAAAGCTCTAGCAAAAAGGGCCAAACTATATATGACATTACTCACACACTGGACTGGAACCCCGCTTAGGGTAGACCCATTGAAGTCAATGGTTTTCCAGGGTTTTAGACAAAAGTCTTTTTCTGCCCTATCTGGAGATGTAATGGCAAATGCTCCACCAACTGATGTACTTCTCAAACAATTTTTCAAGATTTAAAAATAAAATCCTCAACAACTGCGAACAGCTTTTTTTTTTTTTTTTAAGGGGGTGGACAGTTTTAACAAGAAAAGAGCTCAACGAAAACATTTTTTGTTCACCATTAATATTAACAAGATGTTTGTCTAAGACGGTTCTGGATCATTTGCTCTTCTGTGCGATGACAACTCTCTTAGCTTCTGGCTACCTCTTTCACAGGCGATTGAAGTGTGAAAGAATAAATCCTTATTATCCAAAAAAATGTTTGAGACTTTAATCAGACAAAAATGTCGAGATAAAGTGCATGTTCCATCTACTAACCAGATGGAACAAGAAGTTAAGCTGGCCTCATGCTGTTGCCGTGTCTTCAAAATGTAGGGAATGTGCTTTAACAACATATACTTTCTTGAAATGATAAATTAAAAATTAAAAACTGATTTCCCCTCCATTTATTCAGAATCAAGTAAGCTTACAGACATGTATCCAACCCTGTGGTTTATGACCATGCACTGGGAAGCGGTTCCATTCATAGACAAATGTCCAAATCCATGGTGGAAAGCCATGGACATATCTTCAAGACATATGGCAAGTTTATGAGGCCTTGCTGACCTTCTTTGTGCCGTAATTGTGAATATTTCATATCATGGACATGGCAAGTCCTTTTAGCCAAGATTGCTACCTGTAGGCAGTGGCGTAGCGTGGGTTGTCAGCACCCGGGGCAAGGCAAGTAATTTGCGCCCCCTAACCCGTGAATTTTAGCACTGAGAGCTGCGAGTGCGAGCGCCCCCCCATATGTTGCGCCCGGTGCAGCCGGCCCCCCCTGCACCCCCCACGCTACGCCACTGCCTGTAGGCCAGGTTGGCGAGCAAGGACAGCAGTTAATTTACATTAATGTAGCCCACCCTTGTATTGCTTGAGGTAGAAATCCATTATCGGCAAGGCCAACTTTACGTACACAAGGGGACAGCCTGGCCACAAAACTAGGAGGAACCTGTTGTGGAGGAGCCTAGCAGACTGCTAGAGTGAAAAACAGCTCCAGAAAAAATGCTCTGCAAGTATGGAGAACAATTTGAGCTGGGTGACTGTGCGAAGGACTGTGGTTGGATGAGAGATGGTGGGGCAATCAGGGGCAGAAGTTGGTTGGAGAGAAGGCGAAACAGCCCAGATGAAGCATTTTTTCCTATAAAGCATGTATCTTAAAGGAAGGCTCTCGCAGACTCTTTGGACCTGCAATGCATTACTAAATGAAAGTCTGACTAATTGGGAATTTGGTTGGAGCCTCCATACCGAATCCCCAGAATGATTTTTCTTCCTTACACTCACAGTGATAAAGGACGGGTTACAACATTTGAAAATAAATGGTTCAGGGATGGGTTTATTAATTCCCTGGTTTTAAATGTGCTGTTCTTTTTAATTTTCTCCATCTGGAGTACAAAGGACAATCTTTCTGCTTAACTCTCTTCCACTGAAGTAAAAGGAGCTCATTGAATGTGACTTCAGTTGAATCATGTGCACAGGGCATATGTGTTAAAGGTAATGTCTTTTCTTGAACTGGATATAAAATGTCAACTTTTATTGTCTTTGCTTTATAGCAGGAAAACAAAATGGGCAACGTCTTTCCCTTGACAGTAGGCTCATTTGTACCACATTTTCTGTTAATAAATAAGCATTAAATTGCTCATTAGAAGGTAGACCTTGGAAGCTTAAAATGGAAAAGTCAATTGAATTTATGATATATTTAAATCAAGGCTGGTTATAATAGCATGCTTGCATGGAAATGTGTAAAATGTCCACCCTTTAGCTTGCTTGTCAGAATCTTCAGGTTTTAAACATCTCCTTAGCGCAAGATAATAAAAATATTATATTTAATGTGATCTCGGCGGCAGGGGGAAAAGGTTATGAACCTTGCCATCTGGTTAATGACCTCAATGGTTTCTAGCAAGTTATTTAACTAACCATTTATTCATTCTAATTTATTGTGCAATTAATGAGAGCTAAAACACAGCCATGGGATTCACAGTCCTAGAAAAAATAGACATAAATTGTGGGCAGGTTTAAAGGGGCATGACTTATCGGACAATCTTCTCAGTTCTCTCTGGGGAATTGGTGTCTGACCACACATTTATGAATGGTGCTTGTGACACAGCGTTCCGCCACTTGTTCCTGGTTAGAGGCTAGTTCAAAAGCTCCTTGCTTTCCAGCTCTGAAGGCTCACAGTAAGGAAGACTATCTGTTGGCACCACTCAGTAGCAGCTAAATACTTACCAAAATGGAGTTCCTGATTCTTGTCAGGACAATCATGAAAATCTTTTAAGAACATATGGAGATCCTTGCTGAATCAAACCACAGAAACCAGCCAGATTCTAAGGGAAGCGTAATACTGATTTGAGACTGCCTATACAAAGGCCTGTTTGTAACACAATTATTCTAAATCAGGAATCCTTCACGCTCATCCTCAACATGCTCCTTTCAGTGAAGATTCTAGATCCTGCCTTCCACAAGGGTGGGTGTGGTTACTTGATAGTGTTCTAAGATTTCTGGGAGGAGGTAGGTTGTATGCCTGGGCCCCCTTCTAATTCCTGGATCCAGAAGGGATTCAATTCCTGGAATAGACAGGCTAGCTTCCTGGTGAGGTAATTGCCCTCTAAATAGGAGCCATTAAGGTAACAAAGGAAGTGCCTCTGTGCCAGATAGCAAACAGATGGGCACCCTTCCCTCATCTCACTGGTTGAGGCCAGAGTGGAGAGTTGAGTTACATGAGCTAGAAGGTAGAAGTTGGCAGGTTGCAAGCTGGGCAGCTGGGAGAGCTATGCCTGATTTCTGTCGGAATCCAAGGCTATTGCAAAGGGAGAAGCAAGACCCTCTTGGCATGTTAATGTTGTGCAACCCTCCATCGTAGGATCAGGTTGCATATGTGTGTAAATAAACCATATATCCTAAAGACACCACAGTCTCCTCTGTACCTCATTCAAAAGGAAACATGATCCCTGGGTAATCGCCTGGAACCCCTGGAATCTCACATTGCTGAGATTGGGGTGGTGTGCAGCAAAATGCCTTTGGAAACCCTACTTTTGAGTAGGTTTTCCATGCCTTTCCCTCCCTCCTCATGCCCCGGAAAGAAGGAATTGGTGATTGCGACCTTGATAGATGCCCATTCAGAACATCGTTGCGCAGGTGTGGATATACCCCGTTGCCAGGATTGTCTGCTTTTCATCTGTTTCAACTGGATACACTGTGGAGCAATGTAGAATCAATCTGCAATGAGCATTTCTTTTAGAATGAAATCAGTTTCTCAAGAAGCGCTGTCCGGGGGTGGGGGTGTGAAATGCATCTAGATTGTGTGCAGACTATGAAGAGAAACAATTGATTCTGGAATAAAATGAGAAGTGAAATTTAGTGGATTGAAAGGGAGAAGGGAGAAACACAGACATAGATACAAATACTTAGACCAAGACATTTCATTGCTTGAATAGATCATTTCCTAGTTCACACAGTCTTCCAAAAATTTCCTGCCTGTAGCCATCAAAGGAGACACCTGAGATTCCAATGTACCTGGAACTGGGCAAAAGTATGTGCTTTAGTTGACATTCCTGTATTGTACAGGGTTGGACTAGATCAGGCATAGTCAAACTCGGCCCTCCAGATTCTGGAACTACAACTCCCATGATCCTTAGCAAACAGGACCATCAGGGATGATGGGAGTTGTAGTTCCAAAACACCTGGAGGGCCGAGTTTGCCTATGCCTGGACTAGATGATCCTTGGGGTCGCTTCCAACTCTACAGTTCTATGATTCTCTATGTACCTCACTCGTCTCCAAACCTGAGCGTTTATTTATTTTTATTTATATACCGTGTGTGTATCTATATCTATATCTATATCTATATCTATATCTAGCATATGTGCATTTATTTACAGTTTGATCATTAGCATTTATGGTGTAGATAAAAATAAACCATACAGAGCATAAAACAAAGTCATACTAAAACTTAAAATGGATTGAAAACACCAAATGGGGGGGGGGGGACAACCTCAGAAACAGTCCAGTGGAAACTGAGCATGGGGAGAGAGAGAGAGAGAGAGAGAGAGAGAGAAGGAAAAGGGAATGAAATGAAATGAAATGAAGCAGGAACCCTGAACAGAAGCTCTCCTATCTGCAACATTTTGTTGCAGGGTCATGCTTGCACATTCCTAATTACATCTGACCACATTGGACTCCCAAAAGTAGAAACATGACCTCGGAGATTTAAGATGCACTTGTGGTCCATTTTCTTTATGGTCCTGTTAATTAGTTAATTTGTCAGAAATAAATAAGATACAATTAGCGTGATACTTTGATATTTTACTTCTAACGACAGGAAGACGATTACCTTCAAAAATAATAAGACTTAAATCTCAGTAAGGATCTAAATTATACTTGTTGAGTTGTGAAGAAAAAGCAAATTCATTTAATCCCTATTTGCATGTGCCAATTAGCTAAGTATTAATCAATCTTCTATATAAATGGAAATGAGGATACTAAGCCCTCTTTGGTAAGATAATGTTTTTCATTAACACACGTACAACCTCCTAACACTTTAATGTAGAAAAATAATCTCTTTGCTGCGCACCAAAAAAGCCCAAGTGAATTGACCACAACATCCACCCAAAGTCATTTAGGAACATTTCAACATGTCTGTTTCCACTATAACTAGCCTGGGATTAAATCACAGAAAGAGGAGATAAGTAAAGAGAGATGAACTAGGAATCTCAGAGAAAGGTATAGAAAATGTATGCATCTATAAATTGACTGTATTTTAGGTACATCAAGGTGGGCTTAAACGAAAAATGACGACTAACAACCTTATCTCCTTTGTTATATATTTATGTAACCCATCCTAAATTTCTTAATATCCAATGTATGTTAAATCTAATATTCAATTACAGTGGTACCTCAGTTTACAAACTTAATTTGTTCCGGAAGTCCGCTCTTAAACTGAAACCGTTCTTAAACCAAGGCACACTTTCCCTAATGAGGCCTCCCGCCGCCGGTGCCCTTCCACCGTTCAGCTTCCGTTCTTAGACCGAGGTAAAGTTCACAAACCAAGACACTTCTTCCCGTTTTGCGGAGTTCATAAACCGAATTGTTCGTAAGCAGGGCTGTTCTTAAACCAAGGTACCACTGTATTTAATGTATTGTAATCCATTGTAATATGCTTATGATTTTTTTTCTAGAAAAGGAGGGGGTACTGAGGAGATTGACAGCCGAAAAATTATCGTTCTGGAAACTGGTTATTGTTTCAGCCTTAGTTTTTAAATATTTTAAGGAACACTTCTGATTTTTTCAAAAAGGTGTGATTCTGTATCCATGTGCACTAGAAACTTGTTAATTGTTCCTGTGACCTAGAGCACTGGTCTTCAACTGGTGGGTTGGTACCCAGTAGGTTGCAGCCTTATTATTATTATTGTTGTTGTTGTTGTTATCATTACCACCCAAGAAATGGGTCTCCAAATGCATGTTTACATTTAAAGTGGTCCTGGATCTGAAAAGGTTGAAGATATTTGACTAAGAACTTTCTTACCTGAAGAAGGCATTTTTTATTAAATTAGCCGAGCACATTTCCATTATATGAATTTCTGAAAGATCTATCGTACACTGCCAAACTATATGAGACTTGCAAGATCCGAGATTAGACCTCTTAGTGTATTTTGCAAAACACAAACATCTGCTTTAGTGAATACTTGAAAAATGTAAATTATAGCTGAGATGACTTTATATCATGAAAAAGTTAGCATCAGAATCTTTCATTAAGTCTTCTTGATCACATTTAGTTGTCCCTTTATTTTGTCCGATGACATCATTCCATAAATTCCTCTTATAGTCATTGCCCAATGTTTACTCAGTCAAAAGAATGTCTGAAAGTCTCTCTCTCTCTCTGTCTCTCGTGTGTGCATGCACACACAGAGACACACAAGACAGCAAGATTGATTCTTGTATTATCCTGTTACCTGCACCATTTTTAAAGCGAAGGCATTCAAACATTGCAGATTTGTTCCAATCAGGGCTGTTTTAAGCATATGCGGCACTGGGGTGCAAAGATCCATCCGGTGGGCCCCCCCAGTTGCCCAGTCCCAGGTGCGGAAGAGGGGGGAGTCGGCCAGCCACCTCAGTGTCTCGCTGGCTCAGTTGCCCCCAAACTTTCAGTGCAGAGCTGCCCACACTCAAATCTTGGGCCTCAGACTCTCGGCCTGGCGCCCATGAGAGCCCAGTGCCCGGGTGCCCTGCACCCCTAGCGCCTATGGGTAAGATGGCCCTGGTTCCAATCCCAGCTGGTAAAAAGGAACATATGAATAACCATGTGTTCCATGATTATTACATGGCAGCCAGCTCGTATGCATGTTTCTAAAGTAATATGTGTTGGCATACTGCCAGGGAGACAAAGTCCATCTCGACCTCCATGTCGTCTCTGGACGTCCATTGATCTCCCGTAGACACGCAGTATCAGCAATTAGCGACACGAGCTCCAGAAATAGCTTCCCACATTCCAGAGCCGATGCACGCTCTTATCAGCAGATAATGCACAGCGGAAGATGCACCCAGGAGAGCATGATTTACAAGTTTATTCAGCGTTGATCGGAACAAAGAAAAACATGACTGCCTGCTTCAGATGTCTCCGGCAGAGAGAGAAACGAAAGCAAAGACACAACATAAACATCCTGTGAAACAGGAAATGCGCAGACTCTGTGACTCAAAGCCTGCTCCCTTTTAAGGTGGAACGGAAATATCCTAACAATATGGTCCTCATGTGGTTGATCTGGATGTTCTCATGCTGACCATCCCTTTTTTTGTTTGAGAAAGCTTGGCCTGAAATTGCTCATCCTCTGCTCATCAAAGCAAAGAGACTGGCAATTCCACTGGGGAGAGAGGTCAGTTCCCTAGATATTGTTCACACATCCTTGCGAGGGTAGGCCTTGCTCAATCGGAGAGCTTTAGACAGAGGGGATTTTCAAGAAAAAAACTGCAGAAAATATTGGCGAGATCCGCTTACGTGTTATTTAGATGGAGCATAAGGAAATGGTTCATAAAAGTTTTTAAATTAATGTTACCCTTGCTATCTTTTAATGTTAGAAAACTAATTAGCATTTCATAGCATGAGATTAGAGTGCTGTAAACAGAAGAATAAATCTAAGCTTAACAGTAATGGTGAGCACTCTAACTGAGCTCTTTTCCTCTCACACTGTTGAATGCTCCAGCGGAAAATGAATGGCGGTTCGGTTTTAACAAATGGTTTGCAATTTGTTTGTTGGCTCTGCACCAGCTACATGCACCCATTCAAAATGATTATTAATATTTAAAATATTAAGGGGCTTGGTTGCACCTTTAATAAATATTTTCTTTACGAGCTCCCTGAGAGACGCAATATATTTCAGCTCCCCCAGGACTGGCAGGTAAAGTCCGCAATGTAGACGGGGGCCTTTAATGCATACACATTCGTGACTAATGACCGTGGGCTTGGAGGCAGGTACTAAATCTACTTTATTGTGGTCAGTAAAATTGTGTTGGAAGGTAAACCTCAACTAATTGCTTCTATCTGTTCATTCTGAAAGCAAAACCATTCTGAAAGCAAAACTGGAACTTTTAGAGTTAGACAGGGAATCCTTTTTTAGCCCATTCTCTTTGCTGAGACCCTCCAGGGCCCATGGACCATTGCTGGACAGGACCAGAGGCAAAAGTGAGAAGAGCAACAAATATGAATTGTAGCTT
The DNA here is from genome assembly GCF_965153285.1 of Podarcis tiliguerta. Taxonomy (NCBI): domain Eukaryota; kingdom Metazoa; phylum Chordata; class Lepidosauria; order Squamata; family Lacertidae; genus Podarcis; species Podarcis tiliguerta. The sequence continues at coordinate 37,072,423 of NC_139537.1, forward strand.
TGCACCATAGCCTACTTTCTATACACATTCTCTCACACTCTCCTCTCTATCCTCCATCCAGGTGAGCAAGTAGCATAATCAGAGTTCATAGAATCATAGAATTGTAGAGTTGGAAGGGACCCTGAGGCCCATCTAGTCCAACCCCCTGCAATGAAAGAATCTCAACTAAAGCATCAGTGACAGAAGGTCATCCAACATCTGCTTAAAAATTTCCAAGGAAGGAGAGTCCACCAGCTTCCAAGGGAGTCCATTCCACTTACGGCCCTCAGAGTCCCTTCCAATTCTACAATTCTATTATTCAATCCTTGGTACCTTCTACAAAAGTCTACATGTT